>NW_021604728.1:731971-736744 GCF_004785775.1 Grammomys surdaster
GCCCACAGTGAGGGTCAGAGTGGATCGCACGCCCACAGTGAGGGCACTGGTATCACTGCAATGGCTGGTGGCTTGATTACAAGGTCACAGTCACCAACAGTACACACTGTCTTCTCCCTCTGCTTCCTTCTGGCATCTGTGAGGTCAGTTTTTGTCATCTCACCCCTCCCAGGAGTTCCCTTTGGTACGAGTCACACTTCCTAAATGACTAGTGACATACTGCATAACTTTTAAGGTTACATTTACATTTTGCCACTTTTAAATATTGGGCTGTTTGTATTTTAGTGAGTCATGAGGTTCTGTGAATACTTCGAGTCCCTTGTCAGCTGTGTGAGGTGTGGCCCGCCTGCTCACTCCTGCTCATAAGAGCGGCAGTGTGAAATTGTGATGCCTGACATACTTTTGTTCATGTTGTGGGTCATTTTCTGCTGTTTTCTGTTACCTGTTGCTCTAACACACAAAGACACTCGGTGTGCTCCTCTTCATGGTGTGTGTGCAGCTTTAACTGCTGTCTCTCGTGTTTGACATGAGGGTTGACAGTAGTTCCCCTCAGACACAGCTCAGTCCCATCAGACCATTTGTTGGAGAGATTGTCTTTTCCCAGTATATTGTGGGATGTCTTTGCCGAGATCAAGTAAGAGTATAAGCGGGACCTGTTTCTCGTCTCGAGTTCTGCTCCAGGGTCAGTCATTCATGATACCACAGTCGGCCGTTTGTGCCTCAGAGGACAGAATTCACTGTGTACCCCATGCTGGCCTGGGAATCCTGGTCTTCCCAAGGGCTGGGATTCCAAGTGATTAGCCATGACTGTCATGGCTTTACAGTGAGACTGGGAGACACATGGTGTATGTTCTCCAGTGAGGTTTTTCTCTATTGAGGTTGCTTTAGATTATTATTAATTATGAATTATTATTTTATCATGTAGGGGTGTTTGCCTGCATATATGTGTATCACATACATGCCTGTTGCATGCGCAGGTCAGAAGAGGGCATTAGATCTTCTGGAACTGGAGTTACAGATTATTGCTGGTGCCATGTCGGTGCTGACAACTGAACCCTGATCCTCTTGAGTACAGCCACGACTCATAACCACTGAGCCATCTCTCCAGACCTGGTACTCTTATTTTAAAAGGAAAATGCTACTGCAGGCTCGCAGGCTCGCAGGGTGTCTGCTGCAGCTGTCTGTGCTGCTGTGCACAAGGCAGACATAAGCTTTGTGTGGAGGTGTTCTACTGTTTCAAGATGACTTCGGATAAATTGTTCTTTAACTTTTTTTTTTTTTTTCTGGTGCTGGAGACTGAAGCCGGCGCTTTTTACACACCAGGCAAGCGCTCTGTGCTGAGCTGCAACCTCAGCCCTGCAGGCTTTTATTCTGAAATACTCCATAGACTTCATTAGAAAAATCTCCTAGGACTTAAGTGAATTTACCGTGAAGTTAAAGTTCGTGATAAGGACTTTAATTTCTGTAGCAGATCCAGGGCCTTTCATGTTCTGTTTGATGTGGTGTTGGTTTTGGTCGAATGGGATTTTAAGAAATTTCTGTGTTTCATCTTAGTGTATATTTGATTCAAAGTTCATAACACTCTCCTACCCTCATATGCCACAAGTCTGACGCTTCTCTCAGCTCCATGGTCTTGAACCATATTCTCTCTCTCTCTCTCCTTTTCCTAGTCTTATTGACCTTTCATTGTGACCATCCCAGGGAAATATGACTTTTGTTTACATATATATATATATGTGTGTGTGTGTATGTGTATATGTGTATATGTATATATATGAATGATATATATGTATTACATAACACACACATACACAATTTCATATACTTAAAAAATAAGAACAGCCGGGCAGTGGTGGTGCACGCCTTTAATCCCAGCACTTGGGAGGCAGAAGCAGGTGGATTTCTGAGTTCGAGGCCAGCCTGGTCTACAGAGTAAGTTCCAGGACAGCCAGGGCTACACAGAGAAACCCTGTTTTGATCCCCCCCCCAAAAAAAGTAAGAACAACATTCTGCTACACCCATAAATAAGTGCACTGCTCAGCCACCATCAGAGAAGCTTCCTCCTGTGTTGGGAACTAACACAGAGACCCACAACTGGACAACCTGCAGAGAGTCAGAGACTTTGGAGCACTGGGCCCCACATGGGATGTCTCCATCGGAGCCCACCCCTCAGGGCTCAGAGAGCTCTGCAGAGGAGGAGAGGAAACGTAAGAGCCAGAGGAGAGGGAGGTCACCAAGAACACAAGGCCTTCTAAATCAACATGGTTGATGCACAGAGAGACAGAGAGATGGGGGCAGAGTGCACAGGGCCTGCAGGGGTCTAGGCCAGGTGGGGTCCCAGAGCTCAGAGACATGGACTCCAGCTCCCATCCCTAGCCCAGACACTCTAACTGATAACTGCTCACGATGGAAAATTTAGTTTATCCGATGGGGTCTCGCTGGGTACGCAGCAGTGGGCAGCTGACACAAAACGAGCTCAGTGGTGTGTTTCAAAGCTTTTTGTCTTATGTTTGGCTTTTATTCTTTTAATCTTATTGGTCTTCTGCTTGTGTATCATGGTTTCTGATTTGGGTTTTTATAGATTATGGGTTTTTATGTGTATGTTTTTATGTTTTTCTTTTTATTTGCCTGCTTGTTTTCTAAAGGGAGAGAGGAGTGGAGTTGGAAGGCCAGGGAGGCTCTGGGAGATGGGGGTGGGGCACTGTGATCAGAATATATTCTATATAAGAAGTATTTTTAGTAGAAAAGAAAAGGAAAGACCTAGGCTTTCTCCATCTTTCTCCTCTTCCCGTCCTTTTCTGAGAACCAGCTCTCCCGGCACACGTTCGCCGTCTGCCTCAGGAGTGGGCGCTTCTCCCGTGCGGATCCCGCAGTCTAAGAGCTGCTTCTCGTTGCTTTTGTTCTTGGAGGGCTTGTTCCTGGCTGTGTATAGAGCTGGGTCAACTGTGTGCAACCTTTGGGGGTGTCCCTCCACCGTGACCACCTGATGACAGCCATGCTGTCTAGACCTCTCTGCCGTCCTCAGGAGACTCTCAGCCTCGCTTGTTCACAGGCGTCTGTGGCGCCCAGGCATTGGTGTTGGCTGCTGCCTTTTGTCTTGTTCTTGGGGTCCTCTGGCTTCTTGGATACTCCTCTCAGCTCTGTGTCCCACACTGTTCCCATGTTACTTCTGCAAGTGCTGAGCTCTTCACCTCAGAGGCTGTGTTTTTAGACACAGACCTTTCACTGATATTTTCAGAAGTCTCTGGTTCCATGATGCAACCTTTGGCATGTTTTGTTCACTGTGAACACAATTGACTGTGTATGGTGATGACTGCTGGAAAGCCCTTTCCTGCAGATTTTCAACTTCTGAGTCATCTCAGGGATGGTAATAGTTGGCCACCCTTTCTTTTAAAAATGAGTTATATTTTCCCAGATCCTTTATATTGTGAAGACTTTCATAATCACAGGCATACAGAGTGGTTATCATATGACTTCTGCTACATTCCTTTAAAAAGTACCACTTTCTTTCCAAAGCAAGTACTGACCCTGACTGGGCTCCAGTGTGAGTGCTCTCTCTCCTGGGCACCAGTGTGAGTGCTCTCCCTCCTGGGTACCAGTGTGAATGCTGCGCCTCCTGGGAAGCAGCTCAGAGCTCAGAGTTCAAATACCCTTAGCTAAGATTTCTCCCACATCTCTGACTCTGGGCTCAGCACGGCAGCTCACAGCTACATAGGAATGTGTGGCTTTCTCTGAGGCTCCCAGAAGCCAGCCCTCATGGACAGCAGCATGGCAGTGGCTGCTGAGCCTCCCAAACTCAACAAGACAGGTCAGTCACCCTAGAGAATCACTCCAGCAGTTATGGACCCACACATGCTTTGACCACAGTGGCATTCATGAGGTGACTGTACTTCCTTCAGAGATAAGATTCTTCTAAAGAAAACTAGATCCTCTACCACAGCATCTGCACACCCTGATCACTGGGAGTCTCTAACCTGACTGAGTTGATGCTCCTCCAAGACCACTCCACCAGCTCACTAGTCTCATGAACAGCTGGCTGGCAGGACCACTAAGGAACAGGCAGGCATACTAGGATTGCTTTCTTTTTAAGAAAACACCATGTAAGGCCTCATAGTTTAGGAAAGCATGTTTTCTATGGTCAGTAGCTCCCCCTCCCCACCCTTCAAGCACAACAGCCCGGTGGATCCTTCGGCATGAGGAGGCCATGTTCTTATTCTAGAAGAGCACTGGGGAGAGCTGAGGAGACTCCAGATTTCAGGCTCCAGGTCAGAGCCTGGCCAGGGAAGGGTACGGCTAACCCTTGGGCTCCTGGAATGCTAGCACACCCATGGCGATGTCAGGGAGCTGCGTGTTCTGCGCATGCTTTACTCTTACAGCATTTGATGCAGGAGGCTGCAGTGTTAAGCCGTCTGGTTTTCTCTAGAACCAGAAATAAAGCCTTTCCCACTGGTGTGTATGGTCTTTCTTCTTACTGCGGGAATACTCAACGTCGTGACCTTTCTCAGTTTATGCATATCTGTTAGTTTGTGTATATGAGTGCTTTGCCGGCATGTGTGTGCACCACATGTGTGTCTGGTGCACATGGAGGCCAGAAGCAGGCACCTGGGTTGGGGGTACGTGTGGTTATGAACCACCATGTGAGGGCTGGGAACCGATAAACGTTCTTAACAGCTGAGCTGTAGCCCCAGCCCTTATTTACATGTGTGAGAGTGTGTGAGTGTATGTGGTGTGTGTGGTGTGTGTGAGTGTCTGGTGTATGTGATGTGTGTGTGT
>NW_021604728.1:736754-740815 GCF_004785775.1 Grammomys surdaster
AATGCCTGGCACTGCCTTCTAAGCTCAGCTCTGTTTTTCTGCTTGTCAGGATTTCTGTGTCTATCTTTGTATGTTTCCTCTCTATGTATGCTACTGCTACAAAAACCCCACGAGAATTTACTGCTCAATAACAGCCACGCAGCTAGCATGAGGCAGAGACAGAGCTGGGCCGATTTAGTCATTTCTTTTTCTCGTACAAAGAAACAGGGGTCCATACAGTAGGGTGTCACTGGCTTCCTCGGAGCAGCACCAGTGCCCAGAGGGGAAAAGAAACTCTGTGTGTGTGTGTGTGTCTTTGTGTGGATATGTGTGTCTGTGTGTGAGTGTGTGTGTGAATGTATGAGTCTGTGTGTGTGTTTCTGTGTGTGTGTATATGTGTCTGTGTGTGTGTGAATGTGAATATAAGTTTGTGTGTGTGACTGTGAGTCTTTGTGTGTGTGTGTCTGTGTGTGAAATGTGTATATATGTGTCTGTGTGTATATGTCTATGTGTGAATGTATGAGTTTGTGTGTGTGAATGTGTTTGTGTTTATGTCAGTGTATATATGTGTTTGTGTGTGAGTGTGAGTATGAATTTGTGTGTGTGTGACTGAGTCTTTGTGTGTGTGTCTGTGTGTGTATATGTGTCTGTGAGTATGAGTCTGTGTGTGTAAAAGTGTGTGTGTTGTGCATGTGAACAAATGATGTCCCAGTAGACTGACTGCAGTATCGTCTGTGCTCTATTTTGGGCCAATGTGATGCCCATCAAGTTCACCCACTTGTAACTTCTGACCTGTGTGCGCAAGGACAGCGAATCTGTATTTCCCTTTGGTCCCCTGTGCGCCCAGCACAGCACCTGGCCAACAGGAATGCCCAGTCACCCCACTGGGAGAGCTCTTCCAAAACCATCCAAGCTGCTGTCTCACCCAGTCCCCCAAGGCTGCACTCACTAGAACCCCCCACCCCTCACTCCCACCCCGCCACTGGCATTTGTTTCTCTCATCTCTGCTGCCTGCTTTGATGCTAGTTTTCATGTTTCTGGGACCAAATGTCTGACAAATGCAACTGGATTAAGAGAGGGAGAATTTATTATGGCACAGTCCAACATGGTGGGGCTGTGGTGACAAGCGTGCGTGAGGCCACCAGTCACTTTGTGTCTGCAGTCAGGAAGCGCAGAGTGGACAGGAAGTGAGGCCAGACTCTGTGACCTCAAGGCCCACCCCCAGTTACCCGCTTCCTCCAGTGAGACTACACCTCCTTAAAGTTCTCACCACCTTCTAAATCAGTGCCACCCATTTGGGGACCAGGAGCCCACGGGCACAGATTTCTTATTCAAACCACAAGGTGCTTTAGCTTGCTCTCGCTGCCTAGCTGAGTGAGGCTTAGTGTTGCAGAGAGTCCTGGCGGCTCCATCTCCATCTCTGTTAGTACCGATGTCAGCCCAAGGCAACATTCGGAAGTTCTCAAAGGCAGGAAAACGATCACATCAGAGATCTGAAGAGTCTTGGTAGATCACCCTGATGGGAGCACACCCACAGTTGGCACCCTGCCTCTGACCCTGGATGACCCCTCCGTCTTTGAGGCCGCAGTGATTAAAGCCAGCTGCTCTGGCACGGTGTCGGGGACCCTGCTCTGCTCTGTGCCCTCCACACTTTGCTTTCCTCCTCTCCTCCTGTCCACAAGGGCTTAAAGTCTCCATTGCTTTAAAATTGCTTCTGTCTTTCAAATATGTCATGGGGCCAAGCCTGTCTCAAGGCTGAGCAGAAATTGCCGAGGCAATTACGCGGGGGAGCCCAGGGAGCTGCGTGTGAGCCTGCCCACGCCTGCCCACGTCAGAAACGGAGCAGGTGCTGCTGGAGGGATGCTGGGCTTTTCAGGAAAGATCTAGGGCAATACATTTGGTTTTTGAAAATAATTTTTCAAACCAAAGAACTTTTGTTTCTCAATGAGAAGCCCATTCTCCTGTTGTCAGATATGCCGTCCTAAGATACTTTAATCGATGGAGGTGCCAGCCTGCTTGGTAACAGGTTATCTCTCTGTTTTCCCATCTTGTACACTGTTCTTTCTTCTGCTGTACTCCTAAGACGAGTGAGACTAAAGAATACCTAGTACAACAAATACAAGCTTCAGAAGAGGAAAATAAAAGTCTATCGCAGTTTGCAAAAGGATGGCAGCCTCTGGGAAGACGACCACGGAGGCTTTATGCTTGGCTCTCTTCTTCCCCTCAACAACATGTGAGCATGTGGCTCCCCAGTCCAAGACGGCTGCTGGCACCCAACTTTGAGAGCCTTTGCTGAAGGCCACAGTTCAATTCTAGGTCATGGTTCAAGTAGCTGGGGGCCGTGGGCAACTCCCCGAGCTATGCTGAGCCTCAGCTGGAAGTCTCAGGGTGCAGCCACCCTGAGCAGGTTCAGGCACCTGTGGGTGGACGAGGCCTCAAAGGGGCCATTTCTCTCTTAAGAGAAGATAGGTCTCAGTGGGGAGGAAGAGACCAAACACAAACATTAGCTGTACACAGATCATTGTCCAGCCAGAACCCCCTGAGTAGCCGGTTACTACTGCTACCTCCTGCGCAGTGAGATCAACGCTCAGTGTTTGTACTAGGGGCCGAGCAAGAGGACCATCCCCACACTTCCAAAGACAGCTACATACGCAGCCTTTACCACTCTCCCAATCCTAACTCTGGGTCCTGTAGAGATGTCTACTCTACATTCAAGACTACTGTGGTTCAAAGTCACCATTCACTGTAAATATGCTATTTTTTTTTATCTCTGGTGTTTAAAACTCAACATTGAACCAAAGCAAGAAGGCACCAGGCAGGAGGAAAAATAAAAAATACCACCTCAAAAGAAAAATGCACAACAGCCATCGTGAAACAGGCACTCTGAACATTCAGGGACACTCCCTCCTTTCAGTTTGCTCCATCTGTAGCTAGCCTCCTTTGGGAACGGTGGTTTTTCTCATCTGTAGCCGGGCACATTCGAGCAAGACTGGGATGCTTTCCCATCCTCGGCTTTAAGGCATTATGAGAATGAGTTGCTGATATGGGGTAAGGGGAGGCATGGTCCCAGTCTGTGAATATTTGGACTGTGACCCGGACTTGGCCCTGGGGAAAGTGGCCAAGCCAGTCTCCACTCTCAGTGGGCTTCCCAGGCCCACAGAGGAGACAGACATTACTAATCAAACCTGCAGAGTGACCAGAAAGGACACACACAGGTCTGAGAGAAGAAAACAGAGGTAGGAAATCCACACAGAAAACATGCTCACACCCAATGCAGTCTTTTCTGCAATCACTCCTCAGATTTCCTGAGTTCTCCACCTGGTTGTTGTGTCCAAGGCAACAACAGGAGGAAGTGATGGCTTCCAGTGGATCAGTGTCTCGCTTTGTTTCTGCCTCGTCTCTATGGAGAAAGGCAGTCTCCGGCCTCGAGTGAGAATCAGCAGCGAGGGTGACTGGCTCGGCCTCATCAGTCTAGACCAGAGAGTGTATTTTACCACGCACTGCCATCTGCCAGGCTCCACTGGGCATGGCGTGTCAGCCTGTGTCTGGCACAGACGCCTCACTGTTGCTTGGTCTACCTGTGAGGCAGGAGATGAGGGTGCAGAGGACGCCTGAGGAAGCCCTGGTGCCAGGCCTGACTGTACTGGCGCAGGACACAGGAGACCAGCAAAAGTGTGTGTGTGTGGGGAAACCTTTGCTCAGGACACGGGAGCCCAGCAGAAGTGTGTGTGTTTGTGTGTGTGTGTGGGAACCTTTACTCGGGACACTGGAGCCCAGCAGAAGTGTATGTGGGGGAACCTTTGCTTGGGACACTGGAGCTTAGCAGAAGTGTGTGTGTAACCTTTGCTCGGGACACTGGAGTCCAGCAGAAGTGTGTTTGTGGGGGGGGAACCTTTGCTCAGGACACTGGAGCTCAGTAGAAGTGTCTGTCTGGGAACCTTTGCTCGGGACACTGGAGCCCAGCAGAAGTGTGGGGGTGGGGAACCTTTGCTCAGGACACTGGAGCTCAGAAGAAGTGTGTGTGTCGGGGGGAATCTTTGCTCAGGACACTGGAGCCCAGCAGAAGTGTGTGTGTGTGTGTG
>NW_021604728.1:740825-751291 GCF_004785775.1 Grammomys surdaster
AGGACCTTTGCTCTTTCCTAAGAGTGGTCTCTTTCCTTAGGGCTGCCTGGAAATAGTCTGACCCCACAGGGTCCCTTAGTTATCAGGGAGACCCCGAGTTGGTTCTGTCTGGCACTGCTTATTAACCTCGTATCGCCACCGCATCTGTGTACATCCATCAGAAGCAGGAAGGACATCTCGACAAGTCCTACTATGGAGTGGGTACCAGAGGGGCGTCCCGTGCTCGCCTTGGAGTGGGGCTTGCAGTGTAGCTGTTCACTTGAGTCCCCTCACTGCCCATGTGATTGTGGTCTGCCCACCACATGGTGAGTGTCCAGGACACCACTGTGCATGGCATTCACAAGGGGTACAAGTAGGTAGGGAGAGGGCAGAGACCCTGTGAGTGTGTCATGCTCTGTGCACTGAGCCCCACTAGCCTCGCCTTACTGATGTGCGCTCAGGAGAAGCCATGGCTCCCAGTCCAAGCCTCCAGTGGATGGTTCTTGCCCCCTCACTTCTCCATTTGCTCAGTGTCCTCAGGCCTTCCTGCCCACCTGCATTATCAATTTGGGGCTCTATGTGCTATGTTCTGCTAAACCTGCCCGGGGTGGAGGGAGGCGTAGGTATGGGTTAGACCCTGCAGCCATCCTCTGCTTCAGCAAGACTAGTCTACCTGTGTAAGCTTTCCTGCCTTCATCATCTGCAAAAGACTAGAAGAGGCTGTGCCGTGCAGGGTGGGATACAGGAGATCCCATGACGGAAGGAGAAGAAGTCAAATAGCAAAGTCAAGCTCACTGGAGTCCACACATCACAGAGCAGGCTGGAAGCCTTGGAACCAAGCAAGACGGTGCAGACGGTACGGAGGAGCAGAGGGCCAACCTCACCTCCAGACAACACCATTCTCCCCGCCTGATGTGGAGGCAGGTGGGCTGGGGACATGGCTCAGTGGGAAAAAGCTCCCGCGGCTCAAGTATAGGGACCACTGAGCATGGGGACTCAGATCCTCTGAGGCCACACTGAATATCTGTAACTCCAGTACTTGGCTGGGTGCTGCCTCCAGGCAGCATGTGTGGACCGGCACAGCTCGGATGGGGCTTGAGATAAAAAGCCTTTGATTACAGAAGAACTTATACTACAGGAGCCTAGAAAAGCATGGAGAGATGGAGAGAGGATCCTGACAGCGCTCGCTTACCACGCCTGACATTTCATTACAATGAGGGGCACACCCCCACTAGCAGGGTTGTCTGTGCTTGCAGGGTACAGTCACGGCCTCCGGAGCCCTTCCACCCAGGTACCATCACATCTAGTTATCAGTCAGAGTCCCAGACTTCCGCAGCTCTGTACCAGGTGCCCTGGGAGTAACTTCCACACAGCAAGCCTGGAAGGCTTCTCCCGGCAGGGAAGCTCGGCCAGGGTAAAGTTCTTACCAGGCACTAGGCACAAAGCCACTCTCTTACTAAACCCATGTTTGGACAGTCTTAACCTCCCTCTCAGTTTGTCTAGAGTGCCAAGAAACTGGACTCTGGGTCACGGTTCAGAACCTCGTGACCTGGTTGAATCTGTGTTATTTCTGCATTACCTGGGTCCTGTCATCAATGAGGACTGTGGGTACCACACAGGATGACGGCGGCAGGAGATGGCGTCCTGACTCTGGTGGGGGTGCTTATGAGTCATGCTGGCTGAGGACCGGACTCACATGTGGATGTAACAAGGTTGAGAGCCTCTTTCTGTTCTTCTTTCGTGGTTTTTTAATCACAAAAAGGTGTCATCTTTTCCCCATCAGCTGGGCTGAGGGGTGGGGCTCTGCCCTCCTGTCAGGTGCATTGTATTAATATCTCCAGGTTTTAAAGCAGTCTTGCATTCTGGAAATCAGTCCCATTTGGCTAGGGCTTGGCATCCTTTCCATGTGCTGCTGAATTGGTTCTGGTGTTTTCTGAGACATTTGTAGCCAGAGCACAGACATCGGTTCATAGTGTCCTGTGGCATCTGGGTTGTTCTAAGGTCTGGGTAACTCTGACCGTACAAATGTGTTTGTCCTGACTCCTCCCTTACAAGTGCGTGGGTGCCTTCGAGAGCGGATGCTGTCTTCTCCTCTGTTAGGTAGCACTGTCAACACTGAAATTGTCTGGCCTTGGGCTTGCCCCTGCTAGAAGAGCTGGGCACTGGTTCAGTCTCTTCAATACTTTCAGATCTGTCCAGATGCTTTATCTCTACCTTAGTTCCATGGCAGCTTGTTCAAAATTGAATTTTATAGGGACAGCCCATGGAATTTACTTATGGATTAGTGAGCAGGGAGGGAAGGATAGGAAGGACGATCCGTCCTGTCTTCAGACGCCTGCTCTGTGACAGCACAAGATAAAGATAAAGCACAGGGTGCAGTGGGGACCCCACAGGCTCAGACTCACACTATGGATCCTTGGGAAGCAGCCTGTTTTGTCTTTCCCCTCTTGTCATCATGTTGAAATCTGAGCAGCTATGACAGTCTGCAGACAACCTTCATAAGAAACCTTCCCTCCTGAGGGGAAGGGGATGTCATCTGACCCTCACCTGAGATTCCTGCCCCAACCCCCATCTAGCCCTCAAATGCATATGGTGTGGGGTGCTATTGTATACAGAAGGTGGAAGGCTAACTGGCACGGGGACACCAGGGATGCAGCTTTCATGAGCTGCCATCCATGCTGAGATAGATCCTTGGTGATATATCTGTCAGAGTCACCTGTGGCCCCTTTGGTGGCCCAACAGACTCACTGGTTCCCGCAGAGACTTCCATGTTCTGTTGGCATGAGGAGACATGTTAGTGTGACATTAGAAGTCACTACAGCACACTCGGTCGGAGGTGTTCAGAGCTCAGTGAGATGGACAGCTGAGTGAGGTGCAGTGGTGGAGGCAAGGGGCAGGATGGGACAGCGGAGGGCGTGGTCACCGAGGAGAGTGTGATCGCTGAGAGGGCGTGGCTGCTGAGGGGGCGTGGCCACCAAGGAGGGTGTGGCCACAGATAAGGGCATGGCTGACAAGGAGGGCGTGAACATTAAGGATGTGGCCGTTGAGGAGGGTGTGCTCGCCAGGGAGGGTGTGGCCTCTGAGGGGGCATGGCCACTGAGGCAAGCATCTCGTTCAACGCGGACAAGAATGGAAAATAAAACACATCTACTAGGACCAGATAAGATGATGGGCTCCCAAACTTGTGTTTATTTCCTTGTGCGGTAAAACTACAGGAAGGTTTCTGTGTTTTCTTTTGGATGGACAGCAGAGGTTTTTTTGTTTGTGGTTATTCATTTCTATCTTAAGAAATAACATCTGGTCACTGTAAAAACCACACACAAACACGCAGGACAACCTGGAAATGATGAAAACAGTGTAAGCACAGCCAGCATCCCTCATCCTACCGTCTATGTGCTTCTCGTGTGCGTCCGAGTCTTGCATACGCACATGTCACTCAGTATGAAACTACAGTGTATAATTTGGTATTCTACTTCTCATCTGGTATTCTAGCTTCCAGATGTACAGCTTTACAAACTAGTACTGATTTTACAGAGGAAAATCCACACACACAGACCTTTCTGCCGTCTCCACGAAACTCACAAAATGCAGACACACTGCTGACAGGGTTATCCCAGGCCTCGGGAAGCCTGGGTTGGGAGTTCAGTTACCCAGCTACTGAGGGCAGTCCAACAAAATGGCCACTAAGCAAGAAGCCACTAAGCAGAGGACTCCACTGCTCACTGACTCGGGAACACAGGAACTGCCAGCCCTGCCCCACTCGCTGCCCGGAATGGAGTGCAGAGCTTAAACTCCAAAGACATTCTTCTTGTTGTTTCTCTTTTTTTCCTTTTTGGTTTTTTCAGACGCCTCAGCTGTCCTGAACTCACCTGTCACCAGGCTAGCCTTGAACTCAGAACTCAAAAGAGATCTGTCTGACTCTGTCTCCCGAGTGCTGGGATTAAAGGCGTGTGCCACCAAAGACATTCTCTAATTGAGACTGTGGGGAAGCAGCATGGCTCTCCCTCTAACCTCAAGCAATGCCTTATTGGAAGTCAAAATCAGATTTCTTCTTTTGCATGTTTGGTTTTATAGAGGCACGTGACAATGAGGATGAGGTGACATGTATGTTTTCAATGGGCTAAGTTTCACTGATGGCTGGTTTGGCTTGATGTCACCTGACGGTGGTCACTCAGTTGCTATCAGAAAAGGGCACACTGGACGGTTGTTTCCCATGCTTCCGTAGGAGGGTTCACGCAGCAGGTCCCATCCGGGTACCTCCATGCATTTATCATGCTCCAGGCCTTGGTTTGAAACCTTGGCTGACATTTTGAATTTGCCCAAGAAAGGCTTCATCTCTTGAGTGAACAGTCTCAGCTCAAGGGGGCTATCCAAGCCAGAAAGAACCCTGCCACTGTGGATAGTTCCTGCTCAAGAGACCAAACGGTCATCACAGACTCTGAAAGGTCTGTCTCCAAAGGCATTATGTGTTCAGGATACGGTGACCTCAGAAGGATGTTTCTCACTATGGTCTTCTGGAGCTCTTGGTGCAGGCTACCCTGCTCAGAACTTATTGACACACTGGTAGTCCATTTGTACACTCACTAGGATTTTGGACTCTTTATCACCCTGCTGCTGACCATACTGTAGGTTGGTGAGTGGGCTGTGTGCCCTGGTTATGATTATCCCAGTGTCTAGCACAGAGCAGGGACCTGCGCTAAGCAGCTGCTCCAGTCCTGGGGTGTAAAGACAAGGGCACAGTGCCCTCATGTGTACTGTGGCAAGAGCCTTGCACCACGGACTCCAGTCTCCGAGTCCCCTGAGGCTGTGAGAGATGGACCCTGCCTGGTTTGCCCGCTCACCCTCCCTTCTGTGTCTCCTCTGCTACCCCGCTCTTCACCCTGTGTTTCACTTTAAGCATGCAGTGCTGAGGGCCAGGGAGCAGCCCAGTCACCCGGCACACGTGCTGTACAGTCTGCAGATGCAGCTTTGCCCGTCTCTGGTCTGACCTAGTTTCTGGGCATTTATGATTCAAACCTCAGAGGGCATTCATACTTTTGTGTCTTTGTGGTTGACCACACTACCAACCCCCGTGGTCACCACAGCACTGCCCAAGGCCAGAGACAGGCCGGCCTGAGATTCCCAGCAACCACAGTGCCTGTTCATCATTTTTCATAAAAACAGAAGCTAGAGAACGACATTTGTATGCTTTCCTATTTCCTCAAAACAAGATACTAATTTTGATAACGAAGAACGGATTGGTGAGGGCTAGACTGTGTGGGCTCTCACTCGGACACCAGCACACCTGACCCTCCCTGTGACACTGACACGGTTGTACATAAGTCTGTTTCACTTGTGCCACAGATGTCGGTTGGACAGGAGCTCTGGACCAGGGGGCCGTTCTATCCCCTTCTGACCTTGATGCTACATTGCCCAGTGGTTATTCTGTTTCTCATGGAAGATCCCCTCTATAAGTAATATAGGTGCCCCAACAAGCGCCTATACATGGAGCCAGGCAAAGTGCCCACAGGACCAGAGACACCCACGGCTCCATGGTTCTGGGCCATTTGAGACAAAAGTAGAGGTTCTGCCCGACTCAACACTGACTGCCATGGACCAGTCCCAGCCACTGAGGACTCTGGACTGCTCGTGCTGTGGACTGCTGTCCTCTGGGCATAATATAGCTAGTTCTGTCTTCATCAGAGACTACAGTGTCACAGGATGAGTTCTGGTATGCTCCCTTGTGGAAACAAGACCACTGGTCCCTCTCATGAAACTCCAGCCGTTCACTCTCCTCCACTCCCCCACTGGCTGTAAGTAACCCTGCCCTGCTGCACGTGACTTGGGAGGAGAAAATGACACTGTCACCCACAGTCCTGTCTCTCTCTGGGATACATGTGGTGTACGGATCACAGGTTGGATGTGCCCATCTAGAGTACACAGGAGGCAGGAGGTAGCTGAAGTGGGATGCTTGGGTGACTGTACAGCTCCTGGGGACAAGCCATGACCTTGTACGGATCTCATTCCCCATGTTCTGTGAGGCCGCCGGGTAAACTCTGTAAGTCGCACTTCTGGACTTGGGTGGAATACATTTGTTGCTGGTGCCCTACCTGGGTTGAGTAGATGCTATTCAGGCCTCCCTTGGAGAAGTGCAATGTTTCTCACCACTGGTGACTTGGGCGCTTGCAGTCACCCCCTTGTGGTCTCTTTTTGAGGGAAGTGTTTAGAGGAAACCATCTCCCACTTGCAAGCTAATCCAGCATTGTAATAAACTCATTCCTTTTCACACCCTTTGTAGGAAGCTGCCTCTGTCCCCAGCTCTGATATCTGGGAGGCCAGCCCTCTTCACTTCCATCCTCCAACATGCACATCTGTACAGATTCTGCGTCAGCCACAGCACAGACTCAGTTTACTGTTTATAGGCTAATGCTGCCTCTGTGTAAGTTGGCTGTCATGTTACCTGCACAGCCATGCTTACGGTCGCTGCCGCATCCTGCTCAGGGGATCCACATCTCTGAGGAGGTCCTTCCCTGCTCAGGGGATTGTAATAAAAGAGAAGAGAGATTGCCCACGCATGGCAGACCCTTGGCTGTCTACTGTAGAGACCAAGCACCTGAGATTCCCATAAGGTTTCTTCTACTATTTCCTGCTCCAAAAATCTCCCATGAAAACCCACCCAAAATGGAACAACGATGAACTAGGCACAGCCTCCTACCTGGAGTAGTAAGACTCCACCCCCAGGGCCTCCCGGACACTGGCGATGTGCTGCTCCAGTGTAGAGCTGGTTGCTACGGGCAATGTTGCACTGCTGCCGGCTTGGAAATCACTGGAACTTTCTACCGAATTATCACCCAAGTAATGTTCGTGAAACTTCAGGATTCCTGCAACAAGGCAGACATAGCAAGGTCACGAATAGTTGGGTAGCAGGAGAGTTTGGGCAAAGGCAGGAGAGGGGAACACGGTGCCACGTGGCTTCTTTGCCAAGCACGCTAGGATCCTGGGGTTTCAGGCTTCTTGAACAGGGGCCATGCCTGCTCACGGTACACACAATCAAGCCACAGGCAAGCTTCTGATGACACATGCAGAAGCCCCTGGATGTGGATTGCTTTCTGTGCACTTTCAGAATGATGCTCTGGGGAGTCCTGCTTCATGATCTGCGTGCAAGTGTCCAGATCAAACCCTTGAAGGGCCTGAAATCCTGAGCAAATCTGGAACTAGCCAAGTGGGAGCTCTCACCAAAGACCTTTTATTTCATAAAAGCAGACCACAATAAGCATGTATTCATTCTGAAATAAAACCAACTGGTCAATGGCCACTAGCGGTTTAAGGGAGGGAAAAGATGGCCTGTGAAATGAAGGTGGCCCACAGTGGCTTCCTGGCAATAAGCTCGGGCTGAGTCCTCATATGGCAATGGGGTGTGCTGGCCCTCTGATTGGATCACAGCCCTGGCAAGAGCTTCAGTCTCATTAACGGCAGAAAGAAAAAAAAAAAGGGCACAACAGGCGCCTCGTTACACTCGGCTCATTGTCACATGATCTGGGTATGCCACCTGTCAGGCATGTCCCCAACAATGCAGCTGCCGCAGAGGTGGCACCTGACATTTGCCGGCTGCCAACTCCGTCCACACGGGCGTGAGCCCCTCTTGGGGACAGGGGTGTGGACATCGCTCATTAGTGCAGGAAAATCGTATCTGAAACCCAGCGAAGGGAGGTGGGAGGGAAGGCTGAGGATGCTGTTTGTGGGATGTCCAAGTGAACATGGCTGAGCGTGTGTGAGATGGGGGATGGTCCTGCGGACACAGAGCAGGTACAGAAGCTGATGCCTGACACCTTATCCTCTACTGCAGATGGAGGGAGAGGCGTGTCACGTCTCCCTGGCAGCTGAACTTTTTACAGATAAGCGAGAAGCCCGTTTTCCAAGATTCCCAATTATAAGACTGGTTTCTCCAGTCAATAAACTCTAATTGGATCTGGTGTGTCCCCAGCATGGTGAAGCCATCAGCATTTTATTATGCAAAAAATACGGCCCCTTAGCCAATTAGTAGTTTTGTATTCAGGGGAACTATTACATCCTGCATGCTTAGTGCTGATTTAACCAAAGACGGTTTTCACTTCTAAAGCAGATTTTTTTTTTGATAGAACTAGGAAAGCAAACAAACAAAACCCAGAAAACAAACAAAAAACCCAAACCCAACACCACCAACAAAAACCAAACTGATCCTGTCAAACTCAGAAATTCAAGCTTACGATTTACTTATAAACCATGAGAGTCATCAATCGCTTTGGTGTGTTAATGTTACCAGGGGCCACAAGAATCAAGTCACTCATGGCTGGTGAGCAGCTGCCTACAGATCCGTGGCACTTCGCCCTTCTCTTGGGTTCCCATGTTAGGAGTGTTCCCATCTGATGGATAAGGAGATACGGCTCCTCGGCCTGCTTTATTAGTAGGATGCCCCACCATGGATATCCACTGCGGATAAGGTTTTCCTTCATCTGTCCTGTGTGGCGCCCCTCAGCAACCCCCTCGGCCTTCCTCCACCTCCTCACTCCCTGAGCTTCAATAGAGACCTTACCTGCTCCAGGAGCAAGCAGCCAGCTGTAGAGGTAGCCTGCGGCCAGGGAGTAGTACAGCACTAGTCCCCGCTGGGCATTAACCACCTCTAAGATCTGATCGATGGTGATGGGTGAGTAGGGGTCGGAGTCCTGTTGTCCGGTCTGTCTTTCCACCAGCAGGTCAGCAAATGCCCTCGTCCGGCCTCTTTCTGCTACTGCCAGGGCTTCATCATGGTGGCCTAGGAGACAGAGGGACGGTTGTGCTCACTTGGGGAGCAGCTGAGTATCCATCTGATTTGGAGGAGACCCACGGCCTCTGTGCCAGCTGTGGTAGAATTTCGGGTACATGCCCAGAAAGAGGGATTCTGATAGCTGCCCACTGAGGTCAGTAGATTCAGTGAGGTCCTGACTGTGGAGATGTTGGGGTGTTATTACAAGGGAGGTGCCTTTGGTGCCATTAGAGCTGAGAGCCTGTGGCACTCTGTGCTCCTATCATCCCACTGGGCAAGGGCTGAAGCCTCTGAGTTCCCTGTAGATCTTAAGTCGCTTCTTCCCCAAGCTTTCCTGCAACCTTTCAGTCTGCCTATTAGCCCCGCCTCCTCTTAGGGCTGTGCACGCCTGTTCCTGCTGCCTGGAAGCTGATTTGTAACAGCTCGAAGCCACATGAGGGAGGCACTGCAGAGGACAGACTTCAGGGTAAATACCAACATGGAAATGTTGCCAGAGCAAGGGCTGAGGAGACAAGGCTGAGGCTGGGAGCCCAAGCCGCAGCTCCAGTGCCTACAGAGGCTTCACCCCGTGGTTCAGGCAGCCTTACAAACAAGGAGCGCATGTGAGTGCATGCAAATACTCTCCTTTTCTCTATTGACTTATTAACTGCAACAGCAGGAACGGTTTCTGCACACACTGGAAAATTATCCCCAAAGTGCTGGACAGGCTTAACAGTGTGATCATTATAGGCAGTAAAGGACAACCCAGGCAAGATCCCAGCCCATGCTTAAGAGGAGACCTGAGCATTAGATGCGTGGGAAGGAAAGGTGGGTAGAAAGGCTTGAAACGTCCAACTCGAAGCATGAACGCTGTGATGTCTGTCTGTCTTCACTGCCACCTTGGCTGGTTTGGGGCATCACCTAGGAGCCAGCTCTGGGTGCATCTAGAAGGGTCTTTCTTTTGACAGACAAGGGGAAGCCAGCTGAGGGCCAGCATTCATGTCTTTCTGCTTTAGGACTATGGTGTGAGGTGACTACTGCCTCCTGCTCTCATTGCCACGTCTCCGCCCCCCCCCCCCCCGGTGTGGACTGCATCCCTAAAATGATAAACCCTAATACATCGTCTGTGACTCACTTTTCTCGGGTGCTTTGTCATAGCAAAAGCAACGCATACAAACATCTTCCTGGATGTGGCAGGCAACGGAAGGGCCAAGAAGGGGGACACTTTGGACACTAAAGCCCAGGACAGGGTGACTGTGGACTGCCCTGCTGCCTTTCAATGTGCAGGCTGGGGGTGGGGTGCGGAAGGGCCCTGACTGTGTGTGGCACAGCCTGGGATATAGGCCCACAGAGTATGAGCAATCGGCAGCAAGAACGCCATGGCTGAGGAGACAGAAGTGGCAGGTGTCATCTCACCACATAGCCTGAGTGAGGCTTGAAGTACATGTTGGTGGAGGGACACCTGGTGTGTGTGTGTGGGGTCTGTGGGGGAGGGACACCTGGTGCAGGGGGGCATCTGTGGGGGAGGGACACCTGGAGCATGGGATGGTCTGTGGGGGAGAGACACCTGGTGCAAGAATCTGTGGGAGAGGGACACCTGGTACAGGGAGGGTGTCTGTGGTGGAGGGACACCTGGTACAGGAGGGGGGGGTCTATGGTAGAGAGACACTTGGTGCAGGGGTCTGTGAGGGAGGGATACTTGGTGCAGGGGTCTGTGGGGGAGGGACACCTGGTGCAGGGGTCTGTG
>NW_021604728.1:751301-814893 GCF_004785775.1 Grammomys surdaster
TGGTGCAGGGGTCTGTGGGGGAGGGACACCTGGTGCAGGGGTCTGTGGGGGAGGGACACTTGCTCTGCTCTCTCAGCCTCTGAATTGCTCTCCTGTGGTTAAGCCAGTTGTGTCACACTGGATTCATCCACCTATGTGCGTGACATCTGGTTGGTAGAACCAGCTGAGAGCACGCTCACTGAGCTCACTGGGACTGGCACTTGCCCCCATTGCTCTGCCGATCTTTGCTGAATGAACAAGTGACCGTTTAATCACAGGCTGTGGCCTCACGGTCTGCACTGACAGCCAATCATCTTTCATTGCCAAACCATGGGCACTGTGCGCACAGGTACACATGCGGACGCCGGCTGCTCTCACCTAGGCTGACGAGCACCCGCTGCAAGGCCTGGTAGGATGATGTCTGCAGGTCGAACAGAGAGAGCTTGTAGTCGGTGCTCAGCTGGGCCTCGTGCCGGATCGTTTCAAACAAGGCCGAAGCCCTGTAAAGCTGCAAGGGACAGAGACCGTCACCCAACGTCCACAACCAACGCCCAGCAGTTCACAGATGCAAGGCAGCGCTTGCTCATTCCAGGCATGCGACCTGAAATCACCTTTAAAGGGGTTCAAAGGATGACTGCCAGGCAGGTCCTTGTGGACCTGAAGAAATCGGTTAACTCAGCCCCAGTTAACTAGAGTTTACGTGACCAGTCTTTGATGGATGAGGGAATATGAAAGATTAGGACTTGTGGTCTGAAGGACATTTTAAAACCAATTATTGATACAAACAGGAGCTGATTTTGAGTAAAGCAATGAAAATCCTCTACCTCTGTCACCAGACAAGAGTAACTGCCCCCCCCATGCCCCACCCCAGGCCTTGGGTACACTGGAGATGGACCAGGCTGGGCAGTGAGATTGTAGGTGGCCCAGTGTCACAAAGCCCAAACACGGTCCTTAAGACCAGGTTTTGCTTATCTCCATGGGGCTGGTTTCAGTCACATGGGTACTTTGAGGACCAGACAGCTGACATTTCCCTGGAATACCCTGCCCCCCGAAGCCCCACATTTATACAGGCTGGAAGCAGAGCCAGGAGCCTGGAGCCAAAGAGCAGATGGAGATGCTTCTGACTCTGCCACTCAGCACTGTCAGGCTCTGGCCAGGACACAGAGCCCGTTTCTTCTCTGTTGATAAAGCTTCTTCTGTCTTCCCGAGGAGTTTGAGGAATAACTCAGGGAGCAGAAGTACTTTCAAAACCGTGGATTGTTGCGTTGGTAAAGACTTTGATTCTTGTACATGGGAAATGGCAGTATCAATTCTTTTCATTGCCTTTAATACTTTTTAAAAGAGGATTTTAAATTTTTATTGGTGTGCGTGAGTGTCCACTTGCACACATGTCTGTAGGTGACTGTCGAAGCCAGAAGAAGCTGTTGGGTGCCCTAGGGGGGGAGTTGGAGGCGGCTGTGAGCTGCCCTCTGTGGGTGCTGGGAACTGAACTCAAATCCTCTGCTCTTCCCTCCTGAGCCACCTTCAGCCTCAACCTTTAACACTTTAACACTAAGCTCAGCACCCTAATGCCCAGCGTGCTGCAGCACAGACCCAGCACCAGCCTGTGTCCAGGCTGCTCCTCTGGAGACAGGCCTCCCTCTGCTCATGGAGGGATCCCCTATTCCTGGCGCACTCCTCTTAGTAATCATTCAAATGGCCAAAGGGCTGAGTTTGAAGCAGACATTTCCTGTCTACCCACAGCCAGTGTGACAACACACTCGTCTTCAGCAGTGGGGACTTTCTATGAGGAAGGGGGAGAGGTTATTCTCTCTGCCCTAACTAGAGACCGCCAAGGACAGTAAGCCCGATAGCCATGCATCCTGATCTTATCTTTCCACTAAAGAACACTTGTGGTTTTACACTAACTATGGCAAAGGTGCGCAATACAAGAATTTGAGAAATCATTGAGAGAGCTACCCCGTGGGTGAGCGGGAGTCTTGGCAGCTCTCTGGCTACACAGGCTGGGACTCTGGGTGCATTAGACAGGCTGGCACCCCTGAGAGCTCCACAGCTGCTGAGACAGACATGGCGGGTGCTTTGGCCTCCTGGGACAGAGCTCTGCGTACCTGGTGCTGAGCCTCCTCAAGGTTTCCGCTTGCCCAAAGGGAGAGACCAAGACCATGGCGAATTTTTGCTTCATCTTCTCTTCGACCCAGTTGCTCAGCTAACCTTAAACCTGAAAGCAGACAGGGAACCATAAGGAGAGGGGACAGGGACCGACTGGCGACTCTGTTCCTGATGTATGTAAGGAAGGCTGCAGGGAACCAGCAGCCAGGGAGAGGACGCTTCCAGTGTTGCAGGAAGTGAGGAGATACAGCAGCAGAAGCCCAGGTCATGGCTGTTGGCAGCGGATGGATTGGTAGGGCAGGCAGAATCAGGAAAACCAATGTAACCTAACCTGGCTGCCCTCGCAGATGCAAAAGGCTTAGCTCTGCAAATGAAAAGTCCTGGCTGATACAGTCACATCCCCAGATTCTCTGCCTGGGAAAAGCTTTTCCTGACAGCCAGGTACTGAGGCTAAGGCTTGCCTTTCCATCTCACCCACACCATCCAGGCGGCGCTGATGAGAAGCTCATGAGTGTCTCTTGAAAGCGGAACGGTGCGCAGCTGGACCCTGCTCCTGTGACTGAAGCTGCCGACACGCTCTGGGTCCCATCTGTGATGTGCCTCAGCGGGGGTTGTAAAGCAAGTGCTACTGTGAGCAGGAAGGCTGAATGGCTGCCCTCATTTCCACGGTCTCCACAAAGGCACCTGCAGTGGGTCACTCACTCACAGCAAGCCTTTGGGTTTTCAGGACACCAGCCACCTCCCGGGCTTTGTGGGGCTAAGTCTGACAGCCGCAGTTCATCATGTCGGTCACTACGCTGGTCTCTGACACTCTGCCTGCATCCCAGTGTTCCCTGCACACAAGCTACCATACGACTCCCACAGCTCAACAGTACACACAAGCCAGGGCTCCTCTCTCATCTAAGTCAGGGCAGGAAGCCGGTGCCAAGCACTCTGGGCCTGTGTGGTTCCTGATTTTTAAAGGCCCTGAGTCAGCTGAGCGGCTGCCGTGAGCAGCTCCGCTCGGGGGTCTGCCTCCTAATTTATGATGCATTTCAAAACACATGGCTCAAAGAGCTCAGAAATAGCATTCCGAGTTTAAACCATGCCAGTGGGCAACAGAAGAATTTGTAAATAATTCACATGAAAGGCAATGGTTCTTGGGAGAACCAGGATGGCTCTGGTTGTTATGACTTTCAAAGGGCCTACCACACTGACCCTTCAGGGCAGATGTCTGGCAAGTCCTTGGTCTGAGTCACAAGTACGGTTCTTTGGGCGACCCCCTTGGAAGACAAATTCTGTGAGAGAGGGATCTTGCTTGGCTCCAAATGTGTCCCCAACAAGAAGGGTGTCCACAAGCCACTGGGAAGGTGCACTTGAACTGCCTTCTAGGAACCTGCACATGCCACTCGTATGGCCAGCTCTCCTGCACTGTGCTAAAGCCGTGTGTGTGTGTGTGTGTGTGTGTGTGTTTGGATTGAGCCTACTTCCTTTGCTAGTTTCAAGAGTGAAAAGAACTGGATGAAAAGCCCTGGAGTTAGCTGGTGTCAGGCCACACTGTCTGGGAGTTGTTCAGACTCAAATCCACACAGCATTCCCCTGAACGGAAGAGGCACGGGAAAGTTGGGGGAACTTCCAACTCAACTGCCCCTCTGCTGTGGGTCTTGGAGACTGCTACAGGTGCTCTACAGGGTCCCGAGTCTGCTCGGAGTGCACTAGAGACACCTAGTTAGGCTCACAAACCCTCTCTGCCACTATGGGGAGTTTTCAAATACAAGTTTTTCAGAGCTCTATGAGACTTATCACAAGAGACAATGATAAAGACAAACTGCCGAGTTTTCCACGAATATAGAACTCGGTGGTGCTGTCCCAGCCAAGCCAGCTGCTGCCCGGAAACGCTATTTCAGAAGGGAATTAACAGTAAGGCCCCTGCTGCAAACCCTGCATGCTGGGCCTCACACGGTCAGCCGGAAGCCACCACTAGGTGGTGGGACCCTTATGAGAATTTCAGCAAAGCTAGGGGCCCGTGGGAGCCACAGAGGGGTGGGACCATGGCTCCAGCTTCAGGACTTCTCCACTGCAGGCTTGTGCTGGCCTGTGCTGAGCCACCCACCACCAGCCTGTAGCTATTGTCCACTCAGCCTCCTACCTCCCACCCTGGGGACATCCCCTGGGGCTAGAGAACAGGAGGGAATAGCTGCCCCCAAGCCTGCAGTTTCTGTGAGGTCAGAAACAACTCCAGACAGGGGCTGAGCCCGCTCTGCAATGGACTAACTTAAGAGTCAGGGTCAAATTGTGGTACTTCTCCAAGCCTTGGTGACATAGCTGCAAGAATGGAGATATGTGACCAGTTCTTAGGCTGGGGGTGCAGCTCGGTGTAGAGCATGTGAAATGAGCTAACGTGCTTCTCACCACTGTCAAAGAAAGGAGGATAAGAAAGCAGAATGTAGCCAAGAGGGCATGTCTGAGTTCTGCAGTGAGAGGTAAAAGCCAGCCTAAGGGGCTGCAGGTAGAAGGAAGCCAGCCTCACAAAGGTGTCCCAGCCTCAAACCTGGAGCCAAGTCCCTCACCAGCAAGCACACCTACCTCTCCCCGTCTCCTACACACAGTGACCCTGTGCATCTCCGAGGGCTTCAAGAGCAGGGACACCCCAGTATGGAGGAGAAAGGCAATCCCTTTGGGTGAGATTCTAGCTCATGTAGGAAGGCCCCGACGACCTCAGGTAATCGACAGGCTCTGTAGCAGCAGAGGGAGACAGGTGCCCAATTTCCAGGCCGGCTCCCTGACATCAGTTTGTGCACTGTTAGAGCAAACACCAGAAGAAGCCTGGGCGGGACCCAGGCAGAGACACCGGGCCAGCAGCTGCTGTGCCTGAGCTGAGGACCCTAGGCCGTGGTGCTTTGGTATCTCCTGGAAGGTCACCATGGCCTGGGGCAGTTGGGCTTGTTTCTGAGGTGGACTCTCCTGATTTTATGCCCTCACTCACGTCTTACGATCTGACTGGTGAGGATGTGTCATGTGTCCAGTCGCTGCTCTGACGACCAAGGGGGCATCAGCTATTTGGGCAGTGGGCTAGGGGCGGGTACCAGAACCGAGAGATGGGGAGGCAATAGGGGTTCAGAGAGCTGGGGCAGGAAAGGGAAACGCCTTAAAAGTACGGAGGGACACCTGGTGGGGATGGCAGGGCCTGTGAGACCCTCACTCCACGGCGCTGGCTGAGTCTCCCCTGGTGGCGCCTTTTGCCTACCTTCCTGTAAGTACATGACTGCCTGCGAATAGTTCTGCAGGGCATGGTGAGTCCTTCCCAGGCTGCTGTAGGACACGGTCTTGGCCACCAAGTCGTTCATCTGTGCCGCGATGCTCAGGTGCTGCTCCTGATAGACCACAGCCCTCTCGAAAGTGCCCAGGGACTCGTAGGTGAGACCCAGGTTCCCGTAGGCTCGGCCCTGGCACGTGGGATTGTCCGTCTCCTCTGCAATCTGCAGATCGAGCTGGTGGTACTGCAGGGCTGTGTCGTACTCTCCCATCTGCTGGTAGACGCCCCCCAGGCCGCAGGCTGCGTCACTTTCCAAGGCTCGGTCCTTCATGTCCCTGGCAATGTTCAGCTGCCGTTCGAGGCAGGAGATGGCCTGTTCGTAATTCCCTAGTTGGCTGTGGAGGCTTCCCAGCTCTCCGTAGGCCTGAGCTTTATTGGAGGCCTCGCCAAGCTCATGGGCCACCACGAGCCTCTTCTCGAAGCACACAAGGGCCTGCTGCAAGCTCCCCGTTGCCCTGTGGGGATGCAGACAGAGAAGCAATGAGATCACCCCGTGCAGGTGCGGACATGCTAAAGCCCCTGAGAAAATGAAAAGCATTCGTCACTGTCACTTACTATAGAGGCTCTTAACTCCTTCCCTAGCTAAAAATCTATCATGTGCCCTTAGAGTGAGATGCAGAGGAGTTTCATAATCTGGAAAGCAATTCAGAAGTCATCCCTTAGTGACCTTCCCAGGAGCCTGCAATTCAGTGGGACGCGTACCCCCGAGGAAACATAAAATATATTAATAGACACGATGATAGCAGGGTCCGGGACTCGGGCCTCCCAGCCTCCACTACTGCTTAGACGGTGCTTCTGAAATCACTTTACAGGAGCTATAAATCGCTCACCCTGAGTTTCTTGGAGCAGTCTGTGGGTGACGATTACTCTGACCCCTTCCTCCCCTCCTGGAGCCCTGATTCCCCTGCCCCTGAGGAAGGCCCTGTCTTGAGTCTCCCCCTTGTGGGGGAGAACAGCCTTTTGTGTGTGCTGCTCAGAGACAGACAGAGCAGGAGGAAGATGGCTTTTGGTGGCACATGGAGCCAGCTGTCTGGGCACATGGATCTCATTGCCTGAGCCTCGGTTTCCCCTGTTCCATGGCAGACGGACATGTTAGCACGTACGACATTGCTGTACTGTTTAGACAGCTCTGCAGGTGCCCAGTGTGGGCGGGGTCTGGTGCACAGGACTTGTGCCTCCGTCACCGGATGGGGCTGAGTAACTGGTGGCCACCAAATGCTCACAGAGGTCGGCTGAGCAGATCCACCCAGCTTCCTGTGAATCCTATCATCCTGGTCACTGTGTACTACATGTGAGGTGTGAGCCCTGGATCGACTCCCGGGTGTAACTCGGGCACGAACCTGCCCTCTCTGGGCTGCGGTGTCTTTCGTACATGACAGCAACACTGTCACCCACTTGAGTCAATGAACTGTCGAGAAGCTCAGCGAGGGGCACGGGAGCAGACTGCTCTTAGCTCGTAGCTGCCCTTCCTGCCGCAGCCCCGCCCTGCAAGTATGTCCAGCCCCGTTCCCTGTCCACGTTACCTGTGTCCGTTTCCTAGACCCCGGTAGGCCTTGGCTTGGTCTTGCATGCGGTTCAGACTCTGGGCGACAGACAGGTACTGCTCGTAGTACTTGATGGCTTCCTCGTAGTCCCCCAGGGCCTCGTAGCAGTCCCCCAGGTTGCCGTAGGCCCGACCCCTGTCCAGCACGGACTCGTTCCCGCTGAGCTGCTGTAGCATGGCCAGCTGCTGCTCGAAGTAGCCAATGGCGTCCTCCATCACGGTCATGTTCATCTTCGTGATGCCCATGTTGCCGTACACCTGGGCTTCCAGGCTCGGCTCCTTCAGCTTCCGCCCCAGCTCCAGCTGCTCCTGGTAGCACTTGAACGCCATTGTGTATTTCCCGAGGGCCATGTAGACAGCCGCCAGGTGCCCGTGAGCCCGGCACTCCCCTGGCAGGTCACTCAGTTCCTGATAAACCTCCAGCTCCTGTGTGTGATAACCCAGGGCCTTGTCGTACTTCTGGACCATGCGGTACGCGGTGCCCAGGGCCGCGTAGGCACTGGCCTCCAGCCTTCGGTCTTTCACGTGGTGAGATAGGCCCAGCTGTTGCTCATAGAACTTGATCGCACCGTTCACATCCTTCTTGCAGATAAATATATCACCCAGGTTCCCTAGGGCTCGGAACTTTGCCTGGGAATTATCCAGGGACTGGGCTAGGGACAGAAGGTACTTCTGACACTCCTCGGCTTTGGCGAAGTTCAGGAGAGCCTTGAAGGCCAGACCCAAGTTGCAATAGGCTTTTGCTTGGCTCAGTTTGTCATGAAGGTCTTTGGCCAGAGCCAGATCCTGCTCATAGTACTTCACGGCCTCCTGGTAGTTTCCGAGGCAGTAGTGAGCATAGCCGAGGTTGTGGCAGACCTTTCCTTCTCCTTCCATGTCCTGGAGGTCAGGAGCGAGGCGGAGGTACTGCTCGTAGTAGGGTGCAGCCTGGACATACTCTCCTCTGGAGCAGTGGAAGTTCCCCAGGTTGCTGAGAGCCCGGGCCTCGCTCTGGATGTCTCTCAGCTCCCGTGCGATGTTCAGGTGGTTCTGGTAGTGCTGCAGCGCCCGGTCATGGGCTCCCAGGGCCTGGTAGGCGACGGCCAGGTTCCCATGAGTCGATGCCTGAGAGGCACGGTCGTTCACTTCCATGGAGATCTGCAGCTCTTGACGGTGGTACTTGACAGCCTGGTCGTACATGCCCAGGGCGTTGTAGGCATTGCCCATATTTCCGTAGGCGCGGCCTTGGGCTGCATAGTCGCTCAGCTCTTGGGCGATGCACAGATGGGTCTTGTGGAGCTTCAGGGCTGTGTCGTAATCGCCTTTCATCTGGTGGATGATCCCTGGGACGACCGAGAAGAGAACAGAACAGGTTAGAGAAAGTGCAATTTATAGCTCAATCTAAGGTTTGTGCAGTTCAGAGTCAAAGACTCTAGACTGAAGGTGGGCGGGGTCAAGCCCGGTCAGGGATGCAGAGGGAGGGTCTGAAGGTAGACGGGGGGGGGGGGGGCGGGGGGGCGTCCATGGATGGGTGGGGTCAAGCCCTGTCAGGGTGGCAGAGGAAGGATGGCTTTCCACATTTCAAACCACCAGGGAAACCCAACAGATTTGATGACAAAAATGAGAATGTTTTACAAATAAGCACACAAAATTAAAGGGCAAGCATAACACACTAGAAAATATGTGAAACATACGAAAAATTGTAGCAGCTGCTGTAAAAAATTGTTGTAAAAATTCACTGTTGGCTTAGAAAGAAAAAAAATCAAGATCCCAATTTACTCGAATAGGCAAAGAATAATAAATGTCAGCAGACAATTCAGCTGAAGAGACACACGGAGGGGAACGGGGGGTGGGCACTAATTTCCCTTTACAACCAATGCAATGCAAAATAAACCAACCCTGAAGAACCAGCCGTTTTACCCACACTAAATTAGCAAATAAAAACTTTGAGTGCCCCCTATACTGATGAGGTTGCCCCGAAACTGGTGAACATGCCAGCTGTCGCATATACATGGTAGCAATGACTGTAGAGCATCCTGACTGCAGTTGGATGGGATTTGCTCTGACGTGCAGTCCTGTGCTGGATAGACGAAGTGGCTGGGTGGGCATGCCCTAGGGATCAGAGCCTTGACCCCACCAGCCCCCCGGGTCCTTTAATGGTGAGAACATGGAGGCATTGCAGTTAAAGACCCACTTTTAGCCAGTCCTCCTACTGCCTTCAGGCATCATGGGTTCAACCATCCTTGTACAAAATGAATCATACACTACTTTCTCCTTTCTAAAATGGGCCAGAGGATGTGCCCAACCCAGGATCGCTGTGAGTGCAAGCCCTGCCTGGCCCTGCTCCCGCCCTGCCTCCTAATGACACCTCTGCACTCGGTGATCCCTGAACAGCCTCTTGAGTCTACCGCAATGTTTTTGGCGCCTATGTGATCCCTTGCTGGTTGGGATATAAGAGGGAGAAAGACCAAAAGGCCTTCTCAGAGAAGGCTGCCAAGCGCAGCATGCATCATGTAGTTCTCCCTCCCCATCAAATACAAGGCTTTGTTGTTACCGCTGGCCTCCTCTGGGGACAGCTGAACCCCATTTTCCAAGAACCCCAGTGTCAAGAAAACATCCGGCTTTAGACAAAGTCAAGAGTCCTGTTTTACAGGCATACCTTCACCCTACTCAGGTTGAGTGTCCTGGAGATAGACAGACAGACAGACCTGTAATGAGTCGAAGGTCTTACTTTCTTGTTTTTGTTTTAAAATCAAAAGTCTTTGCCAACCCCACTTTTAAAAACAAGAAAGTCAGATTATGATCATCCCAGAGACATGGAGTGCTGGCCGTAGTGGGACATGCCTATCTATAATCCCAGTACTCAAAAGGTATAGGCAGGAGGGTTGTGAGTTCGAGGCCAGCTTGGGCAACATAGGACTATCTCAAAAACATACAAAGAAAGGAAGGAAGAAACACAATAAGCAACATGTGTATCTTGTTTTGCGAATAAGGCCCAAGATGGCGTGGCTAACGCACAAGGCAGCAGCAGGGGAGTCTCTTTCTCTTACTCTGGACTAAGGGTCTCGGTCATGAGTAGGTAGCAGTCTGGATAGAAATGGCTGCCCAGGGTTACAATGATTTGTGAGGGGAGCTGCCTGCTGGTTATAGCAAACTGATCTGGTCTCCAGACAGCTGCTGCTGCTTCCTTAGCTTCCGCCGGCCCCACAAAGGACCAGAGGAGGGCTTTCAAAATTACAGCTTCCACACACTGAGAAGGGCAGGGAGGCTGGCCTCGCTGGGCAGGCCTCTCCCTCTGCCTGTCTCCCTTGGCAGGTCAGGCTGCTGCCAGCCTGGGGCGTTCTGTGGGGACAGTGTGGTCTCTTGGCAGCTGTTCTCTTTGTTGAAGAGACATAAAAGCAGCCGGAGAGCAGTGCAGAATGGCTGTGCTCACGCTGAGGGGCTAATGTTCGGCTCCTCCTGCCCTTTCCAGGATGCCACTCAGATGGGGACTTACAGAGGGGCTGTCAGCAGGGGTGCCCTCCATGACAGTAGGTCGTGGGGAGGGAATTAAATGAAGATTAGTAGGGCAGGCAGGCCTCAGTCCTGGGTCCTCAGCAGGGCTGTGGGACAGGACACGTGGTTAGGATGTATACGTGGCCACCTCGGGTCTCCACCTATGTGGGCTATCTTTGTGGGAATACTAAGGTCTACTTCAAAGGCTGTGGCGAGGGTCACGACGTCATGCTCAGTGCACTCCATGCGGCCAACTCGGTGGGACTGGGACAGACCAGACAGAGTATTTCCACTAAGATGGCACCCGGCACCCATTTCAGCTGAGCTGGGAACTCTGGCGGGTCTCATTTGAGCTCTCTGGGAGCAGGGCCTCAGTTCTTACACAGGCAGCGCAGTGACCCATCCGATCGTACTTCTTATTGATTGCTACCAGAGCCGGCTGGGGTTTTAGAGCCGACATGCTCTCTCCTCTGCTTTCAAGCAGGTCCTCGTAGGAAACACGGGGTCTGGGGAACAGGAAAGACACGCTCCTATCCCAGGCTCACCCTGTGAAAGATAGAGTCTCAGGGAGGAGAGGGGAGCTATCCCCTTGGCTGTACTAGCCCACTTGCCTCCGGACAGAGTGTGGTTTGGCACGGCAGCCAGGCTCAGTAAGGTTCTCCTCTGTGGGACTGTTCACAGGTGAAACAGCTCAGTGTCCCAGCTGTTGACATATCCTAGGAGTTGGGGGGACTTGGAGTGTTTATGCAAATAGAGGGAACCAGATGAGGAAAACCAGGCCATCGACATGGGCACGCAGAGTCTTCACGCTATTCTCCAAACAGTTAAATAATAAAGCGATGCAGGCAGGCTGGCACTGTGTGCGTGTGCTGTGTAGCCCCCTTTTGGATCAGGAGACTCTTCTGAGTAACCTAGGCCTGATGTAGGTCTAAGGACATTTTTCCACCTGGGAGACCTCAGTAGAGGAAGCGATCAACTGGTCACTAGACTCTCCAGTTACCAGGTCTCGTTCCTACCTGAGGACACTGCACGCAGATTGCACGCAGATTGCACTGTGTCCTACGTTAGCTCATGGTCATGACCTTTACACTTACAGGCTGGGGCACACCTTGTCTGGGGTTGGCCGGGACGTGGTACTGCATTTGCTCTTTCTGGTGCCTCTACACAGCACATGTGGTCCAGAGACCCTTCCCCATCAACTTGAGATTCCTGGATCTCTGGCTCAAGTTTCCACATACACCTCTAACGTGGTTTTGAAAATATCTCAGAGCTTCGGGTGGGGACAAGCCTAGTCAGTAAACAGATGGCTCAACTCAAAGGTGTGACAGCAGGTGCTAGAACTGGTCATGTCTTTGTAGGTAACTCGCCATTATTTTCACCAAGGTTGGACAGCAAAGTATATTTTCAAATGGGGGTGGGGGGGACTCCAAAATCACTCGTCATATGACTTTATCAGCTGCAAGTGTCTTACAGAGGCTTTTCCAGAAGCTGCCTCCGCCTGGCTCATCAATGCTGAAAAGCCACCTGAGGCCTGTATGCCCGGGGCTTGGGTGCCAGCTGCTGCTGCTGCTGAGTGAGATTGGATCCTGGCGTGCTAGCCTCATCAGAGGGTTAATACGCCACCGAGTTCGTAGCTGAAGGAGGACCCTGGGGATGGGCTTCTGAAGCAGATGTCTTGTCCTGGATCCCTCCTGTCTCTGTGCTGTGAGCCCACCAAGAGCTGAGCACGCCTGCTGCTGTGGCATTCTGTCCTCGCTACAAGCCCCCAGTGATGGAGGCATCTGGCTGTGGATTGTCAGGATTTCTGCAGCTAGGAGCCAGAACCTGTACTTTTAAGTTACTTTCTCGGGTATGGTATCATGATGACGGAAAGCTCAAAGTCAGTCTGTGGTCTCGGAGACATGGGAAGTTCCAGAACTTAGGCCCACGGACCTCGAGAGGCAGGTTCTGCTGGAATCAACCAAACCTGGCAGCCTGACTGACTCATTTCCTGCTTTCCCGATTCACTCGGAATGCCTCTTTGTGCAAGGGGGTCACAACTCTGTGCCTGTTTCTCCTCCGCCAACATCTGCGCACAGCTGAGACCATGTGCTGGCAGCAGCCACACTGGTGCTGAGGAAATCCCAGGTCTTCAAGTGCGTGGGAAGCAGCAGACACCATCCCTGGTGGATGCTGTGCTTAGTACTCCTCTGTCCTGACAAGATGCAGGCTAATGCACCTGTCTGATTTTCCTGACAGGTCCCTTCCACTTCCTCCACGGGACCAGGGAAGTGGCCCCATGTTAGCTTTTCTTCAGCTGCCCTTCCCTTCTGTTCCCCTGAGAGGGGCCTGCCACAGTCAGGTATGGGACACTTGCACGTCCCCACTGCCTTCTCACAAGCATACTCAGTTGGACACACCTGTCTTTGTACATCAGCTTAAGAAAATAGATCACTTGCTCTGTGGTCCCTTCCTGCCATGGCCCCTAAGGCTACAGCTGCGTAAACAGTGACAAGAGAAGCCACCCTAAAGCAAGTATTTGCCCGTGTATATCTATGCCTACACCTATACATATAGTTTGTGGACTTGGTACACAGACCCACTTCCTGTTTCCCTGTGAGTAATCAGAGACGGAGGTTGCAGGTGAATTGCTCAGAAGTCCCCTGGGCCTCTGTGGTGATAAATCTCAGCTAGAAGGAAAGATTAATTGTATTATGGAGCAGGAGAAATAGTAATTAAAGCCACGACAAGGGGGAGGCCGGGAAGGGGTACTCCACGGTGCTGATGAAGGAGGAGGAATCAGGCACTGACATTCCTAACAGCGTGGGCGGTCGGACGCTGTGAGAGCAGCTGGTGGGAAGCAGGCTGCTGTCAGTCACTGTTGAGAAGACGGAGCGTGCTTGTCACCTGGGAGAGACAGAAGGATGCCTCAGTGTGGTGGCACGGGGAGTTGTTCTCTGTGACACTGAGGTAGCTTCTCTGTCCCTCCTTGGGCCAGTCCTACCTCTGTGAGCTCTTTCAGACCTGCAAGGGGTGAGCTGGTTAAGTTTGCCACCTCCCGGCCCGGGCCGGATGTCCCTGCTGGTACTCCAGGGCTGAGCTAGCCTGCAGGCAGCCCGGAACGCCCTTCCAGTCTGCCCAGTCCATTGTTCTCACTGCTTCTCTCGCCCTCTTCCCTTGCTTTTGCTGTGGTGGGCTTTTCTAGTGACAGCCCCTCCCCCACCTCCTCCCTATCCAGGAAGAGTGGACTCAGGTTGCCAGCATGTGCAGAAGAGCTGAGTTCCCTTGAGGGGGCGGGCAGCATTAGCATCTCCAGTCCCCTGGTGCCACCACACCACACACTTCCACTTCTCTCTGCAGTGCAGCAGCAGGAAGGTGGGCCACAGCTGGCTGAGACCACTGAGCTCCACGAGGGCTGCATGGCCGCCCTGCTGGCCACGAGCTTTGTCATGGCACCTCCTGATGGATAAGCTGTCTAAGCCCTTGTTTCAGTCTAGCAGTTTATACCATATGCAACCAAGCTCATTATATTGGAGAGACATCCACTAAGGGAGGTTTTCCTTTGAGTGCATGCGTCTCTGGGTGCTCCAACCCCACCCTCACCTGGTGAGACTATGGATGTCCGTGCACTTGACCCAGACAAACAAGCTTCGCTGGCCAGAGCACTGCCTCATGGACGTGGGGCCGATGGGAAAGATTTTGGTTAAAATTTGCTATTGGAAAATAAAAAGGGGTGGGGACTAGAGAGACGGCTCAGCAGTTAAGAGCACTTGACTCCTCTTCCTAAGGTCCTTAGTTCAATTCCTAGCACCGGCTTTGTGGTTCACAACCATCTGTAATGGGAGCTGATGCCCTCTTCTGATGTGTCTGAAAACAAATACAGTGTTCTCACATACATTAAATAAATAAACCTGAAAGAGAGAGGGGAGGGGAATGAAAAGGATGCAGCTTATAACCCAGGCACCTGGATGGTTGAGCTGGGAGGTTCACTACAAGCTCCACGCCAGCCTGGACTGCAGAGTGGGTACCAGCTGAAGAGAGAGAAGAGGAAAAGGAAGCCCAGCGATCTAATCCAATATCTGTGGAGAAGCCTCACTGATACCATGCCATTCCCTCTCAGAAACGCTCACATGGAGACACTCTGAAAACTCTTTTTGAACTCGGCTTGCGTTTTGGATGATGAGAATTGTGGATTTCTCCTTCTGCTTTACCAGGAGCTCCAGCTCAGACAGGAAGTTCTGCAGTGCCGGCTGTGTCAGCCCCTGTGTGGCCTCTAGACTTGTGCCTTGGTCTTGGGTTTTTTAATTTTGTTTGCCCTGAGTCCTGGCTTTGTATTTCTACTGCATCATTATACAATATTATGAGTGAGGTAGAATCCTTTATGGGATAAGAAAAGTCGCAGACAATTGGGCAATGGTCCCTTTACGCCCATTGCACAGGCTCATCCTCCCCGTGGCCTGTCATTTCCACGCCACATCCTACTACCTGAATAAGCCAAAGGGCCCTGGCATTGCAAGATCCCTTCTGTAGCTCCACGACTTCACTATGCATGTACGGCTCCTTCCTACCCCGGCCTCAGGTCTCCCCTCAGAAGACTATCACAATGAAATTAAACTGGAAATGCCAGCATGATGCTCCACCTTCTGGAAATGGTCGTTACTCCAAATGGTGTCAACCAACAGTCCTCAAAGATCTGTTTCCCTCTGCCTCTGACTATTTTATAGGATGAAATACAGCTATCATTCTTAGACACCACAAGTTTCCACCAAAGGGACTTAGCATCATCTTACCCAAGGATAAGTTTGTGTCTGAGCGTGTCACCGCTTAGCGGTGTGTGATGGCGCTCTGAGAATAGGCTCTGCTTCCTATTGGACAATGTGGGCAGTGGAGGAGGAAAGTGATCTCCTGCCGGGTGTCTCTGGTGGATAAAGCATGGTGGCAGGTTGTGGGGCCAGTGATGCTAACCAGCCGCTGCCACAGCTTGGATATCATTTGAAGGACAAACCCAACCACAGTGACAGAGTGTCGTAGCCAGGGATGATGCTGAACTGGGGTGTGTCCACTGGAAGTTCTAATGAACAATCTGAAAAGACACATTCACTCTAGGCCACCGCCCAGCTGGAACTCTTAAGTCACTAGGGCTGGTTAACTGGGCGGCCTTGTGGCTGTCATCCGGTAATTAGAGCAAAGTCTGAGAAACTGGAGACCTTTATTTTAAACTCTTGCTTTGTAACTAACCATCCCCACCAGCTTTCCATTTATGAGATGCAATTAATTCATCAAGAAGATAAATTAAGGACTGAGCTGTTGCTTAGTGGCACAGCATTTACCTCGAAGGCTCAGGGTTCTGGGTTCTACCCCCAATACTCCCCCCAAAAAAGAGAATATATATATATGGGCTTTCCCCCATTATTAGTAATGGAGAAACATTTTTAAATATGTAAAATAATGTTGCATTTATTCGTTGTGTTTGTATGTTGAAGCACACCTACAGGAATCGTAGGCAACGTATAGGAGTCGGTTCTTTTCTCCCACCAACTGGGACTCGGGGATTGAACTCACGGCATCACGCTTGCTGGCATCTGGCCAGCCCAAGGAACAAGTCTTAACTTAAAAATAGTAGTGGGGGTAACAATACCTACAGCAACACACAAACATTCCTCTCTTGTGGTCTCACTGATGGCAGGACACCAGGATTACTGGCATGGCTGTCACACATGAAGGCATGCACACACATGCACACACACCACGCACAGGCATACATGCACAGGCGCGAACACACACAGATGCATTTGAGTTGCATCTGTGTTTTTAGAGCACTGTTCGTTTCCAAAGCCCTTGGTCCGTCAGCATCTCATTAGCTGCTGGACAAAGCGGTCACGGTTAGGCTACCACTGAACCACTCACAGAAGCATCAGTCACTAGGTGATAGATTTTAGAGTGGAACCACTCACTGCCCCTCACTTTGTCCTGGTCACTCTGGCCTCTGAGAGTCTGTGGTGGCTGCGGAATCTAGCTATGCTATCTGGGTAAGAAGTGATGTCATTCCTTTAGCAGAGACGAGATGAGGATGGCAAGGTCTGCCTGGACCGGAGGGAACCCTAGAAATCGACAGGACAGGCCAAGAGGATGCTATTTCAAAATGTCTTCATTCTGCAAACTCAATTGCCAAGATGAATGCATTTCCTAGCGAGGCTGGAGAGCAAACTATGGAGCCTGCTTTCCAGAAGAAACCATCGGATCTGAAAACCTTCCTTTTAAAACTCAATCGTATTTAGCAGTCTGGTGTGACTCTGCAAATGTGTTCCATCAGTACATGGGCTTCTAGTCACGGCAACATCAGAAACTGGTTAAAGAGCAGAAGGGGACTGATCTGTGAGTGTCTCCTTTGTGGTTTGATTGGGAGGGGTTGACTGGGGACCGTGAGGACCCTGAGGTGGGCTTTCTCGTGCCCAGAGACTCAGAGCTCACAGTGACACTGGACTGTCCCAAACATTTGCTGGCTCTCGACATGCCACAGCCTAGTGTGTCAGGAGGGGATGGATTCCTCTATCTGCTGCTCTGTCCTTCCAGGCCTAGTGGTCTACACTCTGTGTCCAGCAACCAATTTTTCCACATGCATGGAAGTGAAGGTGCTATCGGCCCTCCCTGACTGCCCATGGCAGCTATGGAGAGCCCTGAGACCACTCATCTCAAGACCCAAACAGACCCCTCTCATGTGGTTGTGGCTTTCTTTGACTGTCTGTCATACTTACAGACAGTGTAGCGGGCTCAGAGATGAACGTAATAACTTGTTTACAATCATGCAAATATTACTTTTTAAGTGTTTGTGACAGGAGGCAAAGGCTTTTAGCTGGCACTCATTTTGTCTGTCGTCATTTCTGCTATCACCACTGCTACCACCATCCTCAGCCACTGTTGTCAGCAGCAGCAGCAGCAGCACTGTAGAACACAGGGCCTCACCCGCACTAGACCTTTGAAGCACTTCCACAGACTCTAACACCCGTTTTCAACATCCGCCCTCTTCCTCACTGCCGTTGCCAGCGCTGTTAGGAAAGCTAAGCGTTAGTTTCCCAGCCCTGCTTACAGTCTAGGCTGGTTAAGTGGCACTGCTGTCACCCGTGGGTCTTAGAGAGACCTTAGCTTCTCTGGCACAGTGGGACAGAAGCAGTTTCCTTCTGGATGGCATAATGCGTGGAGCGTCCCGGCCACCCTGGTGTCTGTGGCCAAGGGGAGGGGAATTGGAGGAAAAGGAAACAGGCCTTTATTTAAGCCGCTGTAGACAGGGCTGGATCGTGTGTTTACAGCTGGAAGCCCAGCTCACACTTGAAGGTGACTTGAGAGGGATGGAGAGCCACCCTTTAGGGCAGCTGACAGAGGACCATGTTTCCCTTGGTGGCACAAGTCCCCGGCGGGCAGCGGCCACCGGCGTGAGTGCAGCAGTGAGAGAAGAGGCTCACCTTCCATCTGTCTCTTGCGTCTCTGCCCAGCAGTCCCCAGACTCAGCTCTGCCCGCTCTGCCTGAACTCTCGTGAATTCCTCGTCTTTCTTTCTGTTATCCGTCTTCTACACCCCATCCCTTTCCCCACAGAGATTTGCTCTTTCCTTATAAAATTTCCAACTCTGCTTCATGTCTTTTTAAATTATTGTTTTTTATCGTTGATATTATAATATAATTAAATCATTTCCCCCTTTCCTCTGCTCCCTACAAACCCACCCATACACACCCCCACCCACTGCCAAGTTCACAGTCTCTGTTGAGGTTTTTGTCTTTTACTGTCTATCGTAACGCTAAGTGCTGGCCCCGAGACCTGAAGTCTCCATGAAGTCTCTGGGACCCTGGCCCCAACTTAATTCTGATTGGTGAATAAAGATGCTCACAGTCAATGGCTGGGGAGAAGAGACATGAGTGGGGTTTAGATTTCGAGGGCCTGGAGAGAGAGGACCACGGGGAGAAAGGAGAGAGAAGCTGCCATGGGCTAGAGGACGAGAGAACGTGGCCCAGAGTTCGGCCTGGTTGGAGTTGAGAACAGCCCAGACGGAATGTAGTAAGTGACAGGTGATAACTTGGGCTTGTCAATGGGAAAGTAGACCCTCACAACACGGAGGGTAGGCAGCTGCCCAGCGACTGTGCTGCTTAAGGAATATTTGAAAATATAAAGGCTGTGTGTGTCTTTCATTCAGGAACGTAAATGGTCTGAGGCGGATAGAAACCCCGTGCTGGGATTTATAATTTTTTTTTCTTTTTACTACAGGTCTCTTTTTTCCTTAACTGTTGTATGTTTGTGAATACATACATATTCCTAACTATGAGCTGTTCGGTCTGTGTAATGTTACTTGTGTGTGTGTGTGTGTTTTCATGACAGACCATTTGGTGTTGGATAACAAATTGATGAGTCTCCCTGGGGGAGATGGTTTCTCTCTCAGCACTCCTTAGTTGACTACAGTTCTTTGTGTAGGGTTGAGGGGATCTCACAGCGGATTCCCGGATCCCCCAGATCCTCCAGCCTTCCCGCCCCCTCTTCCTCAGTGCGCTCTGAGCTGGAGTGCGGATGTGTGTGTGTGTGTGTGTGTGTGTGTGTGTGTGGCGGTGTGTGTGTGTGTGTGTGTGTGTTTGGGGGTGGGGCTCCACAGCTCTGCATTTTGATTGGCTCTGGTTTTCTGCAATGGTCTCCATCTCTTGCAAAGAGAACGTTCCCTCGGTGTGGACTGAGGACTTCACTTCTCTGTGGGTTTACACAGATACTTAGAATGTGCTTGGAGGGACGGTGCTGGGTGTCGGCTGTAGGGTCTCCTCTGAGAGCCGGGACTACACCAGCCTGGGTGGTTGGTTAGGTTCCCAGTGCTGGTCATTTCACTTCTTTTTCACCCTTCTGATTCTGATATGCTGAATTGTGATGAACTTTTCAGTCCTTACTGTAAATGATTCCAAAGGTCCACTGCCTTGGGATTGTTGCTTCTCCTTTATGTAGCAATTCTGACTTATTTTTGGTTTTCTCCATTTGAACTTCAACTATATTGAGTTATTACCTGGACCTACCAGCTCCCCCTAAATACAGAACACTGCTTGTGGGTCCGGTGGGGTTTGGTTCTTTTCTCCATGTGCTTGGGCAAGCCGCCTCCCTGTCTCACAGCGGTGGCTCATGTGACAGAGTAAAGCAGCCACAGCTCAGCTCCCAGGGTGACATCCATTTTATCAGCTCCAAGGACTGAGGCCTTACCCAGGTAGAGGGGTGAGAACCGTCCCAAGCCCAACTTTAGGGATCAAGCTGTCAGTCTGCACTTGGGGACAAGAATTAATGAGATAGTGATTCCTTGGGGGGAAATCCCGGCAGTTCCTGATTGATCCTGGAAGAATGAATTGTGAGCTGGCTCGCCCCTCCACCCACCCTTTCCAGAAGAGCCCACAACTGTAGCAGCTCTCCTCTCAGTCAGCAGGGAAGCAGCCGCTGAGTCCTGCACACCCTGGAGAGACCTCAGTGGTTGTCATACAGCTCTCTCCTCCACCGAGCCCACCTCACCCTCTCTACCTCTGCGTCATCCCTAGCAGGGACGCACCACCATTAATCATTCATTTTTCCAGATGGAGAAGGGAGCGGCCTAGCTGAAGTCGGACAGCTGGTTGCTGTTAGTCCGGACCTGTTTCCCATCTCACCTCCCTGGAGTCAGGAACACCTGGATTTATTGGGCTCGGTTAGCTCTGACACAAACTGCTGAGCAACCTTTAAATGTGAGCACTCGCTGTTACCGCAGCGCACACCGTGAGTCGAGGGTCACTGTGACAACCCTGGGTGACAGACAGGTGCAGGAATACCATCCCCCCCCCCCACCCCACTGGGTGGGTGAACTCACTCCAAAGCTGCCAAAGGTTTTTCTGAGTCAAAGAAAAAATAAATAAAGAAAGAATGCCTTCCACTTCTACTTCGGTGACACAAAACACACAGATGGCCACGGAGCAGGCTTGCATCCAGAGATCTGTATTTCTTTGATGATGGGCCTCTTATCTGCAGTCGATTTTACAGGACTGCTTTGGAGAGAGGATTATCACCAGTCATTAATAAGACACATCAACCGGCTTAGTGGTGATGTTAAAAAAAAATCATTAATGGAATTTATTCAGGATAGAAATATGTTCGTAACTAATTCAGAGATGCCTCATCCATTAAACAAAAAAAAAAAATATTGTTGCACAGCTCATTACAAGAGGCTGGGGGAACAAAGGGTGAGTTTTCTCCTACGAGGCATTTGCATAAATTAGTTGAAGAGAGCCTCCTCCACTGAGGGCTTTGCGGTGCACATCCCCAGTACGACGATCCTGAGAGGATCTGGGAGGCAGAAATTAGAGAGCAGCAAAGTGGCTACGTGCACTGTCACAGAAAGACACAACACCCACGAGGCACAAAACAACTCGAAGCAGCCTGCGCTGGTGCAGGGGAGAAACAGGGTTGGCAGCAGCGCCAGGCGGGTGGGTGGCTCGTACTTGGCTAGAGTCTCCCAGTTCCTAGAAAGAGCCTCCAACTCTGACGACAGTTCTGCAGCCATGGTGAGCTAGTGACAAAGAGCCAATGTGTCCTCCAAGGAGCAAGCAGACTCTCCTCAAGAAAACCGTCACAGGGCCTGTCACTCTGATGGACCAGAGTCACAAGTGTAGCTTTGCAGGGGCTGGCCATGGAGAACTGGCAGGGTCCGGTCCCACGGTGCCTGAGCTTTGGCATGACCCCCTCGTGACACTTGATGAGGGCAGGGTAGAAATAGACATTGGGTTTCAAAGACTCAGCTGGAGGCTAGGAATGAAGAGTGTCTTTAGTCATCATATTGATTACGTCAGGACACTGTTTTTGATACATGTAAGTTAATAAAACTTTACCAGTTTCACTCTATTTTACTTTTAAAACTTCAACTACTAACAAAAATGCAAGTGACTTATAAGGATCAGCTGGTCATTGTTTCTTTCCCTCAGCAATTTGACCTGAGGAAGGAGCCACACCCTCTCCTCCACCTCCTCTCCCTCTCCCTCTTCCTCCTCCCCCTCCTCCTCCTCCTCCTCCTCCCCCTCCCCCTCTCCCTCTTCCTCCTCCTCCTTTTTCCTCCTCCTCCTCTTCCCCCTGGCCCACATCAGAGCCTGGGCCAGCCTTCATGGCACTCACCTGAATTCCCAGTGTTTGGCTCTCTAGGGCTAGCTCCCTTGCCTTCTCAAAAGCACCATAAAGAAATGGGTTGATGGGAATTATTTCAGCTGACCTGCCATTCTAGCAAACTGCTTGATCCCAGCAAACCTCAATTTGCCCAGCTGGGTGGCTAAGGGGAAGACTCCACTTGATACTCATGGGACTAGCCTTGTGTTGCCTGTCTTCAGTCATGGAGTATGAGAGCTGTGTGCAGACTTTTGAAAGAGCCAGGGTAAATGCTTCGTGATGACAAAGACTGAGCTGTGTGAGAGGAGGGAGAAGGAACGGAGGCTGCAGAGATTACAAAGCACTGTCCGTCTGTCTGGACAGCCAGATCTGCAGGGCTGAGAATCACGTCAGGATCTGTGGGCTGGCACTGGTGATCCAAGCATGACCCGGGCCCCCTCTGCAATCCTTTCTCATTCCAGCATGTTCTCTGGCACTGGGAAAGCACAGTGACTGGGTGGGCGGAGGGCTCTCCTGCCTCCTGGTTCTAGTGTTTCTTGGCTGTGTGATCCCAGACAAGCTGCTGAACCTCAGACTTTATTTTTATTGTTTGTAAACTGTGGCTATCATGGCCCCTGAAAGGCAGTGTGAAGATGAGGTGCATGTGGTTCCCTTGGGGGTACCTGGCACCCCTCACTGCAGTGGAGACGACTCCTTTCAGCCTAACGTCAGTGAGGATCCTTGGGGACCTTGTTAACACATCAAGGCTGACAAGCTGGGCCTGAGGTGGGGCTTTCTGACAGGTTAAATTTCTAATAAGCTCTTGGGGGACAAGAGCCAGGACACAGTGTAGGGTCCAAGGCTAAGTGGAAATGTTTGCATGAAGGGACAGCTCTACCAGTGGGAGCAGCTTTGGAACTGGACCGTGCAAAGGTCTGACCAGAGCTCCTTGCTGAGAACCCCATGTTTTTGCTAATTCAACACTTGGCCACGCCTACGATATCCAAGCTGCCCTTTCCCTGGGTTCAGATGTGTCTGCCTTTGCTTGTACTCCGGGAAGAGCAGAAGACCTGTAGTCAGGCCCAAGGAGCTTCAGGCTGTGTCTGCCACTCTGGAGAAACAGGTACACGGGCAGTGCCTGTTTGGTAAGCACTGAGTCTTCCCTATCCAGGGTGATCACCTACCTCTAAGACCCCTGCAGAACAAGTCCCTGAGACATCAGAGGACCTGCGTGGACCTTGTGGCCTCTGGAGGTGACTTGCGCTACCAATGTAGGGTAAGTGGTGTGTTGTTAGGGAATACAGACCAGGGGGAAGTCCGTATGTTTCAAGGTTGACCAAGTCTGTAAACACGGAACCTGAGTGTCATATCCTCTATTCCATACTCGGTCTTGGTGTGGGCAGGGAGCTACTACCCCACTGATTTTAAGAAAGCTTTATCCAGTAATTACGTTTACAAGCTTGGATATTTCAAAACTTAAAGCAAAAACTTTTCCCAGGAAAGAATTTTATCTAAAACCAGTTTCCTGGTGAATTTTTGGCAGCACGAGGAACCACTATGGCCTAACTGCGGACACAGCTGACCCTTCTATGCCTTGGCTTCATCGTCAGATAGCTACAGCCAAGGGTTGTCCTGCAGAAGCACAGTGCCTGGAGACAGGAATGCAAAAGTCCTCTCTGATTGTTTTCTTCTGTCCCTGGGATAATTCCTAAGGTAGTGTTGGAAGAAGACACATCCTTTACACAAAAGACTCAGAAATTTTGATTTCTTGTATTTGTGTCTTTTATGTCAAAAATGCTAAGAGATAGACTGTTGGCGTTGTAACTTCTAGGTGACTGTAGTTTTTCAAGATTCATCTTCTAAGGAAACAGTGCTCCGCGCTAAGCATCACAGAGAGGAGGGAGGCTTGAGAAGTTACAAGCACGGGAATGTGAGCATGAGCTCTGTGATCTGAGGGTCAGGGTGGAGGCTGCCAGAGATGCATGTCCCTGAGAGTGGCCTGGAGACCGCAGCATGCAGAGTTAAGCCTGCAGTCCCACAGCGCTGCACATTTTAATCAGAGGACACCCTTGCCTCAGAGAGGCACATCTAACCTGCCCTGCAGCACGGTCCTCACTGCCACCTTCAGAGTCCTTACGCTTTTTATCATGACTCTGACACTGCTGGGAAGTCAGTCACAGGCTAACTGCATCCAAGGGCGGGGGCGTGTCCAGCCCTTCAGTAAACAACTAGAGAAGTGCAGGGTCTGCTCAGGATGCCAACAGGCGAAGAACTAGGAGACCTCACGAGCTCTGACCTCTAGTTGAGATCACAAGAGGAAAATGCAGTGTCTTGAGGTGTCACTACAGCAACTAAGCTCTGGATGTACGGCGGAAGACCTTGTTTTCAGTTCTGATGCTGGCCTTCCTTCCTTTCTTTTTACTGTGAAGTAACTGGTTTCACAGGGAGCTGCAAAGACAGTATAGGGACTTTTTGGTTTTCCCAGGACAGACACCTATGAGGACGCTGGTATACCACTCAGCGTCATACCACCAGTGAGTGATGGCTCCAGCTGTCCTGAGTCCTCACCAGCACTTGGTGTTGCCTGTTTTGTCTGAGCCTGGTTTTTGGTGTCTTGCACTGATGGACACCTCACGTGCTTATTAATAAAGTAGTCCACACTGCATCTTGTGGGAGAGCTGGACTTAAGCTCTCCTCAGTTGATGACTTCTGGCACAGATGCAGGTGGAGAAAGACTCATTCTCCCTGGGGGGGATGGGGAGTGGGGTGGAGGGGACTAGGAATTCGACCAGGCTCGAGAGAGTATATAGATAACACAGAATGGACTAGCTTTTTCCTTTTGAGGGAGATGGGATAGGAGGGATGAGGGTCCAATGTGGGAAGATTAGGAGGTAAACATGATCAGGGTGATGTGATATTCCCAAGTAATCAATTAAAAAAATAAATAAGTAAAAACTTAGTCCACACTGTTTGCTTCTCTACTGTTACCCTGTCTGTTTCCCTGGTCTTGCAACCCCCCTTGCCAGCGGTATATAATTCTTTCAGTGTGCTTTTAAAGCCTATTCACTAATGTTCTGTTAAGAATTTTATATCTAGCCGGCAGGGTGGCTCAGTAGGTAAAGGAGCCTGACACACAAGACTGGCATTTGGAGTCTGATCTGTGGAACCATGTAAACGTAGGAGGGACAGACTCCACAGGACTGTTCTCTCCCTTCTGTGAGCAGCCCGGGTTTGACTGTGGCACATATCCACAACTATCACGTGTACATTGAATTTTAAAAAGAATTTACACTCAAAGGTTTTGTATATGCATATGTAGAATACATACATTTGGCACGTGTAAAACCTTTGCTTAACGGTGACATGGCTTTGTAGAAGAGGTTGGGAGTTTCTCCTTTAGTTTTCTAGGAGAGTGAAACACTTGCAATGACTTTTTAAGTGTTTCATATATTAAACCATCAAGCCCTGACTGAGATTTCTTTTTGGTGGAAGTTTAACTATAAACTTAGTTTTCTTTTTTTCCTTTTTCTTTCTTTCTCTCTTCCTTTCTTTCTTTCTTTCTTTCTTTTTTTTGTTTTTGTTTTGTTTTTCAAGACAGGGTTTCTCTGTAGCTCTGTGTAGCTCTGGCTGTCCTGTAGACCAGGCTGGCCTCTAACTCAGGAATCCGCCTGCCTCTGTCTCCCAAGTGCTGGGATTAAAGGCGTGAGCCACCACTGCCTGGCATAAACTCAGTTTTCTTGCTTTACTTTAGATTAGATTACTGCTTTTCAAATAATTGGTCTGCATTATTTCAGCTCACAAATGTCCGTGTGCAGTGCACCACGATCCCCACTTCCTGTGTCTACCACCGTCCCCACTTCCTGTGCACAGGCTGTGTGTGGCACGCTCCCCGCTTCCCTCTAAATGCCTGTAGGTCAGCGCTGATGCCCTTCACTTCATTCCCAGGATTCGTGACTCATGTCTCACTGCAGATTTGTGAACTGTATCGACCTTTTCAAAGAACAGCTTTTACTTTTATTGATCACTGTTTTTTGTCCTTCTGTTTCCCTATTTGCTCATGGGCTTTGGGTCACTGGTTTTTGCTTTTATTTTATAATGTCCTTTCTCCTGGTCCGTTTGCCTTTCTGGTTTCTGCGGGGGAAGCGGATGATGGACTTGAGACTTTTCCCCTCCTAGTACCGCGACCGCCCTGTCATCACTGCTCCAGCCGAGCCCCACACATTCCCATAGCTTGTCGCTTGCACTCAGTTCAACGTTGTCTCCCTTTCCCTCTGACATTCAGATGGATGGATGAGTTAGGAATGTTCTTTGGTTTCTCAGTGTTTGGATGTTTTCCCGCCTCTCTGGTTTGGCCCCATAGAGTTCGGACAACATCCTCTGTATGATCTCAAATCTTTCAAATCAGATTTTCTTTAATTTGCCATATGGCCTGGGATGTTAGCCACCCTGATCAATGTCTTTGTCTGTCTGTATGCTGACGGAACGTTGTGGAGGTGCCGTGTGATTCTGTTGATCAAGGTGCAGGAGGGGAAAGTCTGTTCAGTTTGCCCGTATTTCTGCTCTTACCGTGTTCTTCCTCTATTCTTGGGGCTTCAAAATTCCCACTATCATTTCCTTTCTGTATAAAGCACCTTCTTGCTGTTGTCTTGGAATGAGTCTGCTGGTGACAAATTCTGTTGATTTTCCTCTAACCGGGAGTGTCTTGATTTTCATTTCGGTGGGATACAGGATTCTGAGCTGACATGGCCTGATTCTTTCAGCCCTTGGGGAACATTCTCTTTCCAGTCCCTTCTGAGAACTGTACTGTTGTTCTCTTGTCCCTCTGAGGGTTTTTTCCTGGGGTCTAGCTTTGGTTCCCCAAGCTTGACTACTGTGCATCTTTGTGTAGCTCTACAGGGACTGAGGTGCCAAGAACAAAGCAGTGCTCTAAAGACTCTCCGTCCACCTCCTGTTTCCTGGCTCCTCCAATAGAGCAAGCTTTTCTTTAGACTTTATCTTTCTGGGAAAGGGAATCAGCTACTTCTGGGTGTGGGTGTGAACCAGCTACTGCTCTGTGTGGCAGTCACGTGTCTACCATTACACTCATTCACAAGATATTAGAGAAAGTTTCTCAGGCTGGCAAGATGGTTCAGTGGGCAGAGTGCTTGCTGCCAAGCCTGAAGACCTGAGTTCCTGACCCAGGATCCACACAGCAGAGGGAGAGAAGCAATACAAGTTGTTGTCTCACCACACACGTGTGCCCACACACATGTGAGCACACACAGTAACTCAGGTCTTAACTGCTGAGCCATCGCTACAACCCCGTGAGTGTATTTTTAAAACTCCAGCTCTCCTTGAGTGCTTTCTGATGAGTTTAATCCAATCCCTGGAATAGATCGTAGCCTTGGCCAGACAGGCATGAGTAAACAATGTCTCACACAAAAAAACACTGTGATCTCAAGATACTGTCAAGTTGTTAGAACTCGCTTTTATGAATGTTTAATCATGCAAAGGGGTGGACTGCTAGACTCTAGGGGGAAGACTCCAAAACCCTTCAAATGTTCCAGTGTTCCTCGCTGCCATAAATTAAACAGCAACGCCAAACAAATGTTTACAAGTTTGTGTTCAAGGGGAGCTGAATAGCTAAGAAGCAAGAGCATACAAGAGGGGCCTAATTGTCCTGTGGGTGTCCCCAGTATTGTGTCTCCATCAAGATGTCTGCTCTGCCAAAGCCTGTGCCTCCTTGACAGGAGCTGAGGGCAACCTGAGGCTCTGAGGTGCCTCAGCGCTGGTTGAGACCTGGCCAGTGACACCTTGGCTTTAATAGTTTGGGGAAAATCCTGCTCATTACTGAGACCAAACAATTTGACTGCAGGTAACCCCCCAGGCAGAATGTGAGGCCCTGTGTGTCAGCTGCCACCGAATCCTGAGTTGTCCGCCACTAGGCGGCATTGCCTCTCCAAACAGCACATGACTCGATGTGCATTAAAGATCTGAGGGGGGCTTGTATTCCATTAGAGGAAATCAATATTGTTGAACTGAACTCAAAGGTATGAGCAAAGAATAAAGGGCTGTTCAAATAAATGGGAGGTAGCAATGACCGTCAGTTCCCCGACGCAGACACAGAAGCGTGAAGCGTGAGACTCCACATCCTTCCGTGTGCACTCTTTCCTTTCTCTGAGCCTGGGAAGGGATGGGAGATCTATAGGGATTAAAGACTGTGAGCATCAAGATGCTGCCCGGCCTTCTGTGAAGCACCCCTTGTCCTAAGGGATGCACAGACCCCAAGGGCTGGTGCTGGGTATAGGATGAGCTAAACCAGCTGGAAGCAGCCTCCAAGCAACTCACATGGTAGATGGGGGGAGGGGGTGTCCAAGGCAGGAGTGAGGAAGGCATGCAAACAGCCTGGAGTGGAGCATGAGGTGACAGAAAACAAAGCCTGCTTCTGAGTGGCAAGCAGCCACTCCTAGTGCCCACTGAGCTCCATTGATGAGGCCCATTCACAGCTCAGGGAGACCTGGGAGGACAGACGGGCCTGTGGGACAAAGACAGGATGCTTCCACCAAAGTCTGTCTTTTAGTGAGCAGTGTGGGGTGGGGTTGGCTGTCAGAATCAGGGGCACTGGATGAAAGCTTGCTTGAGGTAGAGGGCTCCCTCTGCAGGAGGGAGGAGAGGAAGCCTGCTTGCCCAGAGTCCCTCCCCACCCAGCTGTGAGCCAGCACTGTAGTTCAAATTTCTGACTCTGAGCTGAGGTCTGGGGCCTCCAGTCTCTAAGTCCTGTAAGCTCTAAAGTGCGTGATCCTCCCACATTCCCAGGAAGGTCCTTTTCTCCTCCCAACTTTTTGGCTTTCTGGCCCTGAGCTTACCGGGTTTCATTCACAGAGGCGAGGACCACAGAGCCACCTACATCCACCCAGATGACCTGTGTAGAAAGAGCCACCCATATCATGCCAGCCACGCCTGGGAACGGTTCAAAAGGTCACTAAGGAAAAACCCTTGTTCCTGGGGAGTCCTGAGTCTGGCTCCAGCTTGTCTGGGACATCCTAAGCAGCAGGTACCCTCCCTACCCACCAGGTGCAGAGTAGCTGCAGGGTCAAGATGAAGCTCGGAGCCACAAGGTCCCATCAGCATGAGGTGGTCTCTGAGAGGAAACCTTAAGGCAGACACAGCCTGGGGGACGATGCACCTCGGATCTGAAATGGCTCTGGAGCTGAGAGGGCTGTACGTGACTCTGTCTAAGGAAGTGTATGATGTTGCTGTGACCTGATGCTGTTCAGATCACAGCCTCTGGAACATCTGCTTCCTGACTGTCACTCTCTCAGAGGGCATAGGTCAACCCAAGCGCCACACAGCATCCCAGTAAGAGCTCCAAGGCTCAGCTCCATTTATAAGTGTTGCCTTCTGGGCTCCCCGAATCATTTCACAGGCTATACACACACCGCACAGCCATGCTACCCATGGTCCAGATGCTCTAGAAATGGCTGTAATCTTCTCAATAAAGGCAGGTTAATTAAATACATAACTAAATAGGCTTTATAGCCCTTTTACTTATTCATATAAACAAACCTATAGATCAGAAATATGCATTTTTTTCAGGTCAGATTCCAAAGACTTGCTTTTTTTTTAACTTGGAGAAACAGTTACTGGAAATATTTTTCAATTATAGGTTCATTAGCATAGCCCCAAAAAATCTAAGGCCGGGATTAATATTTTAAACGCAGAAGTCTCTCTAGGAGTCAGAACCTCAAGGAGGTGTCCTATCACTAAATAACCAGAAACATTCTTGCCATTAAGTTTCCGGACTGGGGCTCTACGGATGTACAAGGAGGGAAGAGCAATGTCGGCCTTCGAACCAAAGACTGGAGTGGGTCTGATGCTGCTTGCGTCCTGTAGCTAAAACTGGTTCCTAAATGTGAGGTTGCCCCTGTGAGCAGATGCTCATGTAATCAAGTGATGCTGTGTGAACCTTCTCTCCAATTTAACTGGTTAATAAAAGGCTAGAGTCTGTGATTGGGCAGTGGAAGGAGAAAGACTGGGCTGGAGGTTTAAGAGGCGGTCCCAGGTGGGGGGAGGGAGGAGCGCAGACTTGGAGGAGGAAGACGCCATGGACCAGAACCCCGTTGCAGGGAGGAAACAAAGTAACAAGGGACTTAATGGCTGGGGATTAAGTTAGAATAGCCTTAGATCTGCCCGACCTAGGCATACAGCTTATAAATAAAATATCTGGATTGTATGTCTTTCATAGGGACATATTAGAACAATAATCTCAACAACCCAAGACCAGCTTTCTGGACCTCACTCCATCCCTGTATAAGAGGGCTTTCTCGACCACGCCCCTGCCTCACTCTATCACATCCATCATGTGCTGCTCTCTTCAGCCTTGTCTTCCTTCAGATCTTGTGTTTGTTTAAAAACACTAGCAAGAATGTTGCTTTCTTCACCCTTTAGATTTCAGACACAGTTGATACAAAGTCAACGAGTGAAGGGGCAGGCAGGAACTTCTGTGTCTCATGAAAGGGCCCTGGCAGTGGAGCGACGGCAAAGCCAGGAGAAAGGCGTCCACTTTGTAATCCTTTCCATGATCCCTGTGGTGGGGCAGCCATGAGTGAACTGGTCACGGGGTGATTTGTCGGTGGTTCTGGTAAGAGAAAAAGCAGCTGTCTGCTAGAACAGGGCTCTGCTGGCTGTCGCTGTGCTCCTCGGCACGCCTACAGATGTTGTTTCCTGTCAGCTCCAGCCTCAGGGGGAGTCTAGGAATCTGGTCAGATGATTTTGCCTCATTTTTGCCATAGGAAGGACAATTCAATACCAAGACAAACCTCCCAGTGCCTCAGACATTCAGTTCTGCGGCCACTAAGCCCCCGTGACTCACCAACAAAGCCACACCAACAGTCTTTTCTGTGCTGTGATGACGACTTCTTCTTCTTCTTCTTCTTCTTCTTCTTCTTCTTCTTCTTCTTCTTCTTCTTCCTCCTCCTCCTCCTCCTCCTCCCCCTCCTCCTCCTGTTTGCCATTTAAGTGATTTTTACATTTATAGTAGATTCTGCCTTCAGATCTTTCTGACATTACTGGGCGATCTCCTAATAAAGATGGGTCAGTATGGTGCCTTTGGTGCTCAGGAGATTTCCTGAGGCTTCACAGTCACGGCTCACTGTACATTTTCCCTAGGGTGCTTCTTGCAGTGCACTGAGAGGGCAGATGCCTGCTTTATTCAGGCAGGAAAGTGCCCAGTGGGGGCTAATCAGCACAGAGGCTAGGGTTGAAATCAGAAATCTAATACAGCTATTCTGCCTGGCTTGGGGGTGGGGTGCACCTGCTGGAGGAGAGGGCACTCTCTCTTCTCTCTTCTCTCTCTTTTCTCTGTCTCTCTCTGTCTCTCTGTCTGTGTCTCTCTGTGTCTCTGTCTCTGTCTCTGACTCTCTCTCTCTCTCTCTCTCCCTCTCTCTCTCTCTCTCGTTGACCCACCCATTTTGTGCTTTTATAGTCACCCAAGTTCTCTTCCTTTGTCAGATTCCGTCCTGGTAACAGCTTGAGCAATGCAGCAGTCCTGCTATGAAATGACTTGCAAACCACAGACACAAATATTTGGGCCAAGAATGTGGAATCCACTGCTGTCACATTCCATTATTTCTGGTGGAGCAATTCACTAACATTTTGGAATCTAGATCATAAATTATGCAGAGCCTCAGCAAAAGAGCTGAGAACACAAACTGCTGTAATAAAACTCCCGTTACTGGAGTCGTAAAAAGAGAACAAAGAAAAGGCAAAGAAGAAAATCAGTGTAGGACTTCCATGCTGTACTCTGTCTACCTCCCTTAACCATCCACAGAACAACCATCACTCAGGTACACTGTCATCCAAACACCGTCATACAGGCACACCATCATCCAAACACTGTCACACAGGCACACTGTCATCCAAACACTGTCACACAGGCAAACCATTGTTCAAACTGTCACCCTAGAGTCTCCACAACACAGCGGGCCTTCTGAAGGATGGTGGAATGCCTCATTGTACATACACCTGAGCTGTCTGCACAGGCCCCGTGACTCTAGGGGGCCATTGGCCTTTGGGTTCATTCTTTTGGGAGGTGTCACACCTATCAGAAGAGAAGCTCTGTGTTACAAGTGGCCTCCTAGGGAACAGACTATAGGAGAGTCTCCTGTCTCCCAGCAGAATGCCCCTAAGAATGGCAGGTGTCCAAAGATTATCTGAAGGACTGATGGGAGGTAGAACGGGTAGAGAGTAGATAGACAAACGGACAAAAGCTGACTTATGACAGATGGGTCAGTGTGTATGGTCACAAAGGTCAGAGTGGCCATTTCACTGAAATCTCTTATGCATATCAGAAAGCTGATGAGCCACTTTGATGGCATGGGCCTCCTTGTCACTTACAACACCCACAGCTGGAAAGCACTGCTGTTCCTATCCCCACAGGGAATCTATTGCTTGGCAACCATTTAAACTGCTTCCCTCTTTAAGGCACACTGCAGGTAAGCCAGGCTGAGCTGTGGGGGGTCTCCCAGGCCTTGAGGCAGGGGATGCCAGCACATACTCTGCAGATACACTGCCACTCCTGCGATTATTACAAAACATGTTTAGAAGCAAACAAAACAAGATCACACAGAAGGCCCAGAATGTTGAAAAAAAGGACTCCTGGTTTAAGCCATATAAGGGAAGAAAGTTATTTTTTCACTAGCCTGGAAAGAAACTTGTAGCAAATCCATGACATAAAAGGAGCTGGGTTGGTTCTCTCATCTGGCTAAAACCCGGCAAGTCTTTCTGTTGTGGTTTTGTTGTTGTTATTTTGTTTTACAAAGAACTACTCTGGATCCCCCAGAGCCTTGGCATCACCTGGGAACCAAGTGAAAGGAAAGGTACAGGAGGAACCTTGTGGCTCAAGCTCACTTCCAGAATGGGAGATCTCAGTACTTGCCACGTTTGCTGAACCTGCACTGTGGGTCTACCCTCACGCCCACCCAGAGCTCTTAAACTTGTCTCCCATCTGATGTAACTCTCCCCAGACCACACAGCTCCATGCTACAATTCAAACCAGGGCAGGTCTGGAACCAAGACCCAGGTTTTCTGTCCCTGGCTGCCTCCCACCCTTGTCCCCTATACCCCTCCCCTCTCCCACCCTATCCCTACCCTGCCCCCACCACACTCCCACCCAGGCCTAATTGTGGAAACGTCTTCAGACTTTTTCAAGAAGATGTTCTTAAGTCACCAGCGTGAGTTCAGACAGCTGGGACTGTACTGTGAACTCTGGGGCTATTGTCATCTTTCTTTGGTGAGAATCTTCTAGAAAGCCAAAGATGCTGGCGGTGGACGCCCTGTACTCGAGTCTGCTAATTGAGATGAGTGCAGACATCTGTAAGCTTATTTTATAAGAGATATATCTGTGGGCGTATAATAACGGCAGTACCATTTACCGAGTGCCACGATCCCGCTAAGTGCTCCTCGTCAATTCACAGGGCGTCAGAGATTAACACGCCGAGAGAGACAAGCATGGGGACTCGGAGGCATCTGAAGGGGAGCCCTGGCGTCTGCAGGTCTCTCAGCCTGCAGGGACTAGTGAGCAGACCCCTGCAGAAGTCCTTAGTAGGCAGGCACAGATTGCCCATGGGCATTGTAGAGAAAGAACCCTTGTAGAGCCATGGTGTCCTACAACTACAGCGGGATTGGGAATTAACCTAAGGCCGTGCTGTGAACTAGGCGACCTAAGTTTGCCTGCTTTTGAAGGCCGCGCTCTGCTGCTTGCTGAGGCCTCATTGAGAAGTATCGTTCTCTGGTCTCTGCCACAAACCTGACAACAAAGCCACACTGGCGTGTGGATGTCCCGTTTAGTGGGACTGGCATCACTTCCTCATCAAGCCTTCACACCCCTGTGTGGAATCACTGACAGTCTTGTGAAGAACCACAGACATTTGACCCAGTGGCTCTCAACCTTCCTGATGGTGCCGCCCTTTAATACAGCTCCTCATGTTACGGTGACCCCCACCCAAACCATAAGCTGATTTTTGCTGCTACTTCATAACTGCAATTTTGCTACTGTTATGAACCATGACATAAATATCTGATATGCAGGACATGTGACCTAATACGTGACCCTTGTGAAAGCGTCGTTTGACCACCAGAGTTCGTGAAACAACGGTTAGATTCTAATAACTGCCCTTTTTATTGAAAACGGACCCTGTAGGTAAAGGGACTCAGTCACAGACCCCACTGAGGTGAGGCCCGGTACCCAGACATCTAACTCGAGATCATCTCATCTAATATGAGATCAAACACCAGCCTGTACCACTGCTTTAGAGCATCTTCGCCATCCACAGATCACACTATCAGGACGGGCAGATATTCTGTGTTACGCAAACAGTGTCTCACCACACGTGACGCAGTGTGGTGGTGGTAATGGGTGTAGGTCCTTATGTGCCTGGCACCCATTTGTCACGGGTCCACTCGAGACACAGGGCAGGCCACCCACTTCACCTTTGAAACTGCTCTGAGACATCTTCCTTCCCAGATGAGCAGAACTCTTCAGTAGGTTGGAAGTTTGTACATAAGATACATTCTTGTATCTCAGGGTGTGGGGTGGGGGAGGGTGCTATAATTATGCCCACTTTACATGGGAAAACAGCAAGGCTACAAAGTTAGCTAGCCATCAAGAGCCCCAAGTATTTGCTACCAGAACATTCTCTTCATTCTGAGTTCTATGGTGACCTTAGACATGGCACAGCACAGCACACAAGCCCCAGCCACGGCACGGCACACAAGCCCGGCTGCTGCTTTGAGAGTGAGTCCTTTGTGCATGGGTGGCAATCAAAATGAGAAACCGACACATGCTTCAAGTGGTTTGTCTTTCTACAGGAAGGAAAAGAACAGCCAGCTCAACAGGAGTGGGAGCGGAACCCTGAAGCCCCAGGGGATGGAGGCTGGAGAAGGGCCTAGTACAGAGTTCAGCGTCACACCACGGGCCCTGCATCACAGTCAGAATTTCGTGGGTTCTCAATGGGCACAAAGGCAACGTGGATATCTTTCTCCATCAGGCATGCTAGAAGTACCAGAGCTGTAAGGTAGACAATGCCAGCTCGCCTGACGAGCCACGACCTGGGGACCACCATCTGTTTTGCTAAGGCGACAGTCTGGAATTCCTGGTTGAACTCCAGGTCTCCTTATTGTGGGGCTTCACCAGTTTTACCGAGTCGCAGAGCAGATTATAGGTCCCCCCAGCGCACCCCCAGCAGCTGGGCCGCGTTATAAGCTGTCTTTGTCTTATTCAGTATCCCATAATGGATTTGCTAGAACATACCATCTGAATCAGGGAAATGCAATTACTGACTGCCGTTGCTTCCAGTAAGTGGCCAACCCTGCCAATCTGGCTTAAGAATGTCGCCCGTTAAGCTCTGCCACAGGGGCCGTTCTGATGAGGGCCTGTTTCACAGGCACTGGGCACATTGGCAGAGCCCTCCTCCCACTTTTTAACTGCTTTTGGAGACGTTCTGAGTGGCACCAGTGAAATTTTCCCTGGCAAATGAAAGTGCTTCCCCCCCAACCCGGGCAACCGGCTAGCAGGACGGGGAGGAGAGCGTCTCTGCACACCCAAGCCACCAAGCAAGCGAGCAGTCCCATTCAGCAGCCTAAGATGCGTGGAAGTCAAGTAGGGACACGCTGAGTCAGCACTAGTGACTAAAAGTTGCCTCCTGGCTTCCCTCCAGTTCTGGGGGTGCACGCTCTGCCTCAGAGAGTGCCTCAGGAAAAGTGACTTCTTGAAGTCACCATGAAATTACTAATTATGCTGCAAAGAGTCTTAAACATGGAGTCTCTGTTAATTTCACTTGTGTGTGTGTGTGATGGTTGCACTATGAGGATGGGCAGGATTTCCTGGTGGGTGTGCAGACACACCTCCAGTGAGGTGGAGATGACAGCGAGGACCACAGGAAGCCGTGCCACAGAACCGTGCTCCCTTTCTGGGGTTCCTAGCGGCTGTGTCGCACTGTCCCCATTCCTTAGGCCTGCCAGTTGAGCTTTCTTAAGAACTTAGCTGTTTCTTTAGGGAGGCTCGGTAGCAGCACAAAGAGCTCCAGCTCTGGCTTTAGACAGCCGCAGCTCTTCCCCAGCTCGCTCACTATGGGACCCCGATGACTTCCCCTTCCTGGTCTTTGAGGCTCCTGTTTCTAATGGTAACAAGCCCGCGTTTTAAACGCGATGGTGAGCACTGTAAGAAGCTGCACCCCCCCCACCCCCCACCCCGGCACTCAGTGAGTGTCATTTCTTTACTCGGAGCCACTTCAGAGGTGTATGGAGCTTACATAAAGGCCTTTTCATTCTTCCTTTGTGGGGCCTGTTGTTTGAATACCTCAAAAGGCAGAGTCGGCGTTGGTTTCCTAAGGCTGGATGTTAAACACGGGAGAGAACAGACCATTAAGTTCACATACTTAAAAGGAGGAGCAGTGTGCTATCCTAGTGATTTTCTTGTCCAAAGTCATAAATATTACCACTCTTCAAACTTGCACAAAGGGCCCATTGTATCCACGCTTTGAGAACTTCTTGGATCAAGATCCTAAAGGTTAATATATTATTTAGTTACCTTGCTAATCAGACTGCCTTATACAGCTGCAGGGCAAGGGACTGTGTAGAGGGAGGAGAAGAATCTGCTTAATTTAGCACCACTAACTGAAGGGATAAAATTAAAATGCTATGATAAGATCCAGTTGATGCCTGATGCTTGACTATTTCCCAAGCTCATCGTATTTCTAGTTCATTTCAAAGGTTTTAGGTTGGTAGATAGTTTGGTGGGTAAGGGCACTTTTTGTGCAAGCCCGAGGACCTGATTGCAAATCCCCAGACGCCATGAGAAAAAAAAAATCATCATGGCTGCACACACCTGTGAGCCCACACTGTGAGAGAGACAGAGGGTGGGGGAGAGGGAGAGAGAGCGCGAATTACAAGAGCTCGCTGGCCAATGGTCTCCCTCCAGGCTCAATTAGACCCCATCTCAAAGAAATAAGATGGGCAGGACACCTGACATGTGTGTTTGGACAAGCACACCTGAACATATGCTCACATACTGTTCCTACACCAAGTAATATACCACACGCATGCAACACATGATATACTACATATTTATGATATACCACACGATGTATCACATGCACTGCACACTCTCAACACAATACAGCATATGCACAAATAAAAAAGTTGAAGTAAAGAAAAAGTTTGGGCTAGAGAGATGGTTCCAGTGTTAAGACTGAGTTCTGTTCTTGAAGAAGCCCCACGTTTCCCCATAACCTCCTGTAACTCCGGCTCCAGGGAACCTGACATCTCTGACCTTAGGGGCACCTATACCCACCTGCATACACCCCATGCAGACGCGCATACATATATAATTTAAAACTTGGCAAAAATTTAGGAACCAAGGTCAGCTTCGTATACATTCTCTTACCACGAGGCAAATAGTGGCATTGGAGCCTTTTATAGTTGGAAGGAGTGTGGGGATGTTTACACTGAAGGCAATGTCAAGGTTCATGACAGAGTGTCTCAGGACTGTTGCCATTGCACAGCCTTTTAGGATCTGGGATCTACAGCAGGACAGAACCCGAGCTGGAGAATGAGACACAGGCTTGAGCTCAGTGAGCAGAGAGGGAAAGGAAGTGTGTGAGTGGGATTGGTTAATGCATGGCATTTCCCAGCATGCTTAGCTCCCGGAAGTGTGTGATTGGGATTGGTTAATGCCCGGCGCTTCCCAGCATGCTTGGCTCCCGTCACCTCTGCCCTGTTAAGACAGACAGACACTGCTGTGGCTCTGCAGTCCTCTGTAAGCACACACTGAAGTTTATTTTCGAAGTAAAGGCCTGAGGGATGAGGCCTCCGAACAGATTAGCTCATGAAGGGGTGGTGAGGAGGCTGGCTGCAGGGTGTGCTCTCTCTTCATTGGTCCATCCGTCTGGCCTCGCCATCTCAGGACACAGCCAGGGAGGCCCTCGTCAGATTCATCCCTTTGATTTTAGACTTCCCAGTCTCCACCATGATGAGCCACCTTTACCTGCCATCTTGGATGGTTTATAACTTACATTATCTGTGGTATTCTGTGATGGGCACAGCGGGAAAACTATCGGACACACTCATCATTTGGGGCCAGGCATTAGCAGCAGCTAAGAGGACACCAAAAAGCTTAAGACACGCACCACAGGCCTCAGAATGCACGGTGGAGCCAGTAGTGAACTATAACACTTTGTGAGGACCATGCACACAATGTCCGACAGGTGCAGGTGAACACAGACGATTCTAGGCAGTTTTTCTGGCTTCAGGGAAATAAAAGAATAAGGACGGCTTTAAGCTCCACAAGGAAGGATGGTATCTGGGGAGGAAGACGAATGTGGTGTGAGGAATGCCAGAGGCTTGGGGACACTGAATTGGGTTTGAATGAGTGTCAAGAAATAAACTCAGTAGGGCAACTGAGGCTGGCACCTTAGAAAAGAGACGGGTCAGTGCTCATCCCTCCGATAGCTGAAGAGCACTCTGTGAAATAGCTGAATTTAGATGTCTGTCTGTCCCACACTTGGATGACATTTGAGAGGTGCTCTGGGATGCTGAGGGCTGCTGGAGAAATGGAAACGGCAGGTAAAGGACTTTGGCTTCCCTCCCGAGGGCAGCGGGGACCCAGAACAGGGTTCTGAGCGTAGATATGATGAAATTGAACAGTGGGGAGTTTCTACAGAGTTGCCATGGCAACCATGTGCAACATGGTCTGAAAGAGTAGTTGAGGGACTAGTGAGGAGAAGCTCTTGCAGCGGACCCAGGCAGGCACCGCTGAGCCCGTGATGCTGGAGCCCACATTCAAACTGGCTTTGGGAGGGGAACTGCTGCATCTGGGCTGGGAGGGAAGGAGGTGGGGATCCCAGGATGGCTTCTGTGATCTCTGGGCTACGCCGTGGGCAATCTGATACCGCTCTCAGGCCAGGCTAGATTAGAGGTGTGCAGCGGGAAGAGGCTGATTGGTAACTTAATCAGAAGTTAGATCTGGGTTTGGGAAGTTGGTGTGTGGACACAAAACCTACAAACGCAAGGGGGCTCGGTGTGTCCAAGACCCTCCCTCTTTGTGCTCTTATCTACCTCAGCGTTGTGTGTGATGGCCAACATGTGCAAGCACCTGTGTCCATCAGAGGATGGATAAAGGCAACTGGTCTAGATAAACACTGGGAAACTGCAAAGCCTCAGAGAAGAAGAGATCCAGTCATTTGAGACGACACAGATGAACCCAGAGTTGTGGTCCGTACAATTCCCCGAGTCCAGAAGATAAATGTTATATGCATCTCCAATGTGTAGACGCTGGTGAAGCTGGACTCACGGGAGCTGAGGGGAGAATGATGGGTCAGAGGCTGGAGGTGGGCAAAGAGGAGGTGTTGGTCAACGCAAGACACGTTTCATTAGACAGGAGGAAGTTCTAACGTTATACTGCACACCATGGTAGCCGTAGTTAATAATTATGTGCTGTGTATGTCAAGGCTGTAAGATACTAGATTTTGACTGCTCTTATCGCAAAAGTAGGTGAGGTGCTATTAATCTTCTACAATATACACAGCTCAAATATGATTTTTACAACATAAATATATATAACTGATATTTATAAACAAACGGCTAAATAAAGAAAACAAGAAAGGAAAGTATTAGATATAATCAGAAAGATATAAGATCCTACATACAAGATATGGTCCAACAAATTTTACATCAGGGCAGCTCAGATGAGAGAAGGTGGCGAGGTAGCTCGGTGGGCAAAGGCTCCAGCTCCCTCACCTGATGATTGAGCTTGCTCGGTCCCTGCAATCCACATAGCAGAAGGAGAGAACAGAATCCCACAAGCTCTCCTCTGACCTCACATGTGGGCCATGCACACACCCAAAACAAAGTCATGCAAAATGACTTTTAAAAAGAAATAAAACATCGTTAGGGGCATTGGTATGTTTTTACTCAAAGGGTATCTGCAGTCACACCACGGCTGAGAACCCTGGAGTCTCTCCTCTAACTATAGCTGTCCTCACAGGGCTACGTCAGGAGACCCTTAGGGGAAGTCCAAGTACAATAATAACTCACTAGATCACCTCCAAACATCTATGAAAATGCTCCATCTTGATGCTGTTATTTCAATATTCTCAAAAAGAAAGAAAGAAAGGAACCAGTCAAGAGCAAACTCTTCTAAAGTCACCCCAAACTGTTGGGTTTTGAACCTGAGATCCAAAAACAGAGTCACAACACTCTGGAAGAAAGCCCTCCAGTCTCGCCCGAGCACTGGGCAGTCATAGGCCCAGCAGGCAGAGCTCAGAACAGCAGGCCCCATGGCCACATGTGCCTTTGCCACTGTTGGCCAAGCCAAGGCTGGCTACACCGGCGTTGCTGCAGATGCTCAGAGACGGCCAGAAGTGGGAGGTGCAGGTGCCAGGTCAGGGCAGCAGGAGCCTGAGTGGTCACACCTGCAGAACTCCAGCCCACAGGCTGCTTCCAGGCAGCAGGTGCTCAGAAAAGGGCCACACGAGGGGGGAGGGCTGACAGGAAGTGCAGGGCCACCAGGGGCAGAGCCTCTCACCAGAGTCTGAGAAACAAAGTTTCGCTCAGAAATCAATGCCCTCTGTGGTCCCTCTGGGGCTCCTTTCTCAAGTCCCAGCTGAAGAGTTCTCAATGCTCAGGACAGAGCTGCCTGATGGGAAATGCCCCCATGGGGGGCTTCTGAGTCACAGCCTCACCCAGCCTCACATGCTCATAACCATTTGTGTAAAGAAGAGGGAAACCTCCAAGCACTAATTAGAAAGACGGAGCTGTTGTGTTTTCCTCCCCATCACCTTATCTTCTTTATTCAGTTCTTGAGGACTCAGCTATTAAAAGAAATTAAGTAATTCATCAAGCCCATTTCAATTACCTGCTGCTGATAACATCAGATTACAATTAGCATCTACAAATGAACCAAGTGCCAACTGCCAGGCTGAAGCATAAGCTAATTTACTGCTAGGCTCTGCCTGCTGGAGACACCACTCTGGGACCTGGCAGCAGGCATGCCTATCCATTATTCCAACAGCAGTTTGTGCAGTGTCCTGCAGGTCCAGAGCACACTCTGACCAGGACACACACTGCCCCACCCACCTCTGCTGCTGTTACAAACACTGTATCTGCTAGCATGGCGCTGCATCTTTCAAGTAGCAATGTCTGGGCAAGCAGAGGGACAGATCTTGACCCAAAGGAGCAAGAGAATTTTATTAGTATCTATCAGGCACTGATAGGTGTGGGGTAAAGCCTGCTGCATGTTTTGGAATTAAATCGTTCTCCTTAAGTCCTCTGGTACACCATCAGAAGACTCTGCTTTAGAGATCTCTGTATCTTATTTCTCCTTTTAACAGGGAAGGGGCTGTCTTGTTCTTTCTCTTGATGTCTGGGGGAAAAAAAATCTGTCTAAGAGCCTGGGAGGTATTAGTTCTTTTATATTTTTCATTCCATCTTCAGGTGAAAACCAGAGGTGTGTGGTGGTTTCCCACACCAGGCTTGGGTAATCTATCCAGTCTGGTCTCTTCTCACCTAACAGGCTCTGCACAGAGGGTGGTGGTGGTGGCTCCCTCACAGTACAGAGCTATCTGCACCTCTGTGACCTGATTCTGGCTGGCTAGCAGCTTCTCTATGCTCACATAGTGTTACAGTGAGGATTGATGGATTCTCTGAAAGGCCTGGCCCACATAGGACATCCTGAGCCCCTTCTCTAGGGCAGGAGACATCTACAATGGCTTTGGTCCTGAGGAAGGCTTGCTGCCTTGGAGCTGGACAGAGCAGGGTTGTTGCATTGGTCCAGGCTGGTCTATAACCTAGCTCACTGATCTTTAGGCTGGTGTGTGCCGCGTGTGCCCTATGGCTGCAACCTATAACCGGCGATGTTCCTGTTGGGATGGAAAGTCTGACAGATGAGGTCTGAGACCCAGACTCTTAACCGATCCTGACTCTTGTCCTGTGACCTTAGCAGAGTCACAAAGCTCCTTACTCCTAGGATAGTTGTAAGTGACAAAAAGTTCTATGAGACATAAGTGTGAGTCCACCCTACCACGCCAAGAACTTCCAGTGAGGTCTCACAGGCTGTGACAGGAGACAAGCTTTGAATACGGGCCTACGTGTCATTCTGAGGATTTACAGAGAAAAACACTCAACAGATCTAGATTCATTACTGGCTGTAGACACACCTATATAGCCAGACCTCGCTCCTCTTGACAAGAATCCAACATACAAATTGAAATGTAAAAAGCATGGAAGAGGATGATAATTAGCAACAGTTTTCCTACAAAGTAATTTGCTATAAGAGCCTCCAGAATTCCTGGTTGCACATGTTCACGGTGATTATTTCCTTCATGAATCTACTCAGCAGTCACAGATACTCAGGTGTGGAGTGTGCATGAATGGCGTGTCACTAAGGTGTGTGGTGTGTGTGTGTGTGGCGTGCAGACAGTATGTCACAGCGTGAATTCAGACTCTTCTGGTTCAGTCTGCCCAGATTTAGTTTTCTTTAGAAGCTTTAAGTAACTTTTCTTAGACTCCAGAATCAGCACAGAAGACAGACACAGTTTTGGTCGCTAGCTTTTGGTTGCCGTCATTGGATGAGGAGCAACACACACCCCACACTTGCTGACACAACTCACAGAAAGGATTATGAACACCAGGCTGAGGATGCTGTCCTTTCAACAAAGGAATTAAAAGGCAACATAATTTTCACCATTTCTGTCCTCAAAGCCCTGTCTGTAGGAAGGGCTAAGAAAGACGAAGGAAGTGTGTGGCCTAGAGCGGCTCTGTACCCACCTGAAGTAATGCCAAAGGCTCCCAGGGAGAACCACACTGACTGTTTTCACTTACTAGAAGAGGGCAGGACCCACTCTGTACCTGATGCTTAGCGGGACTTGGGGAACATAGCACAGATTAACTAGTCTTAGAGCCCTTTGACTTCCAAATAAGTTACTGCCTAGACAAAAGATGTCTTTAAATAAGAAAGGAGAATTATTTTCCAGACGGATTACTGGATGGCTGAGAGAACTCCGGTCTTGCTGGAACACACTTTCTGTCTCTCCCTTCAGACCCAATACTGTTGACAGGCAGGCCGAACCTGACGTGTGGTCAGTAGCTTCCAGAATGGTCCAACTTTGCATCTATGCCAGAGTGAAGTAAATTAAGTTGTCACTTTCATGACAGAGATGGAGAAGGGATGGATATGAGGGTGGGGGTGGGCGAGGGTGAGGATGGGTACAGTCACTGTTTCCCTTCTTTCCTGGCTATACTCTATCCCGGTGCGAGGCAGCTCCGCCTGGCTTCCCAGTCAGTGAGAACTCCCGTGTCAACTGGAGCGGGAGGACATTAATTGGGACATCACTCGAGCAGCCTGTCCCACAGCACGCCAGAGGTTTGATGTCAAAGAGCCTAAATGAGAGCTACCCAGCCCCTCCAGGTGACAGAAACATTGTCCTGTGAGTACAGCTGTTCAGAGCTTAAAGCCTGAAGAGGTTTCCATCAGCCCTGATTCACAGGATGAGGTTACTCAGTGTCCGGGCTGCTCGGCTGCTTACAACAATCCCAAGGGCCACAACTGGCTCCTTCAAGTGAGAAACAGCGGGTGACAGATATTAGTGCATCTCTCCATCAGCTCTGCGGCATCCCTCACAGACACCACAGCTGCGATGGAAGATCTCAGTGAGCCAGGCTCATGGTCCCCAGCTTCCTTGATATAAACATTACACCCATCACATCCTGAAGCTCTCTTCTCTCTGAACTCCACCTGGTCTCCACCCCACCCCCATCCCTGACTCAGTCTCCCTGACTACCCTTTGTTCTCATCCTCTCTCTGTCACCCTGACACCTGTTGGTCATCCTGTTCACCAGTGGTCCTTAAAGTGGGAGAAGTCACTATGGGGGTGGGGCAGAAAAGTGAGCTCACAAGAGCTCTGCACAACCCTCTCCCTTCTTTAGTTTCTATCCAAAGGCATCTATCCACAAGGACAAGACTGCGCCTCCAGCCCGTGCACTGTAATGCCTCGGAAGTGACTGTGTGACTCCACACGTAACAGTGATCACAACTGAACAGGACAGAGCAGGAGACAGGTCTCTCAATAGTACTGGGGTTCACACAAAGGCAGGATCTGACTATAAAGAGTGGACACACTCAGTGATTGGAATCTGTGGTTGCGTGGAAGTGGTGGGTGAATTGCAGACATGGAGAGAGAGAGAGACGGGGCGGGGGGAAGAGCTGGAAGGAGAACTTAAAGAGTCAGGAAAGCATGGCCATGGTGGGAAACGCCGAGGTCCGAAGGGCCATCGTAGGTATCGTAGGTACCGCGCTCAGGGGTGGCAGGAACAGACAGAAGACTGTGGTGACTGACCTTTGTGTGGACACAGGAACCGCAGCCGACAAGCGGTGCTTTAAAATGAGCCCAATACCAATGTAGGGGGTGGAGGGAGCATGGATGACGGGCATGGAGGAAGAGCTCAGCTGCTGGGTTCTTGCAACACACTGGGCCACTGGGAAGAGGCAAAGGCCGAGAACCTTTAAGAGAATAACTCCTTCAGCAGCTTAGATTGACAGTCAGCTGAAGCAGAGGAAGGAGGACAGGGACTGATATTGGTATGCTAAGTCAGGACAGTGTGGTAGGCTGGTCAGTGTCTCCCACAGTCCTTCCCTAGAAAGTGTCACAGTCACCTTCTATGGCAGGAGGGCTCACTCTGATCTACTAGGCAGGCCTGACAGGAGCTCAGCTGTCCCTTCTAAAGGAAGCTGTTGGTCTGGGGCAGGACGGAGGACAACGTGGTTTCAGAGTCAGTCAGACACTGTAATGGCTAGTGCCCTGTAGACAGACGTGAGGGTGGCCAACAGGAGGAGGGAAAAGCAAAGAAACATATTTTCCAGGCCACTGCCAGACGGACTTGCCTTTGGCCCAGTGGAACAGAATTCAGTGTCTTAGCACAAACACAGATCTGTGAGGGAACTCAGGCTCACAGCACTTGGTGACATCAGCCTCGGGTGCCGATATACATGGCTGTAAGGGGTGCTGTCACCAGCAGCTCAGCAAAGCCCAAATGGCCACTGTTGGAAAGCCAAAGTGGATTCGGTGATACTGAACATCTGTGTGGGATGAGAGGCACTAGGCATCCTGACACAGGAAACAGCGGGAAGGTGAGAAAGAAGAGAGTTGAAAGCAGCGTTTAGAAATCAGGAGTCAAAGGTCAAAGGTTAGGGGTGATAAACAGAAACAGAGAAAGGTCAGAAATGAGACAAGAACCCCACCTGGAGGGAAGGAAGCCGCCATGACACAGAGATGGAGAGACTGGGGAGAGAAGCTGAGAGAAGGAAGCCAGGGGGAAACTGACGTGACACCACTCCACACATGGGACAGCTGCCAAGCCTGCATCCACAGATGTCTGTGTCTGTGCATGTGGTAAAGAGTCTGGAAGGTTCTGCCAAGACACTAACAGGAGCTAACGCTGGGTGTGGGGGCAGATATGTCACACGAGGGGGCAAGGTCCTTTTTCCTATTTTATTCAATTTTGTGAGAACTCTTTCCACAGATGTATACCTCACTGTTGCAACTTAAAAAAAAAAATCTTCTTTAAACATCCACACAAAGAACAGTCAAGAAGGAAGGACAGCATCCTGCACAGAACAGGGTTTGCGGACTTCACTGGCTGCAGTGTGAGCCAAATCGGAACCTCAGATGGCCTCCCTGCTCTACCTGAGGAGACCACTGTCGATCCCCAGGGAGGGGAAAGGGGAAAAGTCAAACTGTGGAGGTTAAAAATGAGTGGGGGCTTCCAGCAGCGGGGTAGCAGCTCTTCCTCTCAGATCAGCCTTTGCAGATAACCACACTGGGGCGGGGAGACACTGGAGGACATAGCAGAAAGTGCTGAGTGCTGGTGAGCAGGAGCGAGCCAGCGAGCAGTGCTCCCCCATGGCCTCTGCTTCAGCTCCTGTCTCTGCGTTCCTGCCCTGACTTCTCTGGGTGATGGACCACAGGCTACAAGATGGGATAAACCCTTTCCTCCCTAAGTTTCATTTGGTCGTGGTGTTTATCACAGCAGGAGAATACCTAACTATGACAGCTTCTGAATATAAAAGCTGCAAAGAAAGGCTTCTCCCGGCACCGACCAATAGGAGAGGCTGACTGCTTGGGAGTCAGCTGCCTGGGAGAAGCAGCGCCACCACACCTGAGTTATCAAGATGGATATGTCAGAAGGCAGCTCTTCCGCAGATCTCCCTACCATGTGATATACTCCTGTGTTAGTCACTGCATAGAGTGTGCTGGTGCTAAAAATGACAGGCAATCCACTGACAGCCACGGCTTCACTAAAACCAGTGAATTATACACTTTAAATCTCACGGTATGAGGACATCCACCAAACTGAAGAAGGAGAAGAAAAGCAGTCAATAGGGTCTAACCCCAAGATGACTCACATGGATTTAGCTGTCAAGGCTTTAAAAGCACAGCCCGTATCTAGACTCGGCTATGTAAACAGAAAAATACGCAGCACAGATGAACTCCGAATTTCTTACTGCTGAAACCTGGAACGTTAAAGAAAAGAGCCACATGAAAATTCTATACGTATCTTAAAGTTCAGTTCTGCAGGAAACAACTGGGTTCGCCCAAGAGAGGGTGTAGGTCTCTGGGCACGGTTGGGATGCTTGCCCGTGGGAGCATCGTGGCTCTGTTGCCCGAGTGATTAATCTTGGGGGCTAGAAACTGTGGTCCCCCATGCACATGGCCAGATGCAGCTTTACGAGCAAGGATCAGTAACAAGTGGACACCACGGCTGATGAGCCTTGCTGGCTGTTAACTCTGAGAGCTACCGACATTTGCTATCACTCAGGAGAGCTGGTGCTGTCCACTGACCCAGTGGGGAGAAAAGGACAGGTCGGTGCTGGGAGCTCAGCTGACCTCTGCCCCGTGAGCAGAGCTTAATTGACGTCTTCCTCCACAATCACCATTATGAATATGGCCGTCACCAGGCAGGCTCGGAAAGGCAGGTTCTAGATTCAGGGAGAGACCCTGTCTTAAGTCAACAAGGCAAGGAGTGACAGAGCAGGATATCGCTAGTCTCCTCTGGTTTCACGTGGGCACAGACAGGGAAGCATCCACCTACACACAGGTGCGTGGACCAGATAACATACAATTTTAAAATCTGGAGAGTTTCCCACTCACTGTCCTGTTACTGAATTTTGGCCTCATCTTCCTGTGGTCAGAGGCTACAGAGCTCCCACACACGTGACACTCTGATGTCACGGGGCCAAGCAGCTGGCATTGCTGTTCAGATCACCTCTGTCTTTTGAGGTTTTTAAATATGTATGCTTATCAACTGTTAGGCATGCCCACTTTGAAGAAACCTCTGCTGTCGCTGTGGATGTGTTTGTTTCTTCTTCAATTCTGTGACACTGTATTCTGAAGCTCCCCCGCAGGCTAACACTCACTCACGGCCTGTCAAGTCCCGACCCCACACCTGCCAGCAAATCATTTAATTATAAAGGGAAATAATCTACACTTTACTTAACATAAAACATCCCTCCCTCTTGAGTTGCCTTGCTTACTTTGATATAATGAGTGCACACTGGCTGTGGTAATGTGAGTGACCACCCAGGGCAGGTCTCCAGTTTGCAGCTTCCCTGTGAGCTGATGAGACAGACACAAACTGGTTTCCATGGACACTAATTCTCCTTTGGCTCTTTTTTTTTTTCTTTTTATCACAGATGATACACGACTCTCTTAAAGTCTCCATATCTGATACTAATATGCCCACCCCTACCTTCCTTTGGTATTTCGGTGGTTCCAATTTATTTATTTATTTATTTATTTATTTAATTTAATGTGTTAAGTACAAATGACACAGAATTAAGCAATGATTTTTTTCTGTTTTTATTCTTTTAAAATTGTTTTATTTCATACACGTGAGTGTTTTGCCTGTATGTGTGTCTGTGAACTATGTGTGTGCCTGGTACCTATGAAAGCCAGAAGAGGGTGTCTGGTCCCCCAGAACTGGAGTTTCAGATTGTGAGCCACCATGTGGGTGCTGGGAATTGAACCCAAGTCCTCTGCAGGAGCAGCTGGTACGCTTAACCAGTGAGCCCTCTCTCCAGCCCTTTTTTGTGGCTGCTTTTAATATTTAATACCACATTCAGCCTCGGGCTGCCCTCCTGTGGTGCTTCTCTGTCTCCTTTAAACCTCACTCCCTGCTTTGTCCCCTCTGCTTGCTTGCTTGGTAGCTCTGCCTTTTTTGCAGTGTTTTTCTTGGGAGTTCCTCTGAAGGCTTCAAGTGTTCTTCATAGTTTGGAGTCTGCGTTGCCCATGAGCTCTGAGTATACCTGGCAGTCCCGCAGATGCATCTGCTCCCACCTGCTGTATTCCTTGCTCAGCTGCCGCACTGTTACTGTGCCTGCATTATTTTTAAACACTGCGTTATATTTTTGTTTTAAACAGCCACCTTAATTACTTGAGAGGAAAACAGTGTCTTGTTTATCCATGTATTTACCGTTCCTGGCACTCGCTCTCCTAAATACCCCAGCCTCCATATGGAATCATTTTCCGTCTGTCCGAAAGACTTTATGCAATATTTTCTTACGGTTCTCCGCCAGTGACGAGCTCTTCTCAGTGGTTCACCTGAAGTACACTGCATTTACCTCCATTCCTTTTCATTTGTTTAATTCTCTCGCTGTTCTTCTCTGTTTGTTTAAGGCATAGTTTTGCTGGATATGGCGTTCTGGGTTAAAGGGGATTTTACTATTTCTTTTAGCACAGTTTGAATCCCAGCATCTGGGAGGTGGAGACAGAGCAGGTGGAACACTATGTGTTTGAGGCTAGCCTGGTCTATGTAATGAGTTCAGGACCAGCCAAGATTTTAACTCCACAACCCTGTCAAATGTCTCCCCAGTGTTTTTGACCTCCTTTGTTTCTGATAAAGACTCTGTGGAAACACCGTTTTATTTCCCTGACTGCTTCTGAGATTTCCTACAAGGCTGGTTGAAGCATCTGGATTATAATAGATCAGATACGGCTTACTCTCAAATTTCTTTCTTCCAGTTTTTGAATCTGCATCTATCAGATTATCTCTCTTGTATGTATGTATGTATTATGTATGTATGTATGTATGTATGTATGTATGCATGGATGTGTGTGCAAGTATCGTTTTATCTAACATTCCATCAAATGTAAGCAATTTTTAGTTATTTTTTCAGATATTTTATATTTTGACCCATTCATTCTGCTTTGTATCAGGAGATCTGGACCACGGTTCTCTTCCTGTTTTTCACCTTCTTCCTCTAGACATAGGTTTGAAAATTTTTGTCAAAATATATCAAAATTTGCCAAGTCAGGGCCAAGGAGATGGATTGGTGGGCAAAAGTTTAAGGAACGAGTATGTGAGGGCTGGAGTGTGGATCCCCAGTGCACAGAGGCAGAGGCAGTGGAGCCTTAGGGCAGGCTGGCAGACCAGCTAGAGGAACCAGATCAGATCAGTGAGCTTGGGTTCAGTGAGAGAGCCTGCCTCTACCTGTAAAACAGCAATTGAAAACACCCAGTGTCAACCTCTGGACTCTACACACATGTGCATCCACACACATGCATGCACATCACAGACACAAGAAAGCACCAAGTCTCCTGCCATCTCATGTGGCCCACTGGGGGTTCAGAGACCAATCCAGGCGTCCGTCAGAACCCCTCCCACCCCCATGTCAGTCGTTCATGAGTAGGACTAGAAAGCCACCAAGCCCCCAGGATCTGCTCTCTGCACACCCGTCCTAGCTCCAGGGCGACAGGCTTGCATGACCACATCCATGCTTGTCAGCAGGCACTTACCCGCCGAGCCACACCCCCAGCCCAGTGCTTTGATTATTGATTTTTTTCTATCTAGTGCTAGGAATTGAAACATGGGCCTCATGCACACTTGACAGACGATTAGCCGTGGAGCTCTACCCCAAAGAGTTTAAAATTAAACAAATGGACCAGAGAACAATCAAATCATCTTAAATTTTTTCCAGTTCAATGAAAGTGGAAACAATATAGAAAACATGTGGTAGACAGAGCACTGTTCACGGGTAATGTAAGACCTTTACGTGACTGCACGGACAAGAAGGGGTGTAGCCAGTGGTCTAAGTGGTCTGAGCTTGGGTAGCCAAAGCAAGGACTCAGGTGAGGGGGAGAGGAATATTATACACGACGCAAGCAGAAACAAATGGAATAGCAAACATACACAGTCAAAGGATTCACAAGAGCAGAGTGCGCCTTTTAAATATTGGTAAATCTCCAACTAGAATGATCTAGAAAACTATGTATGAGGAAGGGGTACTTTGTGATAGGCTTCCCAGGGTGTCCTACCCGCAGGCTCTCCTTCCTAGGAATTTCATGGCAACATATCACTCTGTGGCCTTTTAGGGGCAGGTGAGAATGCATGGTGTAATATGTAAACTACTATAAGATATGAAAAGAGGCTCAGCCACAAGGGCAAGTAGACGAGCCCTGATGCTCTGTGTGCATGGCTCAGCCACAAGGGCAAGTAGACGAGCCCTGATGCTCTGTGTGCATGGCTCAGCCACAAGGGCAAGTAGACGAGCCCTGATGCTCTGTGTGAACATTGTTTTCCAAATATATTATTAGCTCTTCAAATGCACAAAGCTTTTGGGGTGCCGACACCCCTCAAATAAATTACACAGGACTAATCATGCAGTAAGGAGTCAGTAGACACTGATCACTGATAGAATGAACACAGTCAGCCAGGAACTTGTCACTTCGGTTCTTGTCAGACTTTCCCAGACATGACAAACCCGGGGCCCGAAGGAAAGGTAACTATGAATACAGACAGCCCCAATGAAAACACAGGAATGTGTGTGTGTGTGTGTGTGTGTGTGTGTGTGTGTGTGTGTGACTCAAGGGTACAGTTCTCAGGTGTGGACTCAGCAGATGATGACAATGTGTCCTTCTGCAAGCCTATATTCTCGCTCTGGTCTCCAGAGCCTCTTCAGTGCCACCTGAGAACCTGCAGCCCTTTACGGCACACGCCACAGCTTGAGTTTTTACAAAGAATACTGTTAGAAGCAGCCAAGGCGGAGGGAAGGGCAGGGACATGCTAACATGGAGTTGGTGGAGATGGGGATGCTGCCTGTGGCATCTGAAGCTTATGCAGGTACCACTGTGGTCACATCTTCTTACCCCTCCTCCTACCTAGCCCTCAAGAACTCACAAATGGCCAGAAGGCTAGCTCAGCAATGAACTCAACCTACACTTCCAAACACAAGTGTCTCTCATGTCACAGACATCACAAAGGAGCCTGTCACCAGCCCTCACATTAAAATGTCCTGACAGCAACTGAATTCCAAACCAAATGTAGGCACGTCTTCATTGCAGGTCTTCCACAAAACGACTTTGCATTCATAAAGACTATCAACATTATTTTTGAGTACACGTAATTATGAGGGGAAAGAGACACTGTGGACTAATTCACCAACTAAAGTCGTCCCTGTTGTATTTTCCTCAGGCACTTGAATCTCTCACAACTGTCTGTCATCCCCATGCATCTCTCTCTGCTACAGAGGTGCTCTGCTCTCTGGATGGCATGTGTCTGTGTGTCTTTGTGTCTGTGTGTGTGTGTGTGTGTGTGTGTGTGTGTGTGTGTGTTTCCTTTCACTGCAGGGCTTTAGTTCTCAGGGCACAGAAGAGACAGTGTGTTTTACAGTAGCCAGGCTCAGGGGGTACGCCTGAAGGAAAGATACACAATCAATTCTTTTGAGCAAAACCACAACAAGCTCCTGAAAAGGATGGTGGTTACTCCAGCCATTTGCAGCCTAGGCTGCTGGCCTGGGGTCACACTGGCAGGCCCTTACCCAGATTGGAGGATGCTCGGCCCTCCGCCGCCCGGTCCTTGAGGTCCTCTGCGATACCTAGCTGCTGCTCATGGTACTGTTTTGCCCTCTCCAGGTCCTGCATGCACCTGGCTGCGTGGCCCAAGCCGGCGTAGGCTCGCATCTCAATGGGCTTCTCCATCAGCTCCTGCGCCAGCTCCAGCACACAGTTGTGGTAGGACATGGCCTTGTCAAAGTTCCTCCGGTAGTGGTAGGCGCTGCCCAGGTTGCTGTAGGCACGAGCCTCCTCGCGCTTGCTCCCCAGGTCCTTGGCTATCCGCAGGTGCTGTTCGTGGCACTGCACAGCATTCTCAAAGTCGCCCATGGCGATGTACACGGCACCCATGTTCCCGAGTTCTCGGGCTTCAGAAAGGTCATCTTTGGACTGCTTGGCGAGAAGGACGCACTGTTTGTGGCTGGCCAGAGCATTGGGATAGTCCCCGATGGCCGTGTACACGTGGCCCAGGCTGCTCAGGGCTGACGACGCTGCCTGGGGAGGAAAGACAAGGCAGGGAAGTGAGAACGCAGCAGAAAACAGCTTGGGTTCATTTCAGCAGATGAAACCTCAGAGTCTCTCTGGAGTCATCAATCCCGCTCTCAGTGTCTATCAGGAGACCACGTTCTCACACAGAACGGATAGAAAGCACATCCCACAGCGGGCTGCTAACAAAAGGCAACGGCTTCATAAGCAGTGGCATGCTGAAGTCGATCCCGCAGAAAGAGGTGGCATTTCATGGAGCTTTCAAATGAAATCCCCAACAGTCACTGCTATTGCAGCCCTGTAAATAACCCACTAGCCCCTGCGGCTGACAAAGGACAACAGAGGACGCCCAAGACTCTTAACTAGGAACATACCATGGGCGCTGGAGGACCCCTGTGGCTCTGTGCTCAGAGCACAGGGCGCTTGAGAGCCAAATGACGCTCTGTGTCCCTGTGTATCTCTCTCCCAAAGCCAATGGCAGGCACTGAGGGTGATACTTCCCACCATGACTTATAATCCTGGGAGCCAGGACCCTCCTCCGATCTCCTATCCTGCCCCCTCAGGTGACTTGTGACTTAGACCTCAGGAACGGCAGGCCCCACCTGGCCAGCCCATGCTCCTCCTGCTCATGAGGACTCAAGCTTTCCTTTATCTTCTGGAGTCTCTGAGCAGCGGCCTCTCAGGACTGAGACGGACTACCTGCCAGGACCGAACACACTGCACACCAGCCATCCAAATCAAATCTTCAAGGTCTTAATGGGACTGGGGGTGTAACTCAGCAGTGGAGCACTTGCCTAGCAGGCTCAAGGCCCCGAGTTCAATCCCCGCCACAGGAAAAAAAAAAAAGAAAAGACTGAACTCAAAGGTCTTAGTTGAAAATGACTCTGCTAGAACAGAACACCACACAGGCACAGAGCAGACGGAAAACCAGAGCATCAAAGAAGAGGCTACAGGCTTTCCACCTCCTGCCGGGTGCATGCAGTCAGACATTGGTCTCTAAGACGTGTGCAGAGACTTATAAAGGGAAGTAATGCTGCGCCTTCCCTTCCCTTTATTCTCGAGCTCGGAAGTGTGCTTCCCTCCTCTCCTTCATCACGGGCCTGCCGCAGCCATTTGACACATGCCCCCCCCCCCCCATGTTGCTTCCACCTCTGTAACATGAAGGAGTGACCCTGGTCACAGGGGCCTCCAGCTATCAGCCAATAGTGCTGCTGTGCCGCCCCTGGAGAGGAGGGGCCTCCCTTTATCAGGTGTGCTCTGTCTGTACCCTTCCAAAGGTTTTTATTAATATTTCACAGACGCAAGTGATATGTTTCCCTGTTTTCGGTGCTTTCTGAGGTAGTTCCTGCTAACAAGGGCTGAGACCATTTTTATAGTGCTTTTGAGTGGTGAGTGTGTAAAGTGAACTATTTAAGTTGCCTTTACCAACACACGTGCTCCCACAAAGGAGCCGGAGCAGATACAATCCCAGGTATGCTTCCTTACATACTGGTTGGACCCCGGCCGAGGCAGCAGTGAAGTCACAAGGCAATATGCCACTGAGACAGTGTCAGCCTCTGGGGGAAGGAGGAGGGTGCTACGCCAGCCTACTGTACCACGGCTTTCTGCTGCTCCAACCACACCGGCGCTTGCCCGTGTAATCTTTTCTTCATTTGCCGTTGGTCCTGGCTTCAGCCTCTTTTGTCTTCCTTTTCTATCCCTTCCTCTGCATCGGCTTCCTTTCTATCTAAAGCTCACTCTCGAGGCTGATGCTCAGACTCTCACCTGCTACGGCTTGCTGTCCTTGTGGGAGGATGCGCAGGCCCCTCTCTGGGAAGCCAGACAGCATAGGACCAGACACACTGAGCTCAGCTATTCGTGTACCCTGCCTCTGGGACTCGTAGCGACTGAATAGCTCTGAGCCTTGGTTTCCAGACAGACATTTCTACCTTCCACAGCAACAAGCCGGGAGCTGAGTGTTTTCAAATGTAGCCCCGAGCCCCTGTCAAATGTGTAATCCATAAATAATTCACTAGCTAGCTTCACAGAATAGATCTGGTTAGAGGCAAGGAGCCCTTGAACACTGCACAGACAGATTTATAAGGCTCAGGCAGGCACAGCACCCCAGGTGCCACTGTGCTTGGAAACTTCTGGTTTATGGCAACTCCGAATGAGGGCCCAGAGATCTGTGCTCCTGGTTCTTCATTTCTCTAAATGCCGGGAAGACGCGGGAGCTGCCTCGCTGAAGCTCTCTGGGCACGAGGAGAGGAACAACCGGGAAGTTCCCTCCAGGGTGTGGGGAAGGAGAATGGAGCATCAGCTCTTCCCTGCCAGCCTCCCCTTGGTATGCAGAGCTGCCAGGCAGGACTGTTCTTGGTGGTGTCTCGCCAGCTCACATCTCTAGCTAGCACTATGTGATGTACAGAGCATGCGTCGTGGCTCAGCACTGGACAAGAAACGAATAAGGTTAAGCATCAGAGTCATTTGACTCCTTCATCCCGTCTTCCGGATTTATAAAAATGGTGCTAATACCAGCATCGTACACATGTGGAAGGGCTGGGCTGGGATCCAACGGGGTAGTGTCTGATCGCACCACGGTAAATGGTGCAGTGCTCTGCGGACTCACAGCCAAGGTGTGTGGATGACCCCAAGCCACTCAGGGCCGGGCTGTTACCAGGCCGCCACTGGAAGCAGCCACTGTGAACATCAGTAATCATGACTGAACATCTATATTCCCATCAGTTTCACAGGAAATAAAATCTAGTGTTTTACAGTCCCCGGGCAAATAACATGGGACGGTATTTATCAGGCAAGTGTGTTTGAAATTAATCACTTGTCTTTGTGTCTACTCCTGAAGACTAAGGGTAAATCTGAGACAGTTTCAGGTTATTAACGGGGGTGCGAAGCCCCCCTACCGCCTGGGAATGCCAGGCCCACCGCACACTGTGGCGCTGTATTTGTACTGAGGCTCGTGCTGCCTTTGTATACTGATCTCTCTGCAGTTTCTGTGCCAGAGAAGCAGCAGCTGCTTCCCACAGAGGGCACATCTGGGAACATCTGTATTTGAACGCTAAAATGCATACAGAAAGCATCACTAACAAACTATTTGGCAGAGGAAGACAATGGTTTTCTCTTTCTACGTGATAGAAATGAGTCGTGTTTTTGCCAAAGCACAGCCCCCAGCTACAGGCTCTGGCACTGGGGCCAGCCACCCCGTCACCCTGACAAGTTTCGTGAGGCCCAAGCTAGAGCTGGAAATTTATTCACACGTAACCCCATTTCCAAGCATTTTGAGTTTGAGAAATAAAATAAGGTTTAAACTAACTGAACTAGAACCACACTGGTGACATGAACATTGAACATGGTCCTGACAATGTACGAGTTTCCTCCCGTCTCGTGCGTGTTTCCCTTACTGTGTGCATTTTTCATGGTGATTATATTTTGCACGGCTACCCAAGGAATATTCGGTGTGTTTGCCAATTGATTAATTGCATGTACTTGGGGAAATGGGTATTGTATTTGCAGTAAGTCGCAGAAATATTGATTTTCCCTTTTACTACCTAAATCCACACGTATGAAGTATCCCCTGCCAGCTCAGTGCTCATAAACCCTGGGTCCTCAGTTAAGTACCAGAGCCCAGGAAAGGAACACAGAAACATGCACAGGCTCTGGAATCAGACATACAGAGACTCACACGGCAGACCGTGAGGCTGTAACCTATGCCACAGAACATTGGTGAGCCCCAGGTCCGGCCCTCCCCTCCCCACTCCCCCCACCCCCGTGAGACGGATGTATTAATATTTTGTAAGGCTTGGGAAGCCCAGGTCAGGGCTTGGCTCGTGCTTAAACCTGTAGGTTTTAGTTTCTTTTTTAACTCCAACATACTTAGCATTAGTAATTTCAGAGATGTGGTAAGAGGGCCTGGAGACGTGTCGCAAAACCCTGTCAGCACAGCTACCAAGGCGGCAGAATGCAGCTGGACCCTCATTTCCTCCACAAGCAGCGGGCAGCACTGTGCCTGGTCTAACTGCTCTGCAAATGTCTGTCTGAACAGCTGCCCTTGTTTTAGGAATGGCTATGTCACTTGTCCTGTGGCTGTGACTGAAGAACACCTGACATGTGCAGCTGATGGAAGGAAGGATTAGTTTTGGCTTAAGGTCTAGGAGAGGTGGGTTTGAGGAAAACACCCGTGCTGAGGGCACACTGCATCAGGAGTCAGGAAGCAGAGAGTGAGCAGGAAGTGGAGTCAGGCCCGCCCAGGAGGCGGAGTCAGGCCCGCCCCAGTGACCAGGCTACTTCCAGTCGTGCTCTGTTGCCTCAGGCTCTCCCAAGTCACAGCCCGGTGGTTCCAGCCTTAGGTGGCTGGCACATGAGAATTAATGGCTTGAGTTCACGAGGTCTTACCTCCAAACCAAGATAACACAGCCAAAGACTTTCAGACAGTTAATGATTAAACCACGGCATTTATGAGGCCATATGAGGCTCAACTGTTTGTCTGTGAAGCCACAAAAAGACACAGATGAAACCAGAGGCGAACGCAATCGGTGAAAGAGGCCAACCTGATACATCTCCTTTCTGCCTGCGTTCGTTCAGGGTCAGGCAGGCTTCAGAGTGAAGACGTTCCAGGGGACAGTGGGTGGAGGCATATCAGGTGGAACACAGGGATCTTAGGGCACTGAAACCGTTCTGCATGAAACAATAGCAGATACGCGACATTTACGTTTACAACTCAGAGAGAACTCTCCTGTAAATGTCAACTCCAGCTAACAATCTATCAACGTTGGCTCGTCATTTATGAGATACAGACCCTGCAGATGTCAATGAAGGGGAAGTGGGAGGTGACTGTGTGCGAACTCTGTTTCCTCAGTTTTCTGCTCTAAACTAAGGCCGTTAATTGACAGATTAAATAAATAAGTAAATAGATAAAGCTTCCCCCCTCGGGGATGGGTGACTAGTTCCAGGAAACAGAAACAGCCCAAACAGAGGCAGGTTGGGTGAGTCTGTACGTAGGGTGGACAATCCAAGGCGTTTCCCACACATAGCTTCATCTGATCACCATGTCAAACCTGTGTGCGCAGAGGTGTGACATCATAAAAGTACTAACAATACTGCCGTCAGGGACACACACAGCAATTCTGGTCCTGGCATCCACGGCTCTGACTCTACACGGAAGCCCCAGCACATGTGGCCGGGTGCGTCTATACTGCCATACACAGGAGGGAGGGACACAGGATAAGGAGAACGACAGTAACCAAAATGGCACCCGCCTGCGGTTTGATACGGTCTAGGTACTGACAGAGTGAAGTCCTTGGGGCATCTGTCCCCTGCCTGTGTGAAGCCGACTGGCAGTCTCCTGGGAAACTGGGAACATTTGTAAGAGCAGGGTACACGTCACCACATCCCCTCCTCTGTTGCTACAAACGGTCCCATCTGGGCTGGTGTGCCAGCAGGAAGCATGCCAGCGTGTACAGGACCCCTGGCTCATCTGTAATGGACACAGAGTGGGCACGAGAGGGGAAGCTCTGCTTTAAGCCACTGGGACACTGGGACTGCTTATCACTGCATGACACACCGATCCTGACTGATACCCTGGGCATAGACTAGTAACATTACTCTCCAGGAGGCATCCTTGTGAGAGTCAGCTGTGAAAGCCGTCGGCCCAGTTGTGTGCCAGCTACATAAGCCTCTACACTGGAACTTTAGTCCTTTCTATAGGAAAGCCACATCTGAGAAGAACCGGGCACCTGAATCAGCCTTAGCCGATCTTCACAACCTTGTATGAATCTAGAGGCAAAGGTCAACCAGGCTTCTCCAAGTCACAGGTCTACTTCAGGAGAATCAGCAGCTGACAAGGCACAAGCCTGTCAGGGGCAGCCCTGCTTATACACTGAAGGCCTAAAACCAGCCGTAGGCCTGACAAACATGCCTGCTAACACAAAGTCTTGGGTCTCTGTGGAAAAACACTGAAACAGATGCCTAGAAGCTATTGTAAACAAGCAGCTTTGGTGGAAAATTGCCAGGCTGAATAGTCATAGACCTTGTAGATAGGTAACCTTGGTGGAGAGTAGCAACTTAGATAAGGACATGTGAATCATAGACAGAGTCATAGTGACCTGTCCCCTGAACCTTCACCCAGCTGACACTCTGTTCTGGAAGATATCTGTACTCCCCGTGAATACCCACGCTCCTGCATCATCCCCTTCCCCACATCCTGCCTTTATGTGTATATAACTTGTGTGAAAAAGTAAAAATAGCGGTTTGATCAGCCTATAGACAAGCCATGTTTCTTTTGAGTTCCCTGTCCTCCATTTCTCTCTTCCAGGTCCCCCGGATCCTAGTTCACTGCCCCGAGGGTCGGGGCACGAGCCTGCAGACTGGATCCTGTCCTTCTGGGCCGCATCTTAAATGACATGCACACCTTTTTCATGAATACATTGAGTTGCCACCCTGAATCAGCACCTGAGGAGATAAAGTGATTCTTGTGAAGGGTGGATGATAGCCCAGGGCTCCTGGGACGTCACTCAGTGCTCACGGGAGACACTTGGACAGTGTCGCCGATACCTCCACCAGTGCCCATGAATCTACCCAATGACTACTCCGTGGCAAAGCCTGTCCAGAATTTAGCGCCTCTGCCAGGCGGCTGCTGTGGCCTTGTCCTAAAGAAAGCATCAAGCTATCGATACTACACTTCCATCTCTTGTGCCACTGGGAGTGGATGGTCAGACCACAAGCTTCCCTTTTAGTAGCCAGACAGAACATAGAAAGATATATCCGCTGCCCTGGCCTCAGCCCGAGAGCTGACCCAAAGCCCCACATCAGGCATGACGGCTCCCTCTCACACCCTGCGCCAGCTTCTACGAATGCTTCTTGGAGGAAAGTAGACAAATTGATGGAACACAAACAAAAGCAGTTAAAATCTAAGGATCTGAGTGGAAATGCTTCCTCAATGGGGTCTTGGAGAATTATGAGCAAACAGCCACGGAGAGAGGGAGCTAAGCTGGGTCACATAAACGGACGCCTGCAAGACCAACCGTCATTTTCATGCTGCCCATGGCCCATGACTGGTGTCAGGTTTATTCATAGTCAAACCAGACGGCCCTAAACTCTAAACCTCAGCTTGGAGGGATATCACACAATTATTGTATAAACAGTATGCAGATCTGACTGCCTTTCTAGCACAATAGTTGGTTTGAGTCTGTACTCTGAGCTTACAGGGTCATTAGTAATAGTTACAGCCTCTCCATGGTAACCCAGCAGCCAGAGGACTTTCATAAAAATTATTTTTATCCAAATTATATTAGGGTTGAAAGAATAATATAATGTCACAAAGATCTATTACCTAGGCGTAAGAGCTTCTATCACAGGTGATGAATTATTTATAATGGCCAGCATTATACGGCAATGTTTTCAAACGAAGGATTTGTAAATGTCCTTTGCAGATGCAAATGAACAGATTAATAAGGAAACAAGCTTTCTGATGTGAGAAGCCTGGATGACAGATTAGCTATTAAGAGCAATTTATAGGTCATAAGATACGAAAGCTGGCAAGAAACACTGCCACTGTCGGCTCTAGAAATAGTAAACCTGCATCTGGTTTCCCAGGGGTTTCCCGTTAGACATTTTAATTACACCAGAAAACTGCCAGAATTTATAATGATTTCATCTTTAGAAAACTTGATGCCCTGTGTAAACTTGACGCAACACATCATTTGTGCCGCGGCTGAGAACCAACAACTTCTGAAACAGCAGAGAGGACCTGGCTCCTGGTGTCACCTCGGCAGTCCCAGGTCTCCCTCTTTCTCGATGAGGCTGCCTGTGTGGCCAGGAGGACTGCACAACTATTCTCTGTAGCTCTTCACCACAGTGACTGTCAAAGGCGACACCTGGAACTGTCGAGGTTGCTAAAGGGGTAGAGTGAGACAGTGTAGACACCAGATAGCCCGTCTCGGAGGAGCTTCCCATGACAAAGTTCGCTGGAGCGTGATGTTTTCAGTTCCATGCCACCACTGCCAGACACCCTGCACTTTGGTGGCTATAAAACGCTGTTTTGTAGGGGTTGGAACGTAACGGATCGCCCTCCGAAGGCAGTATTTACACTGAGTCATAAAACCTGGCTTTGGTGGGGTGAGATAGAGGGAGGAATGTGGAGGAAGACAGATGGGAAACACACGTGGACACGAGTGTCCCGGAAAGGGACAGCTTGTGTCCAGATGCCGGGGGATAACAGGAGACCTGTAAATTGGGTGGAAAGGGACCCTCAAGGACCCAGAGAGATGTTTTGGAATTAAACAACCAAGAACCTCTGCTTTCATCCGTGAAGGACCGTTACCACACCCTCCCACCAGAAGGGCCGGGTTGTAACAGTTGCTGAGACCCTATGAAATGCATAGCTTCCGGATGCCTGGAAGCAAAAGTGGGCAACCTCAGCTCTCTGCGTGTTCACTTACTGTAGCAGACTCACCCTCTTTCCCTATGGGGAAATGATGAGCAGCAGACAAGAGGGTTCTAGAGCCGGAAGAGGCTTTATTTACAAAGCCAGTCTCCTGGCTTCAGGTGTCACCTAACCACAACACTAGCAGAAAGAACTTGGGATCTGAATGATCGAAGGTCTAGCTATTGTAATATACTCACTCTGTAGATCAGGCTGGCCTTGAACTTGGAGATCTGCCTGCCTCCTGAGTGCTGAGGTTAAAGGCGTGTGCCCCCACTGCCTGGCAAATTTAAATACCTTTTTAAAAATAATGTGACAGTATTAACAAGTGAAGTTTGAAATATTAACATTTAAAAATGCATCGTTTCATTCTCAAAAATACTCAGTGCTATTTAGTGACAAAGTTAAACTTTGACAAATTTAATCAAATTTTTTTTACACAACTGCTAATTCTATCAGCTGAGCCATCTAGGGTGGGCAAGAAACAGTGTGCTTCCTGGGTCCCAGTCTCATCCTGACAGGACAAACATTCCCCTGCAAAGCTCACTCTGTCTTTTTCTTTACATAAGAACTGGGAAGTGGCACCCACTTCATGGGACAATAATAAGCTCACATTTAAAGGGCTTGGGATTGTGCCAGGCTCACAGGGTGTTCAGTCGCTGTGAACTGTTGTGATACGTAATGAACCAACGAAACCTAGTAAATTAACTAATTCTAATGTCATGTGCTTACATTAATTTAACCTGCTTTGAACATTTAAAGACTAAGCACATCAAGTCAGCACTGTCCTGCACTCTTTCGTATGCCAAATGAAACACCTGAAAACTGTCATTTCCTCGGTGTGACAATTGTCATTATTTCTCTGGCACATGAGTTACTTGGCATACAAGCATATAAATATTCATTTTTTGGAAATCTCCAAAGAAATAAGATATTGTGCACAGGTCTGAAAGTTGAACATAGACATGTCAGTAATATTAATTAAAATTTTAATTTAGACTCTAAACTTGTTTTAGCTTATCATAAAGTATGCAGAATGACATTAAACAGGTTATATTATTAGATAAATTTTCTTTTTTTCCCTCGTTTGTTTATTTTGGTCTTTGAGACAGAGTTTCTCTGTGTAGTCTTGGCTGTCCTAGAACTGACACTGTAGTCCAGGCTGGCCTCAAACTCAGAGATCTGCTTGCTTCTGCCTCCCAAGCACTGGGATTAAAGGCGTGTGCCACCACTGCCTGGCTAGATAATTTTCCTAATTGTAACTTTAATCAAATTATTTGTCATGTTACCTTGAAACTTTTTTTTTTTTTTTAGTGATATGCTTGTTTTTGGGTGCCACATTTCAGAGGAAATATGTTCTACTATTAAAAAAAAAAACTGGAGTGTCCAGTTTTTTGCCTCTCAGAGGCAGGGCTTCTCTGTTTAGCCCTGGCTGGTCTAAAAATGACTAGTATTTAACTTAGCACAGTTAAGAAATGAGATATGTCAAGGAACTTCCTCCGAGACACAATGGAACACAGCATTTGTCCTGGGGTGGTCTTGGCCATCTCTGTTGCTCAGAGTCTCGAAGGATAATTGACACACAGCAGTTGCTCAGCAAACACCCAGAGTGCACCGGAAAGCCATGGAGTTTGGGTCTGCATGCTCCACACTGATCCTGCAGAGCTCTCCAACTCAGATTCTCAAGCAGAACTCAGCTCAAGGTTATGTTCCCCATGGTTAGAAACAGCCAGTCTGCTTGCACTTCCTGCTCCTCTGCCGGCTGCCCTCACCCAGCCGTGGGACTCCCGCTAAATCTTTGAACTCCCCTTGGCCTTTGTTTTGTGCACGTGAGCATGGGGTGATCAGACAGAGATCACTGCTACCACTGCAGCACTGCTAGTGTTAATGTAAGGACAGACACTATTCCTTTTCTTAATAACTGTACCAAGCAGCAGAGCCCAGGACTGTGAGAGCATCGGTTTCTGGGTCTGGTGTGTATTGCTCACCAAGGGTTCTGCAGACTGTGCTTCAGAAATCAGAGCTGCCACCAACGACAGGAACTTTTCAGTATGCAGTTGGAAGGGGCAGGGAAGTGGCTGAAGTTAAAGACAGTGAGCTTACTTAGCGAGCGAGCAAGGTGCATCTTGACTCTGACAATAAACCGTGAAAAGCGCACACTGGTCCACAGGGACTACCACGAGGTAGGAATGTTTACCCCAAGAGATGGCTCGGTGGGTAAGAGCACTGACTGCTCTTCCAAAGGACCTGGGTTCAATTCCCAGCAACCACATGGCAGCTCATGATTGTCTGGAAATCCAGTTCCAGGGGATCTGACAGCCTCACACAGGTAGAAACATTTACACCCATTTTTTTTCCAAAGAAAAAAGCATTAATTAACTGGCACAAAGTGAAATAAAAATAAAAGAGAAGAAGGAGGGGGGGAAGGGGGGGGGGGGGAAGGTGAGGATGGAGGGGGAGGAAGAAGAGAAGAAGGAGGGGGAGGAGGAGCAGGAGGAGGAGGAGGAGGAAGAGGAGAAGCAAGGCTATGGTGTGAGTGAAGAGAGTCCACAGTGAAGTGCCTGGAGCCACTTAGCAGGCAGGTGTTCCTACTTTTCAGTAAAAGAATGACTTACTAAACTGTATCACAAAGTGGACACAGACTTAGAATTTTAAGATGGAGAAAAACCGAACCTGCTGAAGAACTCCTGAATGTTTTCTGAACAAATTAAAATTCTTAAATCTCTCTGCCTGGCTATAAAAATTAAGTTTGGAAGTGTTCAGGTTGGCTGGCTGGCCGTGGGCATCACATCACTAGTGCAGTGTCCTCTGCAGCGTTATCTCTGTTCATGGGATGTGTCCTGGCCCCCGATGTATCAGGTGGCTTCCAACCAGCACACCAGACTGTGAATTCAATGGTGCTTAAATGCACCTTGACAAGTGTGTGCTCTTGGGGCCCCCACACAAAGGAGGAACTGGGTCAACTCCCACAATGGCAGGGCCATTTCCAGGAGGTTCCACTCAATGTACCACAGTATTAGGCTCCGTGAGAAATCACAGTTTTATGGAAGCCTCGGGGGTCTCTTTCCAAAACACTTTTCAAGGGAGCGGAGTATCTTCTCTGGGTCAGTGGTGGGAAAGGGGGAGGCAATGGCTGGACCACAGACAGAGGAGGAGCTAGCAAGGTGAGGTGGGGAGGAGGGAAATGGAAGGCTCCTGCGGTAGATGCAGCTCTGCTCCACTGCAGGAGAGGAGCTCATCCCTGGATGAGTCTACATGCTGCCATCCTGATCACACCCAGGGTGTACTTTACCTGTTATAGCTCAGAAAAGGGGGAGGGAGGGGGAATGAGGGGGAAAGAGGGAGATG
>NW_021604728.1:814993-823942 GCF_004785775.1 Grammomys surdaster
GGAGGGAGGGAGGGAGGGGAAGAAGCAGGAGGGTAACTAGCATGGTTCTCATGTAAGGACACCTCAACTGGGAGCAGTGGTGTGGTCAGAGACTACAGGGGTGCCCTGGTCAGAGTGAAGGGGGAGCAGGAAGTCGGAAGTGAGCAGGAACACAAAGGCTGGAAAGGGACAGTTACTGCATAAAACACTGGTCTGTCAGGAGGATGGCTGGCAAGTGTGGAGGGGTAAGAACCACAACGTCGTGTACAAGGTCTTGATTGTACTTAAAGAGTTCTCTGAAAGGACATTCTTTAGACTGATTTATTTTATGTGCATCAGTGTTTGTACTGCGTGTGTGTGATTGGTGTGCACACAGGTCAAGAGAGGGCATCAAATGCCCTGGAATTAGACTATGGATAGTTGTAAGCCACCATGTGGGTGCTAGAAACTGAACCCAGGTCTTTTGCAAGAATCATATGTGGTCTTAAGTGCTGAGCCATCTTTCTAGCCTTTAAATAATTCTTCAATTAAAAAAAAACACTTTTGCTATTTATTAAACCTATTTTTTAGGTTTAAGTGTGATAAATCTAAACTTATTGAACTGAAATCTCAAAGGAAAAGACGTGCATTTCCAACCTGGACTCTAGATAAAATTGTGCCTCTGTGTGTGTGTGTGTTTATGTGTCAGTGCAGGGCCCATGTATCCAGAAGATGACACTGGATCTCCTAAAAGTGAAGTTATGGGCAGCTGTGAGTCACCCAACACGGCTGCCTGGGTGCCGGGGAATGAAGCTGAGTCCCCTGCAGAGAGCAGTTTGGACTTAAAGGCTGCACCATCTCCCTAGTCCCAAAGCCTCCCTCCCAGAATGTCCAGGTGGGCTATGATTCCTCTGGCGTGCTTTGTCTCGTGCCTTCCCTTTCACAAGATGAACAGTGGTCCTCAAACTACCCACAAGTACCATCAGAGAAAGAACCAGCATGAGTGGGGCATTTAACACACGTTGGGTACTTGAGAGAGATGCATTGATTAGGTCTGCCGGGGAAGTCAAGGATGTACGTCAGGGGCTCGGGGATGAGAGTGGAGGAGATGTGTTCATCACTGGATTCTTAGTAAAATTCTCTGCATAACAATGCCCACTGTGCTCTAAAACTAGCCCACTCTGTGTGGACGCCAGCCACGTTTGGAGATCACTCTGTAGGGTCTAGGCTGGCATTTTATATTAAAGAACACCAAGATGGTCAGTCGTGGTGACAGAAACGGCTAACGCGCTAGTTCTATTTTTAGCTTACTGAGGACCCTCTCCACTCCCGAGACGTCTGAGTGAGTTCACAGTCCCTCCTGGAAAGAGTGTGAACCCATCCCTCCGTATCCTCTCCGGAATCCTGGCTGGGATGAGACGGAAGCTCTAAGTAGTTCTGATTTGCTCTCCCTGATGACGAGGATGTTGAACACATTTTAAAAATATTTATTGGGCGTTTGCGCTTTTGTGAAGTGTTCAGCTCCTTAGACTGTTTTTGAATGGCAATTTGAGGTTGTGTTGTGTTTTGTTTATGTTTAGTTATTGCATATACACACACACACACACACACACACACACACACACACACACACACACACACGCATTCTGGACATCAAGCCCCTGTCGTCTCCACTCTGATGATGACAGGTTCCTCTGCTGTGCAGACATCTTTACCTTCATGGAATCCCATTGATCCCTGGGACGGTTTCCTGTGTTGTGTCCTGACCAGGAGGCGCTGGCCTGCCTGCGCCCGAGTCTTGAAATGCACCCCCACCCCCCCACCCCCCACTCCGCTTTCCTCTGCAGTTTCAGCTTTTAAATTAAGACCTTTGGTCCATTTTGAATTGATTTTTTTGTTCAGAATGAGAGATGTGGATCGAAATATGAGTGGCAAGGAAAGCCTTCCGCAGAGCGGCTCTGCTGCCCAGGCGGGCCCCGCTGCCTCCTCAGGCTCTCACCAACAGGCCGGCCAGCCAGTGAGCCAGACTTTGCTGGCCTGCTCTCTTAATGTTCGCTCCACTCCTCCTCTCAGGCATGGTTTGCTCTTTGGTTATACTTTTAAAAAATAACATTTGTTTTCTACTTTAAAAGATAACATTTATTTACTTTGCGTGTGTGTGTGTGTGTGTGTGTGTGTGTGTGTCTGCGAGTGTGGAAGTAGAGGGCAGATTTTGGGACTCCGCTCTCTCCTGCCACGTGGGTTCTGGGAATCACACCCAGGCCATCAAGCGTGGGGTGCAAGTATCTTTACCTGTTGAGTCATTTCATCAGCCCTGGGCTAGAACCACGCTTAAATACACGTTTGCTTCTTTCAAATGATGCCAAGGTTTCCTTAAATGCATTGTCTATCAGAACCGTAAAAAAAATAAAGCACTGCTCATTAAATGGAAATGAAAATGTGGCTGAAAAGTCACACAGCTCTTAAGACAATGTCAGGTAGACCAAAACCAAACAAACAAAAACAAAAGTTAGATATGAAAAACAGAATTATAGGCAAATGTATTCTACTTAATACCTGACTGAGAGGAGCTTCCTGACCCTGAAAACAATAGAAACCACAGAGGGGGAAAAATCAAAAGATAAGTCTATAAAAATTTTAATATACTTATGCCAAAACATAGAAAATACCACAAAAAAATTAGATGGCAAAACATTTTCCTGGAAGGAAAAATAAAAAAACCTGCGGTGCATAAACAACAAGCACATTCACTGAAAATATTTTTGAAAAAACCCAAAAATGTGGAAAAATTCAGAAAGGGTAATAAGATTCCACTTTACCTTTCAAATACCGAAGTGTAAGGAATACTTTTGAGCAGAGCTCAGCCACACCTGTGCGGTGGTCAGGGCTGCACTGCACGAGCCAGGCAAGCCTCAAAGCTACTGCACACAACAACCCAAAGTCCCGCAAATGTCCTGGTGGAGGGATTTTCTTTCTAGACTCCAACCCAGTAATTTTCAATAGGATTCTTGGCTGCAGGGCCCTGTCCTGCATTACCAAAAATGGCTCCCCAGAGAAAGCTGTGTTTCCCAGGTGGCAACCACTGTCACACACAAACAGTGCAAAGGCTGGAAGGGACTGTCGTAGGAAACTGTCATGACACGGGGAAACGACTCCACTGTCAAATGACCCACTAGACAGCCATATTGCGAGACTCCCATGCAGTCACTTGTGATACTATGGTCAATACGTTTCTTCTGGTGATTGGTAGAGTGCTCGCGGCTGCTAGCATCAAAATCTTGGCTTGCAGATTTTAGCTCTTGCTCGTGAGACAGTCCGAGAAGGTGCAGAGATGGACAAGGCTGGACGGGGTGAGGTGGGCACCACTCCACACAGATGACCTCCCCGTCAGTACTGACCCAGCAGGAAGGGAAAGTGCACAGGCTACCACTGTGGGGGCTGGTGACAGCCAGGCCTAGAAGCAGAAGAAAACATCTCCCCTCATCATCTGCTGTGCTGAACTGGGCCACAGCCACAGCCAGCTGCAAAGTGGGCGGGGCCATGCGCAGGTACTGATGCTCAGATAAAACATTCTTGTTAAACCAATAGTTCATTTGTTGTTGGAGACGTGAAAATACTGTTAAATAAAAGAGTGGCTTAGTACACATAAAGACAGACACACTTACACAGACACACAGACATACACAGAGACACAGACACACACATACACAAACAGACACAGACACACACATACACAAACAGACACACACAGACATACACACAACATCCTGTACTTACAATCTGTATGTGTGCATGCATGTACACGTGTCTCTGTGTATGTGCTCTCATGTGCTCTCCTGCAGTGGTGTGGGTGTGTATGAAGGTCAGAGGTCAATGCTGGGTCCTTTCCTCAATTACTCTCCTTGTTTTCTGAGACAGTCTCTCCCTGAACCTGTGCTCACCAGTCAGCTAGACTATCTGGCCATCCAGCCCCAAGCATCTGTCTCCCAGGAACTGCATTTACAGGTGAGTGAGAACAGCCACACCTGGCCTTTATGCAGGTGCCAACAGAGTGTCCAGAGTCACACTGATCAGACAGCATATGGGAAGTCCAAACTCTGGCATGACTGTGGAGATGTGTGTGTACACGTGTTCGCATGCATGTCTTTAAAGGCTGTCACTAAGAGGCGGCACAAGTATCCAGACACTTGATGTTTTCATTGCATTTTGAAAGCAGATACAGATTTCTTTACAAGTCTGGGTTGTTCTGGCTTACCTACCTCTTGGGCATCTGCCCCATGATAGAATGAACACTCACTGCATTGGCTTACTGGCAACCCAGGCACACCGGGCTAGACAGTGCCACCTTACTTTGGGGACGGACATTAGCCAGGAACACACAGTGAGTGGAATTGATACTTGCTGGGTGTCTGCTATCTGCCACTAGGCACTGAGGAACAGGTGGCTGCATGAACTGTACCAAGTGCAAGGTAGGAGGCCATCAGTGCAATGGAGGTGAGAGATGTAAGCTTCTCTGTGGTGCAAGGCACAGCTGCAGCCGCAGCCAATGCCGCACAGGAGATGGGAGCCAGGAAGAAGGGCCTGGCCATATGTTCACCACCTATAGGCAAGAGGAGTGTGGTCTGACCAGAACCGTCCCGGGTCTGGTGTACAGGAAATGGACACATAGTGAGAAATTCTCAGGACACGGGCTTGCATGGCACTGATACTGTATAGAGCCACGTGAGACAACCTGTTAACAATGCCTGTGTGCTCAGTAACACCCATGTCATATGGAAGCACCACAGCAAACATGTGAAGGGACGTGTCTCCATTTCACAGAACGAGCTGAACTCAGTGAGGCTGTCAGCTCTGTCCTCAGGGATGGGCGGGGACGCCAGGCTGCGGTGATGTCCAAGCTCTAAGATGTCACACAGTCTCTGAGTGCATTAGTCACTGAAATCCTAGCTGCATGGTTGTAGCTTAAAAGCAGGAGAAGCGGGAGAGATGGAAGGATTCTCCCGGCTCCCTGGATGTATGAGATCACAGCGGTCATGGGGAGAGCATAAAGTTATACAGTTATAAAAGTTATAAAAGATTTAGAGGCACTGCTGGCCAGAGGCCAGGCGGCTTCCTCCCTGGTGAGGAGGGACTTGACCAATGGAAGTGTTCTAGCTCCTCCGCCAAAGCGCACGCCGCCCAAGCTTTCTACTCGGTAACTTAGGTCTGGTCTTCCTTTTGCTCTTTATCTTTTTAAGCACTTAAAATGCAGAAAACTAACATAACAGTTATTTGTGGCCCATTTTTAACGTATTTTAACGTTCTCTCATATTTGCCTTGAAACACACACACCCTCTGGCAATAAAGGTCCCAGCTAGAATCCCTCCTTTTCCCGTTGCAGAGTCTTTCCTGGGTGACGCAATGGCTCCCACTCCCCTGAACCCTTGCTGTCATCACTGTCTATTATGGATCTGTGAGATCTGCCGTGTGTTTCTGTGTTTTCAGCTTTTATGTGAATGGTGACACACTGCGCACACTGTTCTGCTAGTTTAATTTTCTGCTCATGCACACTTTTGCATCTGCGATCGGGAGATGGCAAGATGAGCAGGCCGGGCACAGGCCTCCTCACGTCCAGGTTGTGCTTCTCTCTAATGCCTCCAAACAAGTTACTGAACCTCCCAGAACTTTGTTTTTAAGATGAGGATAAAGACTTGCCCTGCAAGTCTGTTGGGAGATAGAAGACGACAGTGTCTTCAGTTCTGGTACAATGCAAAGATCTGATGAATGCTGTTACCTGTCACAGTATGGTAACACTCGTGCAACAGACAGTAGATATTTTATGGGCACCTGTAACATTCATATTGTTTAGGAAACCTGAATCTTAGAATGGCCTTGAGGTTGCCCGTGCTTGACTGTATTCATAAAAAGGAGCTGGGATTACCTCAGGCCAAATCTTTACACACTGTTATGAACTCTCCAGCAAGGCTTTGCCTTATTTGTTTTAATGGCAGAATTAAACTCCTAATCCCCTCTGGTCACTACTGAATGCCGTTCTATAATCCTCTGACCACTGCTCTAGTTTGCCAAAGTCTTTGAAATCCTGACCCGGTACCTAACCTCTGCTCTCCCCGTGATCACTGTCATCTCACACAGTCCCAAAGGAGCATCACGGATAAGGGCTGGTGCTGTGCTCGGGCTCAGGACCACAGCACCGTATTTATATCGCCTGCCCCGCCTCACTCCTGAGGGCTGACACTGCGCCTCTGGGAACCACGTTTCTGTGTTTGCTTAAGGCAGAAGGAACTACATATATTCACTTCCATATGTTTAATTCCATACCCCTCCAAGTGTCTTTGTTTGTTTGTTTGTTTGTTTGTTTGTTTGTTTTGAAACAGGGTTTCTCTATGTAGCCCTGGCTGTCCTGGAATTCATTCTATAGACCAGGCTGGCCTTGAATTCAGAGATTCGTCTGCCTCTGTCTCCTGAGTACTGGGACCAAATGCATGTGCCACCACCGCCCAGGTGCCCCAGACTGGTCTTGCTCATCAAAATTTAAACCATTCTTCATGGTTTCTCTCAATGGAACTCTTTGATAGGATCCATGCTGACCTTTCTGTTGACATTCCCCTCTCTCTATTGCCCCGCCCCTTGCTGGACAACAGAGCATGTGCTGATGAACAGAGACAGCAGGTGTGCAAACCGTCTGTGGATTGCTGAAAGGCCATGTACGCTGCTGTGGGTGCCAGCCACTGGGCTAATTCTTAGAGACCCAGCCCATCTGTTGAGCGGGGTGGAGAAGTTCACCAGCAGCCTCAGCTGTCCCCCGGCCCTGTGCGTGCAGCATGCAACACCTTTGAGCTGACACTGACCCAGAAGGAAAAGTCAAGCTGTCCCCAAATTCCAGATGCCCAAGGAATCTTGATCGCCAACCATACAGCTTCATCCTGTGGAGGGGCAAGCTCTTCCTGCTTCATGTGTCTAAGACAATAAATGGTGTCCTGGCACAATTCTCCACGATAGTAAGCCCCGACGGGCAGAGTGTGGGGCTCGTGATACTCAACACAAGCCAGTAAATCAAGATGCCCTCAGGCACAGAGAAATAGAAACTCATAAAACAATACTTTATCATTCCCACCGATTCCTAAGCCTCCATTCTACCATCCCCCAGGGAAAAACCCCAAACCATTTGGGATATTAATTATGATAAAAATTTATTAAGGACTCATAAATGCTAGACGCTACAGGGACCACTTGAAAACAGAGCCACGCATCTGTGCTCATTCGGAGAAGATTAAGTGTCTAATGACGAGGGCTCCCGGGAGCAGGAGGCTCTGTGCAGTGACTCACATTCTCCCTGTCTCTCTCTCACAACTGTTTATTATTTATTTAGTCTCTCGGATTTCACACCAAACACCAAAAACTAATATGTGTTCCAGGTAAAATATGGCCTCAGCGGAGGCACAGGGTAGCTCACTGCCGGCCTCATCCCCTCTGAGAGCCTGTGAAATACTGTCCACAGCATTCCCATCCCCCTGCCTCTCTCATGCTGAGACAGAACAGAGGCTTCACCTTCCAAGAGAAGATTGGGGGGGGGGTGTCTTTTATCCTAACATGGAGGAGGGGCAACACAGTTCATTTTAACTTCTCCATTTCTCTATTTAAACATTTTTTTCCTAAACGTAAATGTTTGACCTGGCTCAGAACCTGAGGGAGGTAACAGGGTGGGGGGTATGGCACAGTAATTAACACATGTGACAAAACAACACAAAACCAACATGCACCTGAAACCTTGAAGGATTTACACCTGACAACCTGGCCAAGCTTCCCACGGGTCAGGCTATTACATTTTAATAAAGTGGTGCCTCACTGAGTGGCGTCCAGAGGACCAGGAGGAAGAGATTAACACAGAGAAAAGCCAGGCCTGTGAGTGACCAGCTGACTGGTACGAATTAAACTGGAATTATCAAGTACCATGCTATGTGAACAACAGCGTGTACGGGGTGGGTGAGTATGCACAAAGAAGGCCCTGTAGAGAAGGGCTGCCTGGGGTGGAGGTGGCATATCCTCGGTGAGGGAAGGCTCCCTTACCCCGTCCCTGCACATGCATTCCCTTTACAAACCACGGAGTCATTTATTTCAGTTCAGAGCAAGCTTAGGTGAAAATAATCCCCCAGAAGAAGTAGCTCATTGATTTTTGCGCTATGACGTCGATTTCTTTCCCACTGATTCATGGGATGGTTTAAGGATCTGCAGAGCAGGTGAGGCCTAATTCAGATCCAGTGGCACAACCCCCTAAGCAGGAGTGGGGAGGGGGCGTGTGTTAGATTCTGGGATCTGTAACAAAGAAGGGGTCTCCCGTAGCCCTGGAAACTGGCCCGTGGAGCCTAATCTCACAATATTCTAATTGTGCATTGGGCGGTCGGCGGAGATGTTCCTTAATAGCTGCTAAGTAACAGCCGGCACGGATCACAGGCTGGAGGAGGATAAACAGTGTCTGAAGAAGGGGTGGGCACCGGGGTTTGGTTAACAAATCTGAGCCCCTTGGGATTTCCTTCATAAAAGCAAATTTTAATTTCCCTTTACTCCTCCACTAAGAGTGAGTCTAAGCAGGTTATAGTCTCCCGGTTCCTCCAGATCCTCCACTGTTTAATTCTTGGGAGAAGTGAAGATATACATCCACTTTCTAATGACCTTTCAACTTTAATAAACTTCAATGATAATTACAGGATTTGTGCTGAGCCAGTATGAGAGTCTAGTTCATCACGCCGCTCAGACCTTAGAGCACGGAGGGGAAGTCGGCCCACATGCACAGGTCTGTTCAATGTGCCCCTGGTAGTAGATGGATCCTGGTTAGTGCTTTCTGTGTTAAATCATTTAAGACCCGAGAGCGGCATCTTGCCTTAAGTGGTGCTGCAGTCTCATAAGCAGAAGGGACGGGTTGTCTCACAGGGGATCTGAAGCGACTGAGTTCTGGCTGAGAGGAGGCCAGATGAAGACAGTCCCGGCCAGAGG
>NW_021604728.1:824042-836483 GCF_004785775.1 Grammomys surdaster
AGAGAGAGAGAGAGAGAGAGAGAGAGAGAGGGGCAGAGAGAGACAGACCCTGAAGGGAAGTCTGCAGAGCCGACATAACGACAAGCACACGGCTACCACAGCAGATGTGAATGAGAGCCTGAGGATGGGGGGTGAGGGAGGACTGACAGATCCTGAGGATGGGGGGTGAGGGAGGACTGACAGATCCTGAGGATGGGGGGTGAGGGAGGACTGACAGAGCCTGAGGATGGGGGGTGAGGGAGGACTGACAGATCCTGAGGATGGGGGGAGAGGGAGGACTGACAGAATACACCTGGACTGAGTTCAGTGAGTCAAGGTAAAACGCCTGAAAGAAAAGAGCTTGTACTGAACATCTGGTGTGTGAATTCCTCAAGGCCAGCCTCCTTCTCTGTGAGGTACCTGACGGCATACAAGTTGACATTCTTAGTGAGTGGACTGTGTTAGCTTTGCCTCTGCATCTGTGATCCCACTGGACTGGATTTATGGCTGCTCTGGCTTAGTGAATGTTCCCCAAAGGTCCAGAAGTAAAGGTTTTGTGTCAGTCACAGCGGCACTGTGGGAGCTAAGGCAGGCTCGTAGGGGGCAGGACCTCGGGGCTGATCATCAGCGTTCCATAGTATGCTGCCCCTGCAGAAGGACCAAGCCATGGGCCACCTGTCTCGTATCTGAACTTCAAACTGTAAACTCACTGACTTAGGTACTTCCTTGGAGAATCCACAGGGTTGACTGGGAGAATTCAGAAACCAAAGCGTGAGGCAGTCAGTAAGGAAGGCACACTGGCAGCTCCACAAAGGCTGGGGGCAGAGTCACAGTCTTCATCAGTCCCAAGGTTTGCTAATGGTGTAGGTGGCGGTAATATCATTGTTTTCATAAACTCTAATTGATGGGAAGGTTTAGCTTAAGTATGGAGAAAGCATACAACACATTCTTAAATACAGGAGACAGGTTCACTGTGGCCAGTAGCTGCACATTTACCATCTGTTTCTCCAGAGAACACACAGAACACTGTAGCCTCCAAACCACTGTGCTATACAGGAGTGCTGCGCTTTGTCATCTAGAACGATCCAAGCCATCTCCCAAACGGCAAAACGCAGGAACTATGCCAGGGAAAGTCTCATCACCTAAACTGATCAGTAATGGAAGTCTACGGTTTCATTCTGTTAAAATTGAGGGCTAACATATGGAGGGGGAGTGCTTGGGAAGTAGAGGCAAGAAATTCAAGAAATTAAAGAGCATCCTTGGCTACACAGAGAGTTTGAAGCCAGCCTGGACTATTCAGGACACTGCCTCAAACATACTGAGGGGGGAAAATGACAAGACCTAATAATAAATTCAGACATGAAATTAAACATCTCACCGTGGACTTATGAAATCAGCTCTGCAGTCTCATCTAAGGCGTGGATTCCACGTAGTAAGAAGGAATTACAGCGACGGAGGGAAGTGAGGTCTCACATCACCTCCTATTATCATCAGGAGATTTTTTTCTTTACATCAAAATCAACAGTATTAGATGTGTGTTCCCAGCGCTTGGGAGGCAGAGGCAAGGAGTTCAAGGCCAACACTGACTACACAGTGAGTTAACAGCCACCGTGGCCTCCATGATGGCCTGTCTCAACACCAAAACGTAACAGCAACAGAAGAATACACAAAATAAAATTATAAAGTCAGGTGATACATTGGAAACAGAGAATGACTATCAGTGGACAGGATGTGTCCTTCAGAGTCAAGTTAACAAGCTTTATGCTCCGGAATGTCCGACACCACACTCTGCCCGCAGAACTTCCCCGTGCACACACTCATTACTGCACAGTCACCTTGCTTGTCCACCCACCACCATCTCATTCAGAAAAATCTTTAAATACTGGGAAGTTGTAAACTTTCCCCTTACCCCAGCTTTTCCTTACAACATTGAAGTTGATAACAAATGCCGTTTTCTTTAAGATGTCAGGCTCACTTGTTCATTTTTTGATAAAAACTTCCCCAACATCCAAGTCAAGAAAACCATTTCTCTGCCATCCTTTCATGTCCCATGACCTGCCACCCACAGTTTTCCAACCGTGTGGGTTGGGAAACTCAGACAGGCACAGGGGGCGTCTATCTGGGGTGACTCTGGGCTTTGGCTGGGCCTCACACCCAGCTGAGCGCAGAGAGCATTAGAAAGATGTCGCTCAAGAGCTGAGAGCAGCAGCCTCGACAACTGCGTTGCTTCATAGAGCGAGGGGCTCAGAGTTAGGTCCCTGATAAGCAGACGGGTAGAAGGAAGGGCCACAGCTAGATAACAAAGACGGCAGACTTCCAGCTTCTCCTGCATACTCCTGACCAGAGATCCTGGCAGGCTTTTTCTCCGGTCAATACGGTCCCCCGACCTGTGAGCAAATCTGAAAAATTTAAGGACAGAATAGAATTACCCCAAAGTAGGGGGGGAGGCCATCAGCCTCCCTGTCTTTATTCAAACTGACCAATCCTAAATTAGGAGAGAGACTCCCAAGGGACCCTAAGATCTCCAGCCTCAAGGTGTGATTGACTTCAGCTTCCCAAGCCCCACCCTTTGCTTTATGGAGGGTATTTCTGTATGCTGTGTATTCTCTGTGTGTGTGTGTGTGTGTGTGTTCGTGTGTTCAGTGTGCATCAGTATGTGTTTCCTCACCCCTAATAAAAGCCTTTCTTCACTAGCTGATTCTGTCTGCTGTGTCTGACATTCTCCTCCCCACTCACTGCTATCTGTTGTGTGAGATTTTAAAAATTGTCTTTTTGCAACTGGCAGGGAAACTAAACCTGATCCAGACTCCTAGCAAGTGAGGTGAGGACATTCTTGGGAGAAGGCCCCAAGCTCATGGCAGAGAGGACAGAGAGCTTTAGTGCAGCTTGTGCAGCTGTCCCGGTCCACACTGAGACCTTCACAGGTGTCTGCCGCCGTGGCTTCTGTGCCAATGTTACTATAGTCTTGCTTTTTATTTAAACAATGCAAATAGCCTCTTTTATGAAGAAACTGACCTTAGAGATTCCCTGGAAGGCTCTGGGGAGCCACAGAGCACACGGATGTCAGCACAGCTCTGGGGTCGGTAGATTTGTGCTCTGTCCACGGGATCACTGGCCGTGTGCACCTGGGCATGCAGCTGAGCTGCTTTTAGCCTTGGACGGCTTGGTTAACCAGTGATGGTGGAAGAGCCAGACACAGGGAGCTGCTGTGGAGACCAGAGGAGCAGGCAACAAGTGGCAGACGCTCAATAGATGTTTACAGGATAGTTTTTAGTCTTCTTTCTTGATGTAAGGGAGAGCTTATTCCACTCCGAATCTATCCGGAGGTCAGGGGAGGTAGACAGCTCAGAAGACTGATTGTGAACAGGAACCCCCAACCCCCATCTGGGGCACGAGTAATGGATCGAGCCACACTGTTAGAGAAATGGGGATTTAAAAACTGCTCTAGGAGTATTCTGCCAGTAACCATGCCAACCATCTCTGTCTACAGGAAGGTAGAGGTGCCTCCTGAACCTCCCCCATCACCATGCTACAGACGCTCCCCCTGCCTCCCCTAGAAAACCCGATTTTCATTTTTCCTTTGTTCTCTCCTGCACACAGAGTTGCACTTAACATAATCTTTGTGATTTCAGACTTCCCCTGCTCCAGCTGCTGTAACACATCTGGTGTCCTTTATCTGGGACACCTGCTTCAGGAGTTTGACAATCAAGGTGATGAATCAGTTCTTTTCAGAAAATAAAACTTTCTCGTTTCCTTAGGAATGTTAGGAGCGAGGAAAAAAATGTTTAATAAAGCACAATTACACATCTAATTACCAGATGCCAGCCATTTAAGCAGAACAGGAGCTCAAATTGTAGTGTCTTGTTCTGTTCCACTGAGACACTGTATTAGTTATCTATTGCTGCGTAACAACACTTCCACAGACATAGCCACTTAAAACAACATGCATTCATTACTCTGTCTGGTGAGTCGGGAGTCCAGGCACAGCCTCGCTGGCTCCTCTGGGATTCCAGAGGCTTTGCGAAGGCTTGGGCTCCCCTGGAGACTGTGCCCAGGGGAAACCTGCTCCCTAGCCTGTGCGGCATTCAGTCCCTTGTGATTATAAACCCCAGAGCTTCAGTCTTTTGATGGCCATCAATGGAGACTTCCCTTAGCAACAGACGTCCTGTCATCTAGAGATCCTACACACGGATACTGTAGCTACTGTTCTTTTGTATCTAACAGGAAGAAGGAGATTCCAGCAGGGCAGATGATACAATCTTACATGAACCCCCCCCACACACACACAAATAATCATGCAGATCCTGGCACTTTTGGTGAGAGAGAGGGAGGGAGGGAGGGAGGGAGGGAGGGAGGGAGGGAGGGAGAGAAAAAGAAAGAGAGAATACACAAGCCTGGCTGTGCATGTGCAGAAGCCAGGTGCCCTGCTGAATCAATCTCTTCTTCACTCCCTTGAGTCGGGGTCTCTCAATCAGTCTGGAGCTAGGGTGGTGGCCAGCCAGCCCCAGAGATCTTGCTGTCCCCACTCCCAGCACTGGGATATCAGGTGCATGGCCACACCCTGCTTTTTACCTGGATACCTGGATCTGAACTCAGCAATCATCCTTCACCCATGGGATCATCTCTACAGCACAATTTTGGCATGTCCTGTTGGGAAACTCCAAGTTCCCGTGTGCCCAGGAGAGGGGCATCAGACTAAAAGCATTGTAATGGTTGATCTCCACTGGCAAGCTGGCGTGGGTGAGAGGCGCTGAGGAAGTTGTTGGAGCTCATTTTTGATGTGTGAGGATTAAGTGCAGCCCTCAGCATGGGCAGCACCGTCCCACAGGCTGGGTGCAGGGTGGAATATAGGGAGGAGAAGAACACAGGCCAGGAGGACATCATGCTGCCATGGCTGGAACTGCTTAGAGCTGACACAACCTCCCCACCATGATGGAGTGAACCCACAAGCCAAGATACCTCGTCCTCCCTTAATGAGACTTTCTCGGGCATCTGCCACGACCACAGCAGTCATCTGCCTGACACAGGTGCAGACAGCAGAACTAGGCAAGGGAACTCTGCCATCTCCTCAGGAGCAAGGCTGGCATAGCTATGCTCAGGCAGGCAGCACAGTGAGGGGCAAATCTGTGAAGCCGAGAAGAGCCAAGGTTTAATGCAGCCAGCTCTGAGACAGACCTACTGTGAACCTGAACCCATATCCGGAGACACGGGACAGCAGGTGGGGCTGGGGTAGTGTTGACCTGAAGGAAGGCAGTTGTGGTGGACTGAACCCTGCGTAAGAAGCATCAGGTGTGCACAACAGGTGTTGATGGTGTGACTCCTGAGACGCTGCTGGTTGCAGAAGGATCACAGTCAGCTGCTAGGATTTGGGTGCAAGGCAGGTGGATGTGGACAGTATGCCCAGTCTCTTGTGTTTCCTGGGATTCCCGATGACTTTTGAGGGCCTGGTTCAAAGGCTACCTACTCTGTGAGAAGTGCCTGACACCCAGCATCTGCCGAGGCCCTTCTCTGCTCTGGAGCAGAGCCTCTGCATCTACACCAACGCCCTATGACTGAAGAAGGATGACTGAGGCTGTGTGTCAGGCCTGCTGTACTGTTCCTGCTTCAGCTGCCACCGCCCATGTCTCCCAATGGTACACCCACTTCTTACAGTGCCAGTGGCGACTGCGTATGCACAGCTAACATGGTTACTCTTGAATGCAGATCATTTGACACAGGGGGATGAAAACCAGCTCTAAATCTTTTCAGAAAAGACTGAGGTCTGAATGAAAACCAGATGTCCCATAGCTGAAAGCTCGGATGAGCAGGTACCAGGGGTACAGCACATGTCACCCACATGCTTTCAGCAAGAATCCCAAGTGTAGCCATGGGTTGATGATGTGGGCAATAAAAACCTACATGACCTGAAAGTGATCAATCTCCAGTCCCCTCCCTTCCATAACAAAGAGAAAACAAAAACAAAAAACCCACAGTAACTGTTAACCCTTAGTGACTGACGAAACAGTCTTCACAGTGTGTCCATGTGTGACACGCTTTACTCTCTCTGAGACCTGCACTGTGTGCTTGGCTATAAGGAATGTTCCGGATCTGTCTACTTTCTGTTAGGCTCACCATCCTCAGGCACACACAGTATGGCATCTGTCGAGTCGCTTCCACTGTGAAAGGAACCTGTCAAACTTGATTGTCAGTGTTTGAGATTGACCCCAACAGGAGCTGGCAGAAACAAGGCCTCGGATAATCAGTCCAAGCCCTGTTCAGCCTCTTAACATGAATATTAAACCTAGGAAATGGGAAAAAATTATGCATGCATATTTGCATTTGATGTTAAAATATGCATAGATCCATGTTTTAAAATGGACCTTTGGCCTAAGACAATGAAAGAATTCCATTCATAATGAAGGGCAGGCATTAGCTTTCCTGATGAAAATAAATAAATATATTTGCCTAATACATCCTTAGAGTCTAACTTGAGGAAAAAATATGTCTGAGTCAGGAAAGCCTTTCTGTCAGATGCTCTCAACATGACACGGAACACATCAGGTACATCAGAGCACAGAACATGGAATATGGCAGGTATACCCAGAGCACATGACGTGGAACACAGCAGGTACATCCAGAACACATGACACAGAACACAGCAGGTGTGTCCAGAGCACATGACACAGAACATGGCAGGTACATCCAGAGGACATGACATGGAACACGACAGGTACATCGAGAGCACAGGACACAGAACGCAGCAGGCGTGTCCCACAGGCAGAGTCCAGAGCTGACACTGGCACAGCATCCTGGCTTACCTGATTGCTCTTCTGTCCTTCCTTCTTTTCACTGAACATATAATGCTTATGAACCAACTCAGTGCTATTCCCACAGTAGACTCCTTTGCCTGAGAAGGGATTTCATACAGAGTTCTAAGTGGGAAACGCCTTACTGAAGTGGTTGAAGCTAACAAAGGCCCTACAGAAAGTGATGCTTCTCGAAAGAAAGAAAAAGAAGAAAGCCGTTGAGAGGGTTTCCGTCCTCTCTCACTGAGAGACACACGCAGAGACTCATCTAATGTGCACAGGGCTGAGTTCCAAGGGTCTGCCTGCATTAGAACTGCATCTGGAGCCCCAGCCTTGAGTCGTCATGTAACTCCCCACACAGCAGTGGCCACAGCAGTGGGACTTCTGGGTGATCAGAACCTGAATGTCCCCAATAGATTTCAATGGGAAGGTCTTAGTGCTCTACGGCAAGAGGTATTCTACACAAAGAAATACAGTTGCATGGTGGCCAAGATTTAATGTGGATTTGATACCCACACAAGTGCCTTACTCTAAACTCCAAAATGGAAACTGGAGATAAATAGCTTTCTAAATGAATACAGTTAAGTTTCTATGAATCTTTTAAAACCTGGCATGATGAAGAACTAGAAACCTGATAGCAAGCCTGCCTTTCCACACATGGGAAGCTCCCGTCGGACTGACAGCCATCTCATGAATGGTGCACAGAACATTCTATTACTGTTTCCTTTAGACTGGGGTAATGTCTCCCCATTCACAGCTGTCCACATCTGTAACCAGCCCTGTTTTGTCACGCTTGGGAGGACTTGCCACTGACAGTGGGCAGAGGCCATTGTACTGCTGAATACTTGCCACACCCCAGGACACAGCCCAAAGCCACCTGCCGGTAGAGTAGGCAGTCACGGCCATGTGTTGCTTCTTGAGCCGTGGTATGTAGCTGCATACACGAGGCCTGAGATTCCACACTTCCACTAGCTCCACTGGTCTGTGGAGCACCCAAGTTCCCTCACACATCCAGGGTTCCATGAGCCTGTGTTTGCAATCCCTGCCCAAGGGTTTGCTCTCTAACCTGGAGAGGGCGGGTCATATGACTCCACTCTTCCAGTCATGGCTCCATACCCTCAGGGGACCCCAGAGACCCCTGAGCCAGTGAAGATGCCTTCTCTGCAGAATATGTTTTGAAACTGCTGGGATTTTAGACTTTCTCTGGTACCAAAGAGCTAAAATGTATTTTAAATGCACATTTAAAAGTAAAGTAAGTCCTGGACTCTAAGAAGTTGATTCAGGGCCAGGACCAGATCAGGTGCACGTCTGGCCTCACGCAGAGGCAGAAGCTTCTGGGCTACGCAAGCTGCAGGGGCGAGAAACAGATCCCTAATGAGAGGAAATGCACACAGTGCCCTCTTCTTGTGTGAGTCCCTCCTGGGCAGTGAAGCTCCAAGCCCGGACCTAAGAATCACTGGAATGGTACCTCTGTACCCTGGGATCACATTTGCTTTGGTGCTCAAATTAATTTAAGGAGTTTTCTTCATTTAAAACTACTGTTTTCTGAGTTGGGACGTGGCTCAGGGGGAGTCACTGCGTCCCGTCCCAAGCAGGTACCCATTCCCCGTTAAAAAAATAAAAGCCCTGACTCCTCACCAAAATGTGCTTTTAAAAAAATGCCCTCTAGTCAGGCTGTGGTGGTACACGCCTTTAATCCCAGCACTTGGGACTCAAGGACAGGTGGAACTCTGAGTTCAAATCTAGCCTGGTCTATAGAATGAGTTCCAGGACAGCCAGGGCTACACAGAGATACCTTGTCTCGAAAAACACAAACAAAACAAACAAACAAACAAAACTGCCCTCACCCCTGAGCTATGCAACTATGGCTCTGACAGTAAGTACTGGTAAAACCAATGAAGAGCAAGGCTCAGGCACTTTGCCTTCAGTGCCCATGAACCCTGTTGTTACTGGCCAGGTCTATGTCTCATGGACGAGATATAGATGAGGTGCCGGCAGTTTCCATCCTGTTACCCCGAGTTACCCATGGGACAGAAGAGAAGCCCAGGGACAGGCTGGTTTTCCACCCCAGTGCTGGGGCACAATAGACATGGTTTGTGATAGTTAACCATCATTATCATTGATAGTTATCAATTTGTGTTGCGTGTAGCTTTTACTCCCCCCGCCCCGCCCTGCCCCAGCTCGCCACGTTGAGGACCAAACCCACACACGATGCAAGGCAGGCACTTAGCACAGCTACAACACTAGCTGAGTTATAACTCTAGCCAGCCTGAAAGCGTACCTTCCGTTCTGTGTGATACAGGCCATAGCAAGAACAGACCCGCCCAGGGACTGTTCCCACATACGCTAATGTCTGGGGACCCAGAGAAGGCCTGGGGGTGGAGCAGAAATGGGATATTTTGCCTTGGAAGTATCCCCTGGACTGCCAGATGGGAAGGGCCCAAACATGAGTCAAGTGTGAGTTGTCTCAAAGGCAGGGGAGAGAGAGCTTCCCAGACTGTAAACTATTACATTCTGATGATTCCAGTCCTGGGATTTTAATCTTCCTCAGCCGAGAGAGATGACCTAGTAGAAAGTTCAGACTCATTGTTCAACATGAGATTTTGACCAAAAAAAAAAAAAAAAAAAAAACCAAAGGAAGAGAGATGTACATGCCTACGTAGGATACTTGTCTGGTAAAATATGCAGCAAGCGCTTTATGGATGATCAGCAGAATGAACGGGAATCTATAACTAGCTGTGTGAGCATCTGTCTACACACCGTTAGATGTGCTCTCATGCTAACATGTCTAGGTTTTCTCTCAACATGCTTCTCATGCCACAGCTACTGACTGGCACGGAGAGACACCCAAGTAAATGTCAGTGTAATATGATGAATGCTTTAATACAAGGGCAGAGATCAGAACCTTCCAGCCTGTGGTTTTGTTGTTGTTAGTTATGAAATGAAGGCAGGGAGTGCATCCAGAGGCCTAGACGTTAAGTCTGAGTTCCTGCAGAAGTCAGACGCACGGCTTGCATCTGTAAGTCCTCCTGGAGTCACAGGACGACCCTCGGCAGGAATGGCTGATGTCTGAGGATCACAGCTGGGAACAGCTCTGCTCTGTTCACTTTACAAGTCCTAAGGGACACTGTGGAATGTGAGCCGCTTACACATGGCTGATGGGGGAGCCGTCAGGAGCTCCATTCTAATAGGCCAAGCATAGCCATTAGGAAAATCCATGGAAGCCAATGTCTAGGAGGAAGGTATTTATTTGTTGTAAAGAATCAAAGTTAAACATTGGGTCGTTTATGCTTCTAACCATGTAATTGCTGAGGCTTGGATAAGGGGAAGAGTCGACAGGAAACGTGGACTTGTGTGAGAGACAAAGAGCAAACGTATGGACAGTGTAACATTTGCTGCTGTCCGGACAAGCTTCAAGTGTCAAGGGCTACAGTGGGTGAGCATCTCTGAAGAGGGATCCATGGCAGAACTGGGGACAGGAGTCGTTTTCTCCAAACACTGACCTGCGTCAAGCAGGCAGTGGTGTTGTGTCAGACAGAGCCATGGTGGAGAATGCCTGCCACAGCTCCTTTTCAGAAAAGCTGCTTCTTCGTGGTGTCACCCTTGCTGAGAGCCACAGCTAGCTCTGTGAGTGCCACAGGGTCCCCTGACAGTCACAGCTGTGGGAATCAGGCTGGGCACTCACCTGCAGGAGCAGCTTATCCACTGAATAAACCAAACAAGATCAACCTGTTTTCAGAAATTTAAACTGGTGAGCAGAAAAAAAAAAAAATTAAAAGGAGGGGTCAGATTGAAGCAGAGTGAAAGCTGAGAGGACGAATACGGGGCGGGGGGGAGTGGCCACTGGGCAGGGGTTGGTTAACCGAGCCTCAGCAGCAGAAGCCAGGGGTGCTGGAGACAGGAGGGCGCTGGTCATGATGAGACATCCATCAGGGTGCATGAACCTTCTAAATAAAGCTCTTTGCTCTTGACAGACACCTCAGATATTTCTGTCTCTTCAAATCAAAAGCACTTGAGCACAGCCAGGACTTGACGGGCCTCAGTGATCAGTGAGAGGCCGGGGAGGGGGGGCTCAACACAGGACCACAGGCTAGACAAACTGAACAGCATCACTGTTGGTATCGGGCTCAGAAACCAGTGACGTCACATCTAGGCAACAACTGCCACACATTCCCAGAATCCACTTGGCTCACCTCCCACTTTCACCTGTGAGAGGCTACGTCACAATCCATATAAACAGGCTGAGCCCCCGGCCCCCCCCCGCCCGCCCTCCCCCCCCCCCCCCCCACTCTTCTTGCTGTCACCTTTGCCCTTATTTCCTGAATAAACCTCATGTGGAACTGTTTGGCCCGGTGTGGTCCGTCGTGAGCCTCGCATTGAACAACAATCACTAGCTACAGTTTCTTAATTGGGTTAAGTGGGTTATGCCTTTTATTTCTAAATTTTAATTTTGAATCATATTGCCAGTCTTAAAATTATTAATGCCACATTTCATTTTAGTGTTAATGTTTTCAGTGTGTGCATGGTGTCAGCGTGGGGAACCAGGAGAGAGACCCTGCTTATCTTTAACCGCAGTCAAGCTTATTTTTTGAGGTGGGGTCTCCCAGGGAATGCATCATTTGGGGTAGAGACAGGCCACCAAGCCCCAGGATCTGCTTGCATTTGCCCCCAAGCACTGGGGGGTGAGGGGGTTGGCAGCACAGACAGGCTATTTTATGGGCACTAAGTACTTAACCTCCATTCCTCACAGTAGACGCTGTAACTACTGAGCCACATCTCTAGACCCTACCTGACTGATTTATGTGGGGCCCTGTAATCTCACTTAATTTTGATTATATTTTAATTACATTCATTGTTATTCACTGTAGGGAGACATCTCTACATCTAACGAAATACACACGTTATTACTGAGCTGCTTACGCGTTCTTTTAGGTGCTTCCATATTGTTTAGTAAATGTGTTAATATCTGTCCGTTACACAGTTAGTGGAATAGTGAAAAATAATATTAAATGGTGATTTAAAAGAAAGACAGCTTGGGTTGGTTTCCCAGATGAATATATATATATATATCCCCCAAAGATCATGCAGGCATTATAAATTCACTGGCAATAACATCAGAGCCATGAGTTATATTTGCTACAAGAAAACAAAGGACCATAACTAACATCCAATCCACAGCCCAATACATCACTGGCTAAATGACAATGGAGAATCCACTAAGACTGCCAGGCAGAAAGAGCTGTCAAGGCGCAGGCCTGCTCTGCACAGGGTGAGCTTCACCATGGGACTGGAGCCCTACACAGTTCACTGCCCTAAGGTGCTATCCGTGGGCAGTGAACAAAAGTCTCCAGGCTCAGAGATGAGCACTGAGAAAGCACCTGAGAAAACAGAATTTACTTCTAAACCAGCTACAATGGGGTTCTTCCGGTGGACCGTGAACTTACAGATGTGAACCTCCAACCTGAGCTGCTCACTGGCTCTGAGGAGCCGGCTGTTTTGAGAGCTCCCAGACTCGGGATTTTGTGACAGAATGAAGAGGGTTAATCCCGTTCATTTAGAAAAGGATCCTGTGAAGTATGATAGCACTTTTCTTAGTCTGGCTGGGACTGAGTTTCCAGTTGTTCTCATATTATTCTCATTCTCTCTCTCTCTCTCTCTCTCTCTCTCTCTCTCTCTC
>NW_021604728.1:836583-866641 GCF_004785775.1 Grammomys surdaster
TCAAGGAAGGAATGAGGGACCGTTCATCTTGGCAGTGGTGCCTGGTCTGCTGCCTCCACTCAGCTCCACACAGGAAGAGCCACCTTCCTCCTCTGCAGCTCAACAGTAATAAAGGCTTTAAGACTTAACTGTCGTCTCCAGACTAATTTTTATGATCGAGGCGAAACATTACTCCGAGTGAGGCCTTGAGCTACCATGAGGCAGGAGTGGAGTTTAAAATTCAGACATCTTCAGCCTGGTCAGCGGCATGCATGTAATCCCAGCACTCGGAGCAGGGAAGGGGGCTGTGGGACTGAGGCTGGGCTGGCCACAGAGTGAGACGCTGCTGGAGTGATACAAAGAAAAGTGGCCCTGCTGGGTGCATGGAACAATGGACAGAGTATAAGACCCAGAAAGAAGTGAACACTCACTGGCAGCATCCCAAAACACTGGGGCAAAGATGGGCATCTCATTAAATGTAACTGGAGAAAACCTGATCAACCTTCCAGGAAAAATGCAATTAGATCTATCCCATCTCTGGTACTGTTGATGAGAATGAACACACAGTGGGTGCCTCTCCTGCTCCCACTTCCTGCTGATCAATACCAGCCTCAATTAGTTAGAAGGAGGCAACATCTTTTCCACAGACCACCCACAAACTCTCCCGAGTCCCACAGCTTTATGTAAGGTTGCCTCTTAGGCAAGCTCCAGGGTATGCACCTGGGGAGGGCAAGTTAAGATCCTTGGCTACGCCCACATATGCATAAGGTCCAATTCCTGCGTTAGATCTCTCACTTCTGACACTCCTGGTGGACCAGCCTGCATGTTGGGCTTAGCCCTCCCTGGCACTCAGACCAGATCTGCCTGCACGGCTGGCATGCCCACCGGTCTTAGAATGGGGCTTCAGGAGCAGAGTAACACGGGCAGGAATCTGCAAATGATGTCAGGAGAGGAGATTCAGTTTGTCTCCTAGTGAGTGGGATGGCAGAGCTTTGGGTGACCAGGGGGCTGGCTCAGATGTCCTGTCCATATTAACTAATGGAAACTCTAGGGATGGGGGCCGTGGCCGCCGATTCTAAGTACACAGGCAAACCTGAAAAGAAGAATACGCTTAGGTCCTTAAATTGTCAGCCCCAGATCAGAATGGGGAATCAGAAAGCTTCTAGAATCATCCTGAAAGATGCCAACAGCTCAAAGCCTCTGAAAACTCGGTAGGTTATTCATCAGGAAGGGATAGACAGAGCCCTGGCAATGTGACGAACAACCATGGAGTTCTGATGAAGCTACAGACCACAGACCTACTGGTCAGTCTTCCCTTAATGGGAACCTAGAAATGGCTCCCCGCAACTCTCCGCATCTCACATGCTTCCTGTGTGTCTTCTACTGGCTTTTAGCTGCCCCCTCCCACACTGCCTCTCCTGTGGCCTTCAGAAGTCAGTCCCAATGCGGCATCTAAGCACCTCCTATGCACCACAAGCACAGCGCTAACACTGGAGTGAGCTGCCATGCCCACATGCAAACAACATTCTGTGTCTGTGGTAGAGATGGAGAAGACCGCAGTGGCTCTTTCACTACCACGGATCTAAGTCTCTCGCTGACTTGTGTGCACCACCAGAACCTCATGACACCGGTGGTCTTTCATTCACCCCTCTCCTTTAAGCCCTTACTGTAATACATTCCTGTCAACCCATAAGCTTTGCAACATGGCAGTATTTCTGCTTTACATGGTTGAATGCCTTTTACATAAACGGAAGGGGAACAATGTCATGTGTACTTATCTACATGTACACATCCTGAGTACCTCCCATCCCTTGGTGTGGACAGGAACCTCTCTCCTCCTTCCCCTGAGAAAGTTCCTTTAACACTTCTTGAGTGTACTTCTGCAAGTAACAACTCCTAACCTTTGTTTGACAATGTCTTTATTTCATCGTTTTAAAAGTATATTTCATGCTTTTTTGCTAGATACTGAGTTTGCCGGATACTTTTGCTAGCTATCGAATGCAAGGTTGACAGTTTTTTCTAGCACTTCAAAGGTGCCATCCACTGCCTCTGGCTTGTGCAGTTTCTGAAGAGTCTGCTGTTTTTCTCATCTTTGTTCCTCTCAGGCTGCTCATCAAAAATTCTCTTTATTGTGTGTCCTCGTCAGTTTGATTACTTGGTATAGCTATTCTATTTATCGTGTCTGGGCGTGCAGGCAGGGAGTCAGCCAGGAAACAACCAGGGACACCATAGTTACACCTTGGTAACTTTGTCTCCTAATACAATGCCTTTGTGGCTCGGCATCTTTGAAACTGCAGTTAGTTAGGTTCTTCCTACCATATCAGAAATTAAGCACCAGGGCACTGTCCCAAGGACCACATATGCCCACCGGCCAATGTCCTAACAGGCAGGGAAGGAGAAACACAGGGCGTGCACAATGGCATCTGGTGACAAAAGAGTGGTACCCACTGCAGGAACTTCCTGAGATGAGGAAGCCATAGAAACGTCTTCAAAATCTGCCACACAGAGCCCTGCAGGCGACCATCCCTTTTCAGGCCAACCCACTCCAGTCGCTCTCCAGAGTGTGTCTTATTTTGCTTAATAAGCACCTGCTTAATTTGTGTCCCTTGGCTGAATTCTTTGCTTCAAGAGGCAAGAAGAAACATTCACCAAGTAACAAGCAGAGCTCACGGGCATCCTGGGTTTGCATTTTCATCATAACTTGAAAATTCCTTAATTATTATTGCTTGAAACATCTGTGTGTCTGTTAGAATGCCTGGCCGTGTCCAGTAGACTCCTCCCATACCTCTCTTCCTTCCCCTTGGCCTCTCCACCCTGCGTCTCCTTTGTACGACCTCCGCCACTGCACCTCTCAGGTCACCAATTTTTCTGTGTCTAATCTGTTACTGTAACCATCTGATAATTTTCCATTTCTTGAACTATATTTTTTTCTAACCTAGAAGTTAATTTGGCTTCTTGTGCCTTCCGTTTCCTTCTTCTTTGTATTAAGCTTTGCTTTAAATCCTCGACCATATTTATAACAGATATTCTGAAGGATCTGTATTTGGAGTTCAGCATCTGAACTTTTGTGCAGACAAGGGTATTGATTTCAAGCCAAGTTTTAAGTTTGTTAGGATTGGTCAAACATAGCATTCCCCAGAGAAAATTAGCATTGCCCCTAAAACACAGCCCTCTAGCATCTCCTGGACAGCCTGGACCTCTGGGACTGGCCCCCAGTAGTTCCAGGGCCTGCTCATCTGCCAGGACTCGTCCTTCTCCGTGGCTATGCTTCCCTGCCTGGGTTCATGAGAACCAGTGTAACACGGCTCCCATTTAACATTCCTGAGTGCCTAAGGGGACCACACATACATGGCCAGAGGGCATTGTTGTTATTGTTGTTGTTGCTGCTGCTGCCGCCCTTGCCCATCTCTGACTCACAAATTCTGGATACTTCAAATTCCCTCAGGTGCGACCTATGGTCTCTCAGTTCAGTGACACTCTACCAACGCCATGAGGGACAGAAGCTGCAGATGGGGCCAGTCCCCCCATCTCAGGCCTCTTGGCCCTGCTCTACCTGCCCACCATCTAACCACCGTTTCTTCATAGACGTTGGCCACTACAGCAGCTGTGTGCAGTGGAGAAGCCAATGTGTGCTCTTTCTGTCATGACCGGAACAGGCTTCTGCTTTTCTCTCCCTTTGCTCTCCCAAGTTTGCTTTCTGCTGGGCACAGGGCTGTACAGTAGAACATGGACAATGATGGAGCCATGCCCAGTACAGACTCCAGAAGCCGCATGGCTATCGGGAACTTAAGATATTAATAGTGAATTTTTAAGCCAGAAAGGTATATAATACTTAACAGACCACACCAACATATCTTTGAAAAAGCTAGGTAAAATACTGAGAGGTGATCATTCCTGAACTAACCAGACAACTGAAATCAGAGTAGACACTAACCTAATGTCTAGGGGAAGGTAGTGTTAGGGCTTGAACGTGAAGCAACCCCCACGCGCATGCGGCTGGTGCTGCTGTCTGGGAGGCTGTGGAAGCTTTGAGGTGTGGTATGGCTGGTGACACAGGTGACTATGGCTGGGCCTTGAGGGTTAGAGCTTGGTCGCACTTCTAGTCACAAGTCTCTGCTTCCAGTTGGTGCCCTGTGAGAAGCCATGCAGCGAGCAAGATCTTGCTGTGTCCCGCCATCATGCTTTCTTGGTCGCAACAGACCAATACTCTGTTACACTGTGGCCAGAATAAATCTATCTTCCATTAGGTTGTTTCTGTCAGGCATTCTGTGGCAGGTATGAGGAAAGTAACACAGACAGAAACTGGAAGTGAAGGTCTTAAGCATGTCTTACTTGTTAAGGTACTACTGAACACCACAATGGCCAGCATTGAGGTAAAACCAAAGCAACTGTGATGTTTTCAGTGAGATTGGCTCCCATAGGCTCAGTTCTGTGGGCAGAATCGTTTGGGAAGGATCAGGAGGTATGACCTTGTGGGAGGAGGCATGGTCACCAGGGATGGGCTTCAAGGTTTCCAAAGCCCATGTCATTCCTAGTTAGTGTGCACTCTCTCTTGCTCTCTCTCTCGCTCTCTCTCTCTCTCTCTCTCTCTCTCTCTCTCTCTCTCTTCCCTATCTCTGTCTCTCTGTCTCTCTGTCTCTGTCTCTCTCCCTCTGTCTCTATCTCTCTCTTTCTCTCCCTCTCCCTCCTCCTCCCTCTCTCCCCTTCTCCCCTCCCCCTCCTCCCCCTCCTCCTCCCCATCCCTGTTTCTTGCTTGTGGATCAGACATAAGCTCTCAGCTGCTGTTCTGGCTCAATATCTGCCTGCAGGCTACCATACTTCCCACATGATGGTCATGGACTAATCCCCCTGAAACTGTGAGCCAGCTCCAGCTAAACACTTTCTTTAATAAGTTATCTTAGCCACTGTACCTCTTTACAGGAAAAGTAACTAAGACACCAACATTAACAGACTGCAAAAGTCCTGATATGGACTTGCATGAGGCCAGAAAGCCAGGGAGAGCAGACAGGGGTCGCTCATTGCCAGTTTCTCCTTCAGAAACTCTAGTAGGCTGTTGCTGTAATGTCTGAGGAGCAAGGAACAGAAGCTAAGACACATTTGCAAACATGAGGGACACCAATGAAACTGATCAGCTTGAGCCCCCAGAGCCTGGGAACCTGGCAAGGCCTCTCTAACCTGTGACCCCGAGGAAGAAGTTTCCCTTCCCTAAGTTCCCGTTTTTCCCCAGGTGCCACTGACATTCAAGGGCTCACAACTGTTTGTCACTGTGCGAGCGACAGCACTGTAGGCTGCTTGGCTGTGTCCTGGACCTCTGGTCCCTAGAAGACAGGAAATGAGTCTGCCCATGCTTCAAATGAGCAGTACAATCGTTCTGTCGAGTGGGAGCTGAGCCATGAAACCCTGAAACCTGGGATTTTGATGACTTGTTCTCAGACAAACACACAAACAACTCTAAACACTGCTGAACTCCAGCTGGGGAGTTTGTTTTTATCGTCTTCTAAATTAGTGCTTCTCAAGCTACTTTGTGTATATTACAGGACCGAGAAAGCACATTGAGATGATGAAACGGCAGATTTCTCACTGTCGGAGCAGGGGAGAGGGCTGGGAGGGAATGCTCACAGAGGCATCTGGAGGGACTTAGTTTTTCATGCTTAGTTTTAAATGTAATTAAATACAGAAAAGGTTATAGGCTAGCCAGGGCTACATAGTGAGACAGTGTCTCAAAAAAAGGAAGAAGGAACAACCTATAGATACATATTAGATGTGTATATCTGGAAGTATATAGATAGTAAAAGGCATCTCTTCACATGCATCTATACATGTCTGTATCATACATATACCCACAGATTTGGTTCTGGATTAGCTTCCATGGCCTAGACAGGAAAACCAGCCCATGAACCTGCAACATCTTTTTGCACCAGGGAATAAAGAAATATTTGAAGAACAATGGAGACTTGTTCACAGGGACACAGGAGCCACAGGGAAGGCCTCCCATTCCAAAAACAAAATAATCTTGTTAGCAACATCAGAGAATAAACTAAAGATCCTTGAACCTGACTAAACGGTGGGAAGGGAAAGTTTGGTTTTGATAAATATCAACTAACAAACGTACATTGACTGTTAAGGAAATGCTCACATCTATTCTCAAAGGATCCCCCTACAAGTTACAAACTACAAAGGTTTTTCACATGCCAGAGCCTAGAAACAGAGCCAGGACTAGAACTGAGGCCCAGGCCTGATCACCTTCTTCAGCCAGCTCTGCCTCACAGCCCAACACTTCCACCGCCTCTCTCAACAGTGCCACCAGCTCGGCACCAAGTATTCAAACACATGAGCCTGTCGGGTCATGTCACATGCAAGCCCCGGCACAGCCTTCTTGACATGTTACATTAATGTCCACTCTGCCAAGTAAGCAGACCCGACCTGAGCCAGGTACCAGGTTCACAACAAAACTCCCATTCTGATGACATGTACCAAGAACCAACACCACTTCCTGAAATGTACCCCGAAGAAACTCAGAGGAGGGAACCCAACCGGAAGCAGGTTCTATGAAAGCTAGCAGGGTCATCAAGGAAGGCTAAAAAACTGTTTAATTCATGGAAGGGAGAGGAGACCTGAAAGCTAAAAGCAAAATATAATCTGGAAATGTATCTTGCACTGCAAAAATGTTACTGGGGCATTTGATGGATGTGAGTGACAGTTGTGACTGCACAAAGCTAGACTGATACAATGTAACTTTCCTGGACTTGACTGAAGTGCAGGTCCGGCAGAGTACCTGCCCAGCATAGTACCTGCCCAGCATACACCAGGCCCAACAACAGCAGCAACAACAGCAGCAGCAGCAACAGCAGCAGCAACAGCAACAACAGCAGCAGCAACAACAGCAGCAACAGCAGCAGCAACAGTAGCAGCAACAACAGCAGCAGCAACAGCAACAACAGCAGCAGCAGCAGCAACAGCAGCAGCAACAACAACAACACTTTTTTGGTCATTGCAGATGTCACCACACATCACTAGTATAAGATTTACAGACATCTGGGAGACCATGATATTTTTCTGTATTTTAGCTTCTTGCTTTAAAAACATTTATTATTTGAAAATTTCACATATGTATACAATATACTTTTATTATATCCACCACTACCCCGGAGGCCCTTTCAATTCCCCTACCACATCTCCCTCCCAACTTCATGTTCCTTTAGAAAAGAATTCATAATCTGCTGAGTCTAATTGATGCTGCCCACATGTGGCGGGCCACCCACTGGGGCACAGGCAACATCCTTAAGGAAAATCAGCTCTCATCTCCCAGCAGCTGTCAACTGCCAACTGCTCCTCAGGCAAGAGTGTGGCCTTGAGGGCTCCTCCCCAGTCCCCGTTGGCTTGTGCAAGTGACCACAGCTGCTGTAGTTGCATGTATGCAGTAATCGTGTGATGACCCCGTGAGGCTCATGTGACAATCATGTGATGATCACGTGAGGGGATCATGTGATGATCACATGGTGGTCATGTGAGGGTCGTGCGCTGACCGCATGATGATCACGTGATGTCCCGAGTCAGAGCCCACAGCGCCCCTCCCCATCTCTAACGCTCTTTCCTATCCTCACTGTGGGACGTTCCCTGAGCTTTGGTGGGGAGAGGCCAGTATAGCAGCACTCATGGCTACTCATCCTCTGCACGCTGGACAGTTACGAGTCTCTGAATGAACCATTAGGCCCCAAATTTGTTCCCCAGTAATGCATTAAAAATCCTGAATTTGATAACTGTACTATGGTTATAGAAGAGCCTTCCTATTTGTAGTGAGCAGCTATGACTCTCTGAATGAGCCATTAGGCCCTGAATGGGTTCCCCTAGTAATATACTTTAAAAATCCTGAATTTGAAAAGTGTACTCTACTATGGTTATGTAAGAGACTATTCTATTCTTAGTAATAAAGCAAACTGAAGTTCTTAGGGGGGGTCAAGGTTTTACTCTCAAAAGTAAAGTAAAAAGTATATGGAAAGTGAATGTGTGACAAAATGGGGGGCAGGTAATGGGGTAATGGCTGAACATGGGGGTAATGGCTGAACATGGGGGTAACGGCTGAACATGGGGGGTAACAGCTGAGCATGGGGGTGCAGGAGAATGGCTGAACATGGGGGTAATGGCTGAACATGGGGGATAACGGCTCAACATGGAGGGGGCTTTAGAAAGACAAGATCAAAATGAATTTGATATGTGTGAGATGACTATAAAATAGCGGGGAAAACTCTCACAAAAATCTTTTAAAACCCAGCCTGTAGATTTTTTCTTTTTCTGTAAACATATACTTTCATATTTGCCTCTCTTTGAGGAAAATGAAATGTGAGCTGGTTCAGTTAGCATGAGGACAAGTACGCAAATCCTATGGGCTGTGGTCAACTGAAGGCAGTGACCCAGCACCGTGCGGTCACACCACCAGCTGTTCATGCTTGTTCTGCCTGAGATAGTACATAGGAACATGTGTGTGTGTGTGTTTGCTATGAATCCCACTCCAGATGATGTCCCCTTTGGCCAGTTACTGGTGCCAATTAAATGGGACCAATTTCCATTTTACTTAGCCTCTGTGACCTACAGTAACGCAGTGACAGCCTAGGAGTTCTGATGACAGGACAGAGTTGATGTCACCTGGTTCACTGCTCCCCAAACAATGTAGACCCTTCACTGTTACAGAGTGGCAAGTGTTTCATGTAACAAATATATAACCATATCAGAAATTCAAGAGTGGCAACCTCAAAAAATGTAACTGGACAGTATTTTTGTACCTAATCTAATAAAGAGAGCTTATATATTTGACTCTTCATTCTTTCCCTTACTTGAATTCTATAAAAGCATTGATTAGTTGTAGGTTGGAAATTGAGATGGATCTTTAACTGTAGAGAGCATAGCAGGCCCTTCCTTCTTAGGAATGGCTCTTCTTCAGCCTTGATGTTCCTATCAAGTGTTACACAGCAGAGAGGCAGACAAGGGAAAGTCCCAGCTCCATCTGAGCACAGGCACCTCTAGGCTGAAGCTGGAGGGAATGTGAACTCACGACCACATGGAGGGTGTGGCCAGGACACAGAGAGGACAGGACTGGAGTTGGGTGCAAAAAGAGCTGTGGGGGTGGAGGGGCAGGACCGTGCTTTCTTCCAGCTGCTCATTCAAGAAATGTTTATTGAACATCTAGTGTGTGACAGTCACTAGAGACACAGAGTATATAAGGAGAGGAGAAGGCTCTGTCCTGTGGAACTCATGTTTTAGCGCTGAATAAAAGACAGCTAACAATTATGTATACTTATTTTACAGGGCTTAAGATGTCAATTACTGTCAGAAAGACACTGTGGTCAGATGGTAAAATAAGAAACAAAAACATAACAAGAATCACAGCAAGAAGCTAGAAGGCTTCGGCAGGGAAGGAGAACAGGCTCAGGTGGGGTATTTGAGAGGCTTGTGTTCTACCCAAGGACATCTCTCAAATAAGCAGGGTGGAGTGCTAGTTGACTTCCTCTCAAGAAGGCTGGTGATGTGTTATTTAACTGCAGAGCAGAGATGCCCAAGCAAATGGCACACACACACACACACACACACACACACACACACACACACACACAAACACTCAGCCATGCTCCTGGAGGACTTCACCTGACCCTGAGACTGTCCCCTTGCCACAGGGCACAGAGAAGGCAATTGAAATTGGGAAAGGTGTCAGCCAAGAAAGAGAAAGCTCCCCCCTCGGGCACCAGCTGCCTGCTCAGAACAGTTACACCTCTGCTTGCAGGGTTCTTATACATTATTCAATGTTTTTAATTCATTACAAATTACATCTAAATTTTCTTGCTCATGTTCATTTATGGGACATTTTAATCTTGTCATCTTTTTTCATGTACCGTGCGAGCAAGAAGAGAATATCCAAGTGTAACATACTCCTCAGAAACAAGCTAACGGCACAATTTTGTGTCAATTTCACGGCTCAGTGAAGTGAAAGGGATGTAGCGGCCAACCACACGCACCTAGAAGGAGGTCTATGCAGGGGCCTCGTCTTGATGGGCCCTCTGCCGTGCCTACAAGCAAAATAAGCTCAGCGGCAGCATCATGTATTGAGAGAGAATGCAGTTATCATTCAGACGCCCTCGGAGCTCGCTAAACAGAACTCGGGGAGCAAGCCGGTGCAGGCTTCGTTTTCACAGTGTGCAAAGTTGTTCCTTGAAAACCATGTTGTATTTCCCTTTAGGGCTTGGATAATGTTTAGAAACAAATTTTCTTTGGAAGATCCATAAAGCTGAATAGTTATTTTAAACAGGTTTTGATGGGGGTAAAAATATTAGAGCTGTCTATAATCTTGGGTTTTGGGAAGCAGAGGGAGAGGGTGAGGAGTCCAAGCTCATCCTTGGCCACAGGCTCAGTTTGAAGCCAGTGTGGAGTGCACAAAATGGAGAAAGAAATGAGCAAATGAACAAACTGACCCGTACAACACAAACCCAAACCAAAACTACCCAGGGGAGAAGAAAAATAAATCAGACTATATTTAACATAAAATTAGAACCAGTTCAAAAATTAAATAGCTCTTACTAATAATTACAGCATATCTATTCTTACTGTGTGATGTGTGTAGGTGTGTGCAATTCCCATGGGTATGGATGGGTGCAAATGCCCCTCGTGTGAACGTATACGGAGGTCATAAGACCATCTCAGCTGTCAATCCTCAGGAGCCAATGACCTGGAACTCTCCAATTAGGCTAAGCAGGCATTCCTGAGAGCCTCGGATCTCCCCATTTCTATTACCCCATCAAGCTTCTAAAGGTGTGTGTGTGTGTGTGTGTGTGTGTGCGCGCGCGTGCGCACCTGTGCATGTGTGTGTGTGTCGGTACGAGGATGTGAGTGTAGGTACCCACAGAGGTCAGAAAAGGGCGTCAGATCCCCAAAAGCTGGAGTTACAGGTGGTTGCCAGCTGCCTGAGATGGGTGCTGGGAACTGAACTCAGGTCCTCTTTACTACTCTAAACCACTGAGCCATTTCTCCAGTCCCAATCCTGGCATTTGTATGTAGGTCCTGGGGATGGAACTCAGGCCCTTGTTATCCGACTGTGCTATCTTCTCTGCCTCTACGAGTACCACTTACTAGCACTGGGTAATGTTAATGAGGACACCTCCACTCTTACAGAGAATGAAATTCCAGGTCTTCAACCTGGCTGGCGAGACCTTTCAAAGCCAGGCTGCTCGGTCTCAGCCTGACAGTAGTAACTTCCTCTTGAGGTCAACATGACAATAAACAACATAAGCGTGGAGATGTTTCTTCTTTCCATTCTCATTCACACTCCACAGGGTTCATGTATGCCGCACTGGCCTTCCACTTGCTGTATAGCCAAGGATGACCTTGAACTTCCGGTCTTCTGACTTCTGCAGTGCTGGGATTGCAAGCATGTGCCATCAATGATTTATATAGTGCAGGAGATGGAACCCAGGCATTCGGGAGAGGCAAGCCTTCGACCAACATGGCTGCTTCTCAACATGCTATCGTCCTGTCAGTGTGTTTCCTATTTTCTTTTATCAAGTTGCCACCATACTTTAGCAGTGTGTGTGTGTGTGTGGTTTGCACACTCCCGTGCACGCACACACGTCCCGGCTTGTCAGAAGAGGCCACTGGATCCCCTGGAGGCAGAGTTACAGGCTATGGTGAGCCACCTGACGTGGGTGCTGAGGACTGGACTCAGGTCCACAGCAAGGGCTGCTTTGTACTCTAAGGTACTGCCACCTCTGCGGCTCCAGCTCCCCATACTTGGAAGATTGGTTTAAATCCATTTTTCCATGAGGCTGAAAGTAACTAGTGAATTCTGTTCCTACTGCGTTGAGTTAGCTTTAGTGGCAGGAAACCTTCATCGCTGCGAGCATACACTGTGCCTTCCTTACCTGACCTATGCCCACCTCTGCTAAATGAAGTGCTATAGCGCAAAGGAAAAGCGCGGGAGCCTGGATTCGAGAGATGTAGGTCTGGCTCTCACGTGCCACCTAGTGAGTCGGGTGTCTGATCTTAGGATAAAACAGAAATAAAATGTTCTACCCACGTGTAGTTCTGAATACGGGGTGAGTTATAAAGGGCTGGCACTCTAGTCACGGGTCTGGAAAGGGTTGTGATGTTCAGCAAGGGTGCTGTGAGTGCTGTGCCCGGGAGGCCTGCGTGGGCTCCTGCGAGGCTCATCATGTGACCTTTCGTGGACTGCCTCACATTGCTACTTGTTTCCTGTGTTTGTGTGTTCCACGGCGAGCACACGCAGCACATGGGAATGACTGAGGTGCTTGGCACCTTCCACCCTAAGTTATCCCGCCAAATCCCCTCGGCACCGGAGACACAGGAACTCTCCCTACACTCAAATGAGGAAAACAGGAATGGGCAGAGCCGACAACCGGCAAAATGGCAATCTCGTAATCGCTGCGGTTCAGTCTTCATCCCACTGACCTCAGAGCTCCTGTTTTTCTCACTGTGTTACTGGCCTGGTGATAAAATGACAAGAAGCAGAAAGACCAATTATCACAGATGAGAAGAATCAGACCGGACGGTCGGTGGGCTACACTGCACCAGATTTCAGGGGAAATTCTTCTTTGAAAGGAAGCAGACTGCTCAGCCCAGTGCCTGGCCAGGAAGGAAATGGCAGCCTTTGGACACTTCCGTACAGTGGGGGAGGCAATGGTCACCGCCACCAGCACTAGGCCGAGCATGAACACTTCCCGCTAAGCAGGAAGAGCCGAGAGCCAAGACGCCAGCACTCTTGCAGTGTGAAGAGTGTGTGGCCTGGCCCCTGGGTGTCTGCTAGGCTTCCAGGGTCAACATTCAGCAAGGGGTATCTCTGATGACAGTTCCTGAAGGAGGACAGATGGGGCAGTCTGTCTGTTGGCCAGTCATCCTTGTGCGAGCTTTCTCAAGGCAAGGAAGTGTGGGGCTCTGACACCAGGATGCTAATATAAGGCTTCTGGAGCCTGAGGGGCTCCTGCTCACTTCAGGAGGCACACAGGCTGGCTGCTCATTTCTGAGGCCCCCAGCTCACAGGAGAGCAGGACAGAGGACAGCAAAGTGCTTCCCTCAGGGCATACACATGGATGGAGGATGGTGAGGTGAGAGCTTCCTGAGACTGTGTGAGGAGAAATGGAAAGGCCCGGGTGATGAAGGCCCTGAGTCTTGTAAAACAAATGCTTTACCCTGACAAAGATGGGAAGGCGAGACCCTGTCAACAGAGGAAATGAACAGGTCACGGAAGGCCAACATGAATGTAGGACCAAAGACGTCTACAGGCAACAGAAATGGGTGAGGCACCCCCACAGGGAGTGTGTTACACTGTCGCTGATCTCCTGAAAGCCTCAGGAGATTGAACACTCGGTAAGGGTCTGCAGAGCCCTGGAGGAGTGACTAGCCAGTGGCTGCTTCCCTGCAAATGAACTTGTGGAACGTTGGGAGACAGCATATTGGTGTGACGGCCCTCTGAAAGGGCCTGGGCACACTGTTCACCGCTTATATGTACAAGGGCCTGAAGCCCAGTCAGGATTGGTAAGTGGCCTGTGATAAATGACCCCCTTCAATTCTGAAGTAAGGCTGGGGACAGAAGGGTCTGAAGTGTCCCTAATGGGAACAGCATGTGTTCTTGTATTTGTATTCACTGAACACAACACATGTGGTACCCACACACGGCTGAAACCTGCAGGAAACCTCAGCGCCCCCATCTATCTCCCTGACAGCTTTCAGTGCAGCCAGCCTTGAGATCAGGGGCCAGGCTGGGGGCTGAATTTACTTTAATCTCCACAACTTTCTCAGGCTCTGGTTCGACATGGAAAAATGAGTTAGTTGCAGAGGTGCTCCTAAATTAAGGGAGACATTAAGATTTAAAATGAGATGCTCGCGGTGCATAGAGATGCCAGACACAGCAGTCAGAACATGAGCCGTATCTGCTGTCATCTGGGCCAATGGCAGAAGCGGGTCACTTTGTCTCAGGAGTTAGTCAAAAGGGAAGAGAGGGCCTGGAACATGACCCCGGCGTTGGTTACAGCTCCGTCCTCCATAAATAAAACACTGAAGCCACAGTGTGGGCTTTCTGCTGACACACACGTAGGGAGGGAGAAACAACTCCCACACCTTCTCAAGCTGCAGGATCTCCGTTCTCGGGGCAGTGTGCAAAGGACCACACTTAATTCAAACCAGAGTTTGCTTACAGGTCTGTTTCCTACTGCTTCTCTTCGTGGGAAGGACAGGATAAATATAAAGACAAGACACGTGGCGCATTGGCAAGGGGGGTGGGGCACAGCCACACTGCTGGTTGCTTTTGCATTAGCTTTACAGTATAAGTGCTTCCAATCAGGGAGACTACACATGTTAATTCACGATAGCCGAGACTAGGGGATTATTTTAATTCCACAGGCCTCCAGATTCGTCTATAGTTCTGTATGTATGCTAATTAACTTATCCCCCAAAGAGAAGCAGAACAGCAAGACAAGGAGGAAGACAGCAGAGGTACACAGGGATCAGAAATGCTGTGTTTGGAGAATGACAGCCTAGGGTTCAAATCCTGACACGGTTACCAGGAGGCTTTGACCCAGCATTCCCCTCATTTGCAAAAGGAGGGCAAGCACAGGACCTGCCCCACCAGGCAGCTCTGAGGATTAAGTAAGTGAAAAGGAGTAAAGCCCTTGTTTCCATGTCTGGCACAGAGAACACTCGCTCCATGTAAGCTCCAATTACCCGTATCACCAAGCTTACCTCTCAGAGCGCCAAGTGACCCTCCGGCCCTGAAGCTCTTGGGAACAGGTATCACTAAATCCTCTATGGGTGATTTTTTTTTAATTTAAAACTAATTTTTAATCATGCAGGTTGAACAGGAAGACATTCTCCTCTGCAGAGATAACGTAAGTGAATTCCTACTTGGAGCCAGAGGGCCGAGTGAGATAACGTCTTACAGTCTCCGGGGAGCTGATGAATTTCTGAGGTCAGGGGCAGGAGGTCAGAGCCTCTACCAAGATGGTGCCAGAACAGGCAGCACCAACCCTCCTTTCCCCTCGAGGCAGGCTGCAGGCCCTCGAAGCTGCCTGAGCACTCAGAGACAGAGAGCCTCCACAGCAAATACTCATCCAGCAGAAAGAGAGCCCTGATATGTCTCCAGCTCGAAGGACTGAATAAAGACACTTTATCTAGTTTACTGAAGACTCTATTCTGAGACATTACCTCAGAGGTCGGGCCTAGAGACCCTATGGTCACTTCACCTTTTTGAGACCAGAACACAGTTTCTCGGAGAGGGTTATATTTCTCTTGTCACTGAATCAAGGACTCTCAGCTACTTAGATACATTTTTAATTAACACACACCTAAGGAATTCATTCTGGACATATAAGGGGGAGGGCCTAATGGCCCTGAGAGGCAAAGCTTGGTCTGGAAGACAGCTGTAGACGTTCTCTAGAAATACTCTCTGTGAAAACTGTAAACTGTGGTCTGCAATCCACACTACTCTGCCATGTCTAGAATTCCACCAGGCAGCCATGGCCCAGATACCTCACATGCTAACTTGAGTGGGAGTGTGCTCTTTGCAATGCTCTGGAAGACACACGTGAAAAAAATATTTTGTTCTTCTTAATCTTCTTTTTTTTCATAATTCAAAATGCTGCCTTTCTCTCAAGATTGCAAATTTATATTCCTTATTCTCTTTGTATTTCATTCTTTACATCTGTGTGGTGTACACACATGTGCATGCGTTCACATGTCTGTGCACATGTTTGTGTGAGGGTATGTCAATGTTAATATTACTTACAAAGCTAAGGGTTTTAACTCAAATTCAGAAGTTTAAACACTCGGTCATGTAAGAAATCAATCAGAAGTTGGCCCTTAACTGAAACAGACAAAACTGTCTTCAACATTAAAAGTATATGTTCCCTACCGCAGACACTTCAGCCCCTAGGCTGAAAGGAGTCACGTATACATTCTAATACATAATTGGGGCAGGGAGGGGCAGTTGAGACAGGGTTTCTTTAGCTCTGACCGTTCTGGAACTTGCTCTGTAAAATAGGCTAACCTTGAACTCACATAGGTCAGCCTACCTGTGCCTCTCAAGTTCTGGGATTAAACGCATGTGCCACCACTGTCAGCCCAAGACATAATTTTAAAGAGACACTTGCCACCAGAAGTGCTGCTCTGTCATCTGAACCATATGGAGAGTTACTTGTGCCAACAGAGTTGGAGGTTGTCTTAATTTACTTCCTATTGTTGTGAGAAAGACCATGACCAAAAGCAATTTGGGGAGGAAAGAGTTTATTTGGCTTATATATCTGAGTCAGAATCCATTGAGGGAAGCAAAGGCAGTAATCTGGAGGCAGGAACTGAGGCAGAGGCCACAGAGGAGTGCTACTTACTGGCTTGTTCCTCCTGGTTTGCTTGGTATCTTTCCTTAGACAACCCAGGACCACCTACCCAAGGATGGCACCACTCATAGTGGGCTGGGCCCTTCAACTGAAGCTCCACTTTCCCAGATAACCCAAGCTTATATCTAGTTGACAAAACCCGAGCCAGCACAGAGGTGAGTGTTGTGGCTCAGGAAGGCTGCAGAGTGACTGGAGACGGGTGCTTAGGCACAGGTGGTGTGGGCTCCGGTCTGAGTTACTCTGCTCTCTGAACTCCCAGCTGTCAGTTGAGCGGTCCTCGATGGATAAGAAACAGGACTGGCAGCATCACAGGGCTGCTTAGGATGATCCTGCACTTAGGCAGCAGCACAGCTATGACAGATTTGAATGAGATACTTGTCCCTCCAGCTAATAAAAACATGGACCATAAGGCTATTATTTTGGGTTTGTCTAGAAACCTAACTCACAAAACATAGGAATGCTGAGGGAAGTTTATGCAGTAGCAGAAAATGCCCCCGGGAGGGAAGTTTGAAAGCTGTTGTATAGAAAGAAGGTGGTAAACTCTATTCATTAGGTGTTAGTGTAAATAACATTGTATTGGAACACAGCCACTCCATCCACAAATCACCTACTGCATGGCCATCCTATCCACTAATCACCTACTGCACGGCCATCCTGGAATCCACGGATCACCTACTGCATGGTCACCCCATCCACATATCACCTATTACACGGCCACCCCATCCACTGATTACCTACTGCACGGCCATCCTGGGATCCACGGATCACCTACTGCACGGCCACCCCATCCACGGATCACCTACGGCACGGCCACCCCATCCACGGATCACCTACAACTGCGTCCCTGCTACAGAGGCAGGGTGGGTGAATTAGGAACACAGGGTCTGAAAACACTCAAGTGATTGCCATGCGTCCCCTCACGTAAAGCCACCTCTAGGTTTAGAAGAATAGTCTGAGAATGAGAGCGCTGGGCTCTGTGTCGTCCCCTGGCAGTGTGGGGAGAAATGAATATACGCATATGTATATGTATATGTATATGTATGAGTTAATAAATAAATTCATAGCAATTCATAGCAATTAACTTGTGATCTGGTCAAGGTGATTTAAGGTTTATGAAGCACGATTCACAGTCTGGTGCACAGAGTATTGATGCCATGGTATGGAAACACGAGAAACTGTCCCACAGAGAGGCAGCCCAGAAGGTCTCTAAGGTCTAGGGTGACCTTAAACTTCTGAGCCACCTGCATCTGCCTCCTGAGTGTGAGGATTACAGTTGTGTGTCATCACATCTGGTTTGTATGGAACTAACTGTAGGCTGGGCAAGCACTCTCTCAAAGGAGCCGTGCATCAGCCTGATGTGTTTGAGACATTAGAATGTTGTGAGGGATGCCGGGCGGTGGTGGCGCACGCCTTTAATCCCAGCACTGGGGAGGCAGAGGCAGGCAGATTTCTGAGTTCGAGAGTTCGAGGCTAGCCTGGTCTACAGAGTGAGTTCCAGGACAGCCAGGGCTACACAGAGAAACCCTGTCTCGAAAAAAAGCAAAAAAAAAAAAAAAATTGTTGTGAGGGGAACATTAAAACAAATCTTGAATCAAAAACCAACCGGCTTCTTTTCCACACTCCACTTGACTGAGAGTAAAATATACAACAGGCTATAGATATTCACTGTAGAGTTTTGGGACACCAGATATCTGTAAGACAGTCTCTATTTAGATGAGAAAATTAAGTTGTACTGTGTGCAGGGGGCACACGACTTAAAACAGCCACATAATCATTTGGTATCATAACCTGGGCACATAAAATGGTGACGTGGTGGCACATGCTAGAGCAATGTCTCCAGGGCAGCCCCAGGACAGCACACAGCCAATTTGTTTCTACCTCCTGCTCCAACTCATTTGATAGAGCGGCTGCAGCAGGTTTGCAGCAGTGCTCTGCCATGTCCAGGAGCAGCTACGGCTGCCGGTGAACGTGAGCCGCCAGAGAACCAGAAGTCCAGGGCATCAGCAAGATGAGGCCTGCAGTCACCACCTGTGGCAGCCACGCCTGGCCGTCTCCAACTCTGAAACATGCTGGGTTCAGAACAGCTGCAGGACCAGGAGAAGGATAACTCTATAGTACTGGGCGTTTCTACAAGTAACAGGCCGATAGTTAAGCCTTAACTGTTACAGTGAAACCCATAACTGCCAGTGGTGCTGTGTCGTCTCCCCAGAAACAATCACCAAAGTGAGGAACAGTTCCCATGGACTAAGTTAGGTGCTGGAATACCCCCTGCCCCCACACTCCCATTAGCACTGCTGCAATCTTTTAAAGATGTGGACATCAAGACAAAGACTCATGTTTCTGTTCAGAGTACACAAAATATCCAACATTCTTGGGCAGAACCTCTACTGGGACAGGTGTGATATAGGCACTTGGCAAGCCTAGATCCATGCCTACCTCTCTCCCCCAAGGGAAGCTGTTCATGGCACGACTGAGCTACGGTTTTATAACTAAAAATTCATCTTCAAGTGTAGCCAGACAAGAGGAACAGCATTTTAAATAGCTGAAGTAGTGATAGTATGCTATTTCCTGGTCCTCGACTGTAAGAATATACGGAATGTTTTAGGAGGATTTGATCACATTTCACAAAAACTAAGCCTGCAAATTACTAAAAGCACCACTAGGTGGCGATATCATTGTAATGCAATGGCTTGGAGCTCACCAACATCACATATTTATGTGCTTGCTGTCTTTGATGTATGAACAAAAGCTACATGGGGATGGGGCCTTTTCCATCTTTACCACAACTGTACTCACACCACCTGGCACACCATGACCAACACATAAGAGTCTTTGCCTGGATGTCCACATCAAGACAGTTCTGACTGCTCAAAGGCATGAGGCCCTAACTCCTCAAGGTGGAACGTGAGTGTTGAGGCTCTAACTCCTTAAGGTGGAACATGAGTGAAGAGGACCCAACTCCTTAAGTAAGAAGACAATACTGAGGTAAGGGGCAGGAGAAGAGGGGTTGGAAAGAGAGGCTGTGTTTCCTGTCTGAGTGACTGGGTCTGTGCTGGTATTAGGTGATTCCTGTAATTAACAAAGACAAATCAGTTCTGAGCTGAAAGCAATGAGTCTGGGTCTACATAATCTTACTCTGGAGCAGCTATACATGGTGTCCAACGGGCCACTGGATATAATACGTGTAGCGGGAAAATGATGTTGAAGAACTCAAGTATTCTGTGAGCAAGTGTTTGAGAGAGCCTCAGCGGGGAAGAAGTGGCTAGACAGCGAGCCCGGCGTGGGTGAACCTGTGCTTGGTCACTGGGACACTGCGGTGGGAAGACAGCAGGACGGAAGCCACGGGCTAGGGATCCGAATTGGCAACCCAGTGAGAACAGCCCACTGCTGTGTATCAGAAAACAAACAACGGGTACAGAAAAGACAGCAGAAGAAATCCTCTGCAGACAGGGCCCACAGCGCCGCAGGAAGGTGGTGGTCAAGTCTCCTTAGGGACTGGTGAACTGGAGATGGATCAAAAGTGACAGAAGAAGGGGTCCTACCACAGAAAAGCAAAGGCCTGCTGTTGACACTGAAGAGCAACGGCCAGCATTCTACAGTCAGAAACAACAGTATGCTCATCCCACACCCAGGGGCTGAACAGCAACATGGGAGGCACTCAAAACCAAACAATGGCCTACAGCTGCAGGCGGGGCCATGGCTTGATATGGAGCCACAGTGGGATTTGGGAGTGAGGAAGGCTGAGGAGAAAGCCCTCTGGGGACAAAGCAAGAACCCTCACTCGTTCACATGTGCCAGTGCTGCATCAATGCCTGGGACAAACAGCTGTGCAGTCTGAATTTTTTTTCACTTTTTAAAATTAGTTTTTTACTGTTTTGTGCATGTTTGTGATGTATTTTAATCAATTCGCCTCTCTTATCCCCATCATGAGTCTGAGTTTTCTAACTCCTAAAGTATATGGGTGCCCACACCAAGAAATAAACAATACGTTCTTGGTTGATTTAACACTTACTTAGTTTCCTGACCAGGACTCTTGGGAGGGGCCGGGCTTCCACTCCTCCCCTTAAAGGCAGAGATCCTGGGGAAGGACACATAATCCTGGGGAAGTGCGTGGGGCGTTCCTCAGGAGCAAGTGAGTAAGAAAGACACTGGAGAATGTGGTTTTCATCAGTACCAACTCCCAGTATTCCCAGCTAGCGGCCTTCAGGGCACCTAGCCCTACCTGTCGGCCCACCACGGTTAGGACCCCTTTCCCTTTGTACAGCAGCTGCTGGCGATGTTCAAGATGGCAGCGATTTCCAGGCTGGGTCTTCATGAGAACAATGAACAGAGCTCAGACGAGCCGCAAACAACAGCCAGCACAGATATTAAACATGCCCTCGCCTCCTGAGCTACTACTGCAGCTGTAGCCTCATCTTTTCTGTCTGATATATGAGTAAATTAGAAGTGCTTATGAATATGTTCAACGTGACTAAAGAGATTCTTAATAGAGGAAGAGTGGCTGACCAGAAGTGTCGGTGCTAAATGTAGGTCATATTTTCAAGAGGCTCACTTTGTTGGTAAAGGGGGACTCACGGGTGAGGAGGCACATGCTTTCTTGAGGTGGTACCTGAACAGTATGTGCTGAAGAGGAGAGTTCACACAGAGGATGAAGGCAAAAGAGAACGACTCTGTGCAGGGCACCGACCTTGCCTCACTCCACAACTAATCTCAGGAGTAGGGGAGGGGAGAGTCAGCTTTTACACACTGTTTGTGGAAGAATCTTATTCTTTCGAACATTCATGGAAAATGATTCAGTAGACAGTCTCCAAAGTTGTCCACAAAGAACAGACACGTGTCCTCTGAGCTCTCTGCTCATCCTGTTAGAAACCAGTATTGTATGCACATAGTATACCTGATCGGTCAGTGTGTGCTCTAAGTAATAGACTTTGCTTATCGGTGTCTTGGCCCTGCAGACAGCTGTGCTGTAATTAGGATGCAAACTTTGTTACTGAAAATGTGAACAAAGGCTGAATGTGCACTGGTCGAGCCATGAAGCTCCTGATGCAAGGACAAGGGGATCTCAAAGGTCAGGAGTTAGTCCTATCCTCTTCCTCACGACCAGCGGAAATCAAACAACCATCCAAACTGGGGATAAGGATGTACAAGTTGGAGCAGAAACAGGTCATTAATTTTCCCTTGTTCTCAATTGTATTTGAATATAAGGACGATGTAAAAGTCGAACAGGCTGAAACAGAACAAACAACTTCACAAACTCCCAGCAAAGACGGCAGGAAGAGAAGTAGCATGTGACCCAGAGCCGGTAGACGCCAGAAAAGGTTCTTCTCACTGGGACAGAGCCATAAACCAACGCTTCCAACAGGAGCTGACTCGCTCAACACATCACTGGTATGTACGTACAACCTTTAAGATGCAAGAGCAAACTGTGTGTACAAAGGTGTAAGCAGTGTTCACTAATCCATAAAGGGGCAATCTGACTGTAGCTGCAATAATGGTGTCAAATTAACATTTTGTAATTTTCTCCTTGGAATACTGGAGACAACACGGTAATTGATGCCAGTTCAGAAAATACCTAGGTACGGCACCAAACTACGAGAAATAGCAGTGTCTCTTAAAATATAATATAAACACTATAAAAAGCTAGAATAGACTGTTACAGATATCCTCAAAACACATCCTATCACATTTCTAAGAAAAAAACCACAATGTGCTGTGTGTTCGGTAAACAGAGCTGCTCAAAGAAAGAAAAGCTATGGGGGGTGGGGGGAAAGAAGGGGCCAGCAACATTTATGTGTGATGTCTAGAATCCACTAAGAAGGGCAGCCATGGAAACGCCAGATGAAACAGCTTCACTATTTGCCTTTAAAAGTGATGTGCTGCATTTTGAAGACACTTAGATATTTGGCATTCGGAACTGTGGTGACACGGTCACATGATTTGATTCAGAGAAAATTGCAAAGAGGGGAAAGGGCAGAAGGAGCCACCGGGAGCAGAGACAGAAAGCTGTTCTGAGCCCCGACCCTCCACTCCCGAGGCTCTCCGCCATTCACTTCAGATCAACTGTCTACAAATTTATCGGGAAAATGTCTTCACAATTCTGCCGTCTCGGTGGAAGCAGGCTCTCTTGTGTGGCCACTTTAAAGAAAAGGCGGGAGCAGGTGTGGGAGACATTCATGAGGAACTCATGGAGCCTGAGCTTTGTCTGGGAACCAAACATGAGGTTTTAACAGAGCAAACACAAAAGTGGAGAAAGCCAATCTCTGAGGTTCTGTTCTGGAGACAGGCTGTGTCTCAGGGGACCCACCTTGTAGTAATTCTTTAGGGCGATACTGTGCCTACTCCATCACTAATGGAACAGGAGTGTGTCCTTTCCTCTCAGAGAGGAGCCAGGGCAAATGTCTTTCTTTCATTCTTCTTGATAAGTTTACGACAGAAAGGAACCTGAAATCTGGGAGAGGAAAAAAAAAATCCATTTCTTCGTGACGAGAACTAGAATTACCGTGATAGTTCGGTGTCTTCAACCTGGCCTTTTATTATTTATAAAAGACAAAGGAGGAACACATTTTTACCACGATGGACCTAGTAGATAAAAGGAAAAAGTTCACAAATCCAAAAACCAAGCAAACATAATAGAAACACCCTCAAGCCTGAAAAACGATGTCCAGAAAGGAATCTGCTGCTGCCTGACTTGTTCACCATGACTTGGAGCCTGGCCCAGGGCTCCTAGGTTCAAGACGGAAGGACGCCAAGGGTCACCATCAGGCCACAACGGAGAGCTGCCTTGCCTGCTCAAGTCACAGGAGCTGCAATTTCAGGAGGGTGAAGCAGGCTCCTCCTCTTCCTCCTCCTCCTCCTCCTCCTCTTCCACCTTAGCCTGCTCCTACTTCAGGAGCCTCATTTTCTAATGTATTTCCTCCTTGCTCAGGAATGCGCACAGCCACGTTTACTGTGCAAGATCATGATGGCTCTTCTCTTCTCAAAGAGGACTTTGCAGGGGCCTCCCACCGTGCTGGACCCTCTGAGCCCCTCGTGGCCATGGAGGAGAGGGTGAGGTTGCACCTGCCTTCCTGGCCTAGGCTTATTCAGACTGTTCATTTTTCCCAGTGACAATCAGCTCAGTCAAGTTGTAGTTCTTGAGTCCCTACTGTGTGCAAAGCTGTGTCCTAGACGCTAGGGACACAGTATAGGCCTAAGTATACAAAAGCTCTGTTGTGACAGAACAGCATTCTAGTAAGACACAGACCACCTGAAAACAGCTATGTAGCGAACATCGCAGGCACCGTGTGCTGTGAGGAGCCACGGAGAGGAGGGTGGCTGGCACCTGTCGGTCATCTGCCCTGGCTCACTGACAAGCTCAGCTCCTACAGTCTCACAAGCCACATCCCACAGTGTGGTTGTTATTCTTCGGGTAGTGGAAAGGTACTTTGAGAAGACTGTTTGCCTCTTTGTAACAGGTCTTGCTATGTAGCTTAGGCCAGCCTGGAATTTTCTATGTAGCCCAGGCTATTGTCAAATTCCCTTGCCTCGGCCTCCAGAGTAATAACATTTATAGGCATGGCCATCATGGCCAACTGTTTCAGTGGTTTTGAACAACATACTCTTTCCAACATGCTATTGCAAGTATATTTTTCAAACTGATGTTAATACACAGTCCACACAAAGGTAATTCAAATATTTGAGCAGCTCTTGGTTCACCTCTCCCTTCTGGATCAGTAAAGCCATAATTCGCTTGGAGCTCCAAGAATGCCCACAGAGAGAAGCCTACTAAGCTCAGTGTTTAAACTTGGTTATCACACACACACACACACACACACACACACACACACACACAGCCCACAGAAGCCTTTTACCATTAAGGGCTAGGAATGGTAGAGCACTGCCCTGCTACTCACTACCCTGCCACACACTGCCCTGCCACACACTGCCCTGCCACGATCAGCCCTGGATTCCATCCCTAAGAGCATCCCACACAATAGAAGCGGAGGAAAGGGGAGGAGAGAGGGATTGATCAGAAATTCTACATCATTGGACTGCATTCCAACTGCTCACAGAGCCCAGGCCATGAGACCCTGGACCAGTTTATCCTTAAAGGGTTTGTGATTTAATGCTTTAAGATTCTGTTTCAGAAACATTTAAGAGGGAGCTGGAACAATGGCATTGTGGGTAAAAGCTTTTGCTGCTCTGGCAGAGGAACCTTGATTTGGTTTCTAGTACCTAGCACCCGGCTGACAACTACCTTCACCTCCAGGTGATCCAAAGGCTCTTCTGGACTCTGAAGGTACACATACACATACACACACACATAGGTACACACACACACACATACAAACATATCTACATACACACATATACACAAGCAAACACACAGAGAAATACACACATACATACACACACACACACATATATATACACACAAACACACATGAACATACAGTTAGACAGACACACACACACACCGACAGACACACACACATACAGACATAAAGACACACACACATATATATATACATGCACACACATGCATACATATACATACAAATACAGAAAAACACATACACACAGATATGTATACACACACATATACACAAAATACATATGCATACATACACACACATTCATACACATATAGAGACACACATACAGATACAGACATATACATACATATACACAGAGAGAAGTATACACCCATACACACACATACACACACACACATACACATCGACACACAGGCACATAGGCACACATACAGACATATAAACATACACACATACACACATATACAGAGATACATACCCATGCAACACACAGATACAAAGAAATATACCCACATATATACATAGACACACATACACAGACACAAATACAGACAAAAAGATACACATATATATACATGCGTGCACATGCATATACATATATACAAAGACAGAAAGACACATTCAGACATGCATACACAGATATACACACACACATATACACATGTACATATACACACATATAATGAAACCACATACACACAAAAAAATAATAAAAGGTTTTAAAAGAAACATTGGACAGGAGACTCCCACCTGAACTGATATGATACAGGGTCAACACGGATGTTGTGAAGAGCAGATGGAATAACTTGGCGCTTTAGACGTGTGGTCCCCACTGCCACCCTCACCCCACTGTCTCTATAACTCAGTAACAAGGACAAGGAGACCAGGAAAACTTAGAAACAAGGTCTGGGCTGATGTCCAGACAACCGCTGTGCTACTCGGCAGGGTGGAAACCAGGGTCATCAGTCCGCAGAGAAGCCCCATGGCTTCAACAGATACATCCATTTGTACCTGACACAAATGCTTATTTCCGCTGACTTTGTAAATTAGACTTTATGCAAATGATGGTTCTTGGCTACTAAACAAGACCGAGTTTTCTGCACACTAAGGAGGCAAAATTAAAGTTACAGCTTTCAAAGCAACGTGTTCATGATACACGTATCTCAATAAGCTCTGTGTGTCCATAATACCACTTAGTCTTTGCTTCAGCAGCTTGATCTCTGATACAGTCAAATAGGAGGGTCCCTCCCTGAAGTTAAAAATGCTTGCTGGGGCAAGGGTACTCTGTGAAAGACCCAGGAACGACTGCTACCTGCTGAGAGCCCTGTGGAGGAGCAGGGACCCTCCATTACACAACTGGCATCAGGTGTGGCAGCCCACAAATCCCAAGTGGCAGTGGGCAAGCAAGTCTCTCCCTACAGGGATGGCCAGTTCACAAGTCATGAGAATAACTTAGAAGTCAGACAGTTGTGAGGTGAGCAGAAGGCCCAGCCTGCCTGCCTGCCTGCCTGCCTGCCTGCCTGCCTGCCTGCCTGTCTGTCTGCCTGCTGGTCTGTCTGTCTGTCTGTCTGTCTGTCTGCCTGTCTGTCTAGATGGAGTTTGACCTAATGTTGATCTCAAGATAAAGTGAGTAGGAGACTATAAGGTAGATCTGAGTCCAGAAACACTGTCGTAAGGGAGAGGGGAGAGATAATTCAGCACTGGGTCCTGGACAGTTGTGGTTAATGAGTTCAGACTGATTTGTGGGCTTCAGCAAGTCTGGACCGGTGGATCTGATGCAGGGAGATATCATGGTTAAACTTTCACTTCGAAATTCTGCTCTCAGGTCTCAGTGATCAAGAACACAGAGTGAAGAGGAAGGAGGAAGGAGAAAAGAGGAAGAGGAAAAGGGAAAACCCAACAGCTGGGGAATAACGCGAGCATGAATGGGAGGGTGTAGTGTATCGGCTCTCACCCCTCTTACACCTCGGTCCTCATGCATGGTGACCCCCAACCATAAAAGCATCCTGTTGCTACTTCATAACTGTAATTTTGCTACTGTTACTAAGCATAATGTAAATGTTGACATGCAGGATATTTGATATGTGACCTCCATGCAAAGGTCACTTGGCCCCTTCCCCAAAGGGGTCATAGGTTAAAAACTGCTGGCTCAGTATGTTCAGGGGCGAATGATGAGGATGACCACATAGCTTCTGGGAAGGAAAAGGAAGAAGATTTAAAAGAGAATGGTGGGCAGGTAGGTAGGTGGGTAGGTGAGTTGGTAGGTGGGTTGGTAGGTGGGTAGATAGGTAGGTGGGTGGATAGGTAGGTGGGTAGATAGGTAGGTGCGTAGACTGACTGATACATATTCCATACATAATGACATTCAACTACTAGGTATGTGTGTGAGGTACACAAAGACAGCTCACACAGATCTTTCATGGCAGCGCTGTGGTGATTGGACCAGCTCTGTGTCTTCTGACAAGGGCTAGAGATGAAGACCTGGGATTCAGACTTCCTGAACTGAAGGTGCCTATGACATACACAGAGTTGTATGGGAAAAAGTCTGAAATATGACCGAAAACTCCAGAGCTAAATGCAGGGTGACCCATGCCACGAGTGATCTCTGGTCCCTCATTTCTTCAGGAATAACAGCATTGAACAGTCAATTAAACATTTTAAATTATCGCATTCTATTTTTACCTATAAAACGATTGTTTCAAAACAATAATATATTTTATCAATAAAGTTCTTGAGAATAAGTCAATATGTGAATACATAAATGTTTACAAAATAAAATCCACAACAGAATCTCTCTAGATGGCCGGGAAAGACAATGTGACTGAGGTATGAGTCGCATGCTCGCTGCTTGGTTGACAAGAGTTTTTACGAATTGTTATTATTAGAGTTGGTGACATATACAGTTAATCAAACTGTAAGACTCGTGCCCTGCTCCACAGTGATGGCAGTGCTGTCTTGTAGGTGTTGGTGCTGTGGCCAGCCTGTGACCTGCTGTCTGGTGAAGAACTAACTGGGAAGCTGGGTTTCTCCTCATCGCTGTTCACTCAGTTACCCCCTTCAGTCAGCTTCTGTGGGGAGAGGACACCAGGGGACGCCTGCTGGAAGGTCTGCAAGGCGGAGGTGATGTCACCACTTTCTGTGATAACTCAGTCATCGGAGGAGATATGGCATGTGCCCAAGGCCCAGAGAGAGTCTTCACAGATAGACCTTTCATTATTACATCAGATCGGCCAAATGACCAGTAGCTACTACCCAAAAGTCCCGTCTCAAGTCAGGCTGTGGGTGACTGGCTTATATATATGCTTAAAGTTCTTGGGACAAGACAAATATTAGAGAGAGTCATTTTAAACCAAAAGCCAAAGTCATCCATAGTGAAGGAGACATGCTCAGTCAGGCTGCAGTGACCACTGGGACGTAGAGAACTCGGAATAGAAAATATCCTTAGCGACATTCCTTCAACAGTGCCTAGAGACGGAAAGCCCAAATAGCTCAGAAATAGCAATTCAAGCCACCATTTGCTTTATTACTTTCTCAAACAGAATCAAACGGAGAACAGTGCACATGAAAGCGTTTACCACACCCATTTATCAGGTGAAGGAGCCTCCATGCCCTGGAGTAGGGTGGCAATGGCGGCTTTCACTCCTCCCTTTGGGGATGTGAAGAGACGCTGGGCTTGATGGAACCCATTTCCTTAGGGAAAACGCTACTCGGTGGAGTGAAAGCAGGTTAGTAAGCGTTTGTTCTTCTGCCTGGCTCAAAAGAGCATGGCCAGGGAGACCTGCTGCTGGATGGGTCTGATAGGCATGGGCATCCCAGGGGAGGCCTGGCTGAGGAGGCCAGGTAAGACGAGAGGAACCTCTAGCTGCAGGACTGAAGTCGGCTGGCTACACTTACTTAATAAATGCACCGAGCCCAGCATGCATCAAAGCTGTTAAATGGAAGTGTGCTGTTTCAGGCAAATGAGGTTTTATGGTTGCTATGGCAACAGAAAACAGATGCACACTACTAGTAATCACTGGAAACATGTTCACTCACTAGCCCCACAAATGTGGGGATGGTACTGCTGGAATGGCCACATGACAGACAGCAGCTCCAAGATGTAAGTTTCATGTGTATGAAGATTTGGGAACCGTCATTCTTTGAGTATTGATGAACAATTAGTTTTTTAGTACTGCGCTGATACCTTCCCGTGACACTACTTTAAAACTCAAAATCAGAAGACATCCAGTATTTTACATTTTGAGGATGGCACATATCTGAGAAAACGGCAACATTTAGCTTGGTGCCCGTGGAGACTGGCAGGGACTATGCTAAATACTGGATCGCACGAGCTACAATAAGCTTTGTACTTCTGATTTCTGTTATCTCTACCTAACTACACAGAAGCATGGGTTCCAGCAAGAAGAAAGTGCAGTTCAATCTCTATTCCTATTTCCTGTACGGCTTCTCCAGCAGGCAAATCAATAGCCTTGGCATATCAATAGCATATCAATAGCCCTGGCATATCAATAGCCCTGGCAGTATCAATAGCATATCAATAGCCCCGGCATATCAATAGCATATCAATAGCCATGGCATATCAATAGTTTTGGCATATCGATGAGGAAAACACATTATCAGCTGCAGAAATCTATCCCATTTAAAACACAGTCGCCCAGGACAATAAGGCAGGGATATGCCAATGTAAATCACACTGTAGCCAATGGGGAAGAGGCTAAGCCAAGTTACTGACTGTGAAGTTTGGGAGGAGGACCCGAGTCTTATGATGATCCTTTACCTGTGACTAAGTCTTCTTTGTGAATAAAACAAACTAGAAGGAAAGGTAAACATGAGGTCTGGATGTCTGACAGACTGAGCATGCAGGTAAGTAACCCAGGCTGCATTCCTCACAGGAGAACCAGGACAGAGGAGGAACCTGGACTTAGCCCTATCAGCCAGTCACAATGCAGAACCTTACCCTGAGGTACCGCCTCAGAAGGGGGCATTCCTAAGCATTTCAGTGCCAAGGGCATAAGTTAGAGAATTTCCCAACTCAAGAATCTTTGTTCAAGGTTTCAGGCATTGCTTTTGTAATGTCTCTGAAGTGACTTAGCCCCCATATTCCATAGCAATGATTCGGGACAGAGAGCATGTCCTCCCCCAGAACCCATGCTGGTCAGCTTCAAGGAAACCCTTCCCTGACATTTTCACAGTTCAGCGTCAGGTATTTTATCTTACTTAGTGGGCATGCTTGAAGCAGGCATGCCATGAAGATGATGCCACTGGTATCTATGTCCACACTCAGATACTGCAAAGGGAAAGCAAGGCACTGTACGCTGAAGGCAGGGAATCACACAGGTGTGCTGGGGTCAGGGAGTGGGTGCACAGGTGTGCTGGGGT
>NW_021604728.1:866651-898881 GCF_004785775.1 Grammomys surdaster
GGTGCACAGGTGTGCTGGGGTCAGGGAGTGGGTGCACAGGTGTGCTGAGCCTGGGGACTGGGGCAGCTCAGAGAAATGAAAGCTTTAGAGTTAACCAGTGTTCTCACTTGTGTGATCCTCACAAGAACAGAAGGACCGACATCATCTGGCTCATTCTTCTTAACACTTGTAGAAACAAGGACACTGTGGAGAAGTACAATAGCTGCTGCCTGCAGTGTCCCAGGAGAGGGCCCCAAACTCAGCTGCAGGGACAGCATGGACGAGCCATAATGTATCCTCCTCAAGATTGATTCATGAGGTTAGGGAGACTGTTCTCCAGCCAGGTCACTGAGACACATCGGGAAGACTGACTGTGAGACTCATCTGTGTTAATGAGGTGTGTGGGGAGGAGGGCTGATTGCCATGGTAATGCATGCTTCACAGTGAGACCACTGAACCAGAGCGGGCTCTGTGACACACTAGTTCGAAAATATTTGATTCTGAAAGAGAATCAGCTCTCCTTTCAAGTACTAATGAGAATTCCAGATCTTCTACCGGCACATTTAATTGCAAGTGCGAGAATCCTTGCCAGACCTCACATCTGATTCATACCTTTCCCTTTGCAGATTAATGGGGACGGGTGTCCTGTTGCCGTTGCTCATTTACACACGGGTCTGTTGTTCCTTGGGCCTTGCTCTGTCATGGTCTGTCTGAAAGGTGCACTGTTTCTACTCATTTCTAACTTCCACTTAGGTAAGGGAAGTCACACATTTACTTCTTGTGGCAATCCTTTTTCTGACCCATTTTTATTAGAAACAACAGCACTCCTGAGCACGAGGAGAAGCTGCTATGCCTTTAATAAAATGCCTCATTCAGGTTGCGGTGAGCTGGCCAGTAAAGTTTTGGTGACTGCCAACACCCAGCGGCCTTTTGGCAGCACCTGGCCCTCTAAAAGCTGTTCCCTGGCAATAGCCTTTCACGCAGGCACTAATTTTATTATAGCCAGGTTTATGATTTTCCCTTATTTCCTTGCTATTTTTAAATTCAAGGCTGAAACTGGAGGCTTCTGCAGGGCCGAGAGACGAAGGAGCCATTGGGAGCTGCGGGATTTCAGCGGCATCAGGGCTTCTGGAAGCTAAGATTCAAATGCATGTTTAAAAGAATTTGAATTCAGGGTACCCCAGGGAACTCAGTCCAACCAGAAACACATTGCTTTGCTCTCTTTGCTCTCTATTCTACTTTTAATTTCTCCTTTCAAGTGCTCGTGGTCTCTCAGCACTGTCCCCAGCCTTGTTCATTAAAGTTATTTTTGAACACTAGCTATCCTCACCAGGCCTATTTAGCTACATTTAATAACAGTGTCTGGGGATGAGCTTTGACTTTTAGCAGAACGTCAAGATACTGACTTCTGTAACACAACACAACGGCTTCAGGTGTGACAAGGACTTGTATTTAGAAATGGCAAATTTACTTGAAGTTCGTTTTCACATAGAGTTCTGTGATATGGGTTTCAGAAGCACTGGCTCATCGGGAAGGGTCTGGAGAAGCAGCATGATTCTAATGGTGTTTCACTGAGATGAAGAAATGCGTATCTGAAAGGGACCTGGTCAGCCAACGCTCTTCTTAAAGGAGGCTTACTTCCAACAGTTGGGATGAGCAGGGCTACTGTGTGCCAGAGTGAGAATTAAACACCCTTATTACATACAGAATGTGATACGCTGGACTAAATGCCCAAGAACTGTTGAATTATCTCTTGTTTACTGACTGTCTTTAATTCTTGGGGGTTGGGAGGGCAACAAACAGAAACACACACAGAGACACACAGACACACACTCACACACATGCATTGAGGAAACATTTGAATCCTAAAATTGCATTTCTAGAAAAAAAAAAGAACAAATTTCAAATGTGACCCTTGAGGGTTACTTTCTAAACCGAAAGTTCAGACATGAGAAAGTCACAGCACAGGAAATTACAGCCCTGGCAAATGCAGTCACAGCTCGGGCTCTGGATGAGACGTTGCCTCACATCCAGGCTGTGTCCCTAGGAGCTGGGAACCCAGAGAAACCTTGTGGTTTTGCCGGCTGTTAGTAAATGCAGATGACATTCCACCACTAAAACTTTTTAACCCATAAATTTTAAAGTAGCTTTCGGAGTACAGAGGTCAAACATTAAGTAATATTTATTCTCCATGAATGTCATTTTCTAGTCATCTGTTTCCATCACCTGTTTTAACAGGTGCAACGTCACACAATCCTGTGCCACAGGAGACACTCTCAGTCAAACAACACTGCCAGAAAAGCCACCGCCAACAGCCCCTCCAAGGATCCGTAAGCTGGAGTCAGCCCCACTTCATAAACATCACTCATGAAGTGATTCAAAAGCTGTTGATTTTACTGGTAGGAAACAGAGTCAAATACTCTCAAAGTAAACTGCAGGTGAAGCTCAAGACATTACTGCCAACTGCAGTAAGCTGCCACACTGTCCCAGCTGTCGGAGGGCTGAAGACTAGGGATGATGAGTACCCCTTACAGCCTCAGAGACAGACAGGTGTAAGCTGTGGGGTGTACCCCTTACAGCCTCAGAGACAGACAGGTGTAAGCTGTGGGGTGTTATGATCACAGCCTCACAGACAGGCAGAAGGTGTGGGGTGTTAGGAATCACAGCCTCACAGACAGGCAGAAGGTGTGGGGTGTTATGTACACAGCCTCACAGACAGGCGGAAGGTGTGAGGTGTTATAAATCACAGCCTCACAGACAGGTGGAAGGTGTGGGGTGTTATGATCACAGCCTCACAGACAGGCGGAAGGTGTGGGGTGTTAGGAATCACAGCCTCACAGACAGGCGGAAGGTGTGGGGTGTTATGATCACAGCCTCACAGACAGGCGGACGGTGGAATGCATTATGAGTTCAGCAAGGCAGAGAGGTGTCAGGTGTAGTGTGCTCTGGGTCATCCTCTCCAGACTCAAATCATCACTGACAATGGGCTAAAGATGGATTCCAAGTCTCCTGCACACACTGCTCACCAGGGGTGGGATTTCCCTCTCTCCTGAGACCCCCCCCCCCGCATTAAGAGCTCTCTTCTCATTGGATGAAGTCCATCAAAAAACAACGCAAATGAAATCAAGGCAAGGTTGAGTTGTCAGAGAGTGCATAATGAGCCATGGTTTATCATCTCAGGAAAAGAGGAAAGTCCACAAATACTACATTATCAGTGAAGCAGTGGTAGGACTAATGGACTAGAAGCTGGAAGCCCCTGACTGAGGAGTCAGTAGCTGTGCGTCCTCTGGTGGGTCTGTCAGAGCCTTGGCTGTCCTGCTACGACGTGAGGGCTGAGCAAAGTCTGAGAGCTTCATCTGGCTCACAGATGTGGTTCTAAATAAATAGCATCAGGAATCAACATTTATAAAAACACACACAACAGACTGCTGCCTAGCAGAGAAAACCGGTTCCCAGGAACAAGCAGAACAGGACTGTATAATTAAACAGCCAGCGTGCTAAAGGCACCAGCGTGCTACAGGGCATTAGGGGCAGGATGGGCAGAGATCCTTGGCAGAGGCAAACACTAGGTGTGCAGTCATCCAGTTGGTCAAAGGCGAGCATGAAGTGGCTGCCAGGAAGCATAGACTCTTAACCAGAGCTGTTCAGCAACCCTCCCCCCCCACACACACACACACACCCGACAGATAAAACTAGCTCAAAGCTACTAAGGAAGCCATGACTTAAAGGCCCGGCACTATGGAAGATGCACCCGGAGTCTGAGCCACCTTTACTTCCTACAGAAGCTCACACACCTTTCCTAATGCATCTCACTGCACCTCACTGTGAGACTTCATAGGAAGCGCCCACTTAGAGGATGAGAAGACAAGCGCCACACACACTAACAATCTTGCTCTTGATGTTCTTCTAGGACCACAGATGAAAATGAACGTCTCGGGCTTCTAATAGTAGCACCGCAGGCTTGGGGTGAGGACCAAGCCAAAGAGCAAAGGTGAACAGAGAGGTTGGGCAGAGGCAGGTGCTGGGATTGTCCCAGGCTTCATCCTTCTCAATTAAGATCACCGTTCTCTGAATGCCTAGCAGATATCAAAGATGCTGCCCCCACCACGGGGAGGACCGCGTCACGAAGACATGATGAATACTGTTTAGACATCATGGTGAGTAGTCAGAATGAAAGGAACCAGGCACAATGGAACAAGGAGCACTGGAAAGAAAAGGGAAACAGATCCATGGACCCTTGGAAATGGGATGTGAAATAAACTGATATCAAAATGTTCAGCTAAAACCTAATTAAGATGGGGCAAGAGAGATGGCTCGGCGGCTGAGAGGGCCTGGGCTTGATTTCAAAGCACACAGATGTGGGTAACAGGCATCTGAGGCTCCAGTTTCAGGGGCTGATGCCCTCTTCTGCCTTCTGCAGGTGCTATGCAAGCATGTGGTGCTCAGACATGCATGAAGACAAACACTCATCATGCAAGATAAAAGTTAATATAATAAGACAATAAGAGATAAAACGTACTTTAAAACAATCAATTTCAGGACTGAAGAGACAGATGGCTCATCCAATAAGAGCGTGTGCTGTTCTTATAGAGGACTTGAATTGGTTTGTGAGCAGCCATGTCAAGAATTTCACAATACTTAGAAATACAGCGGCAGGGATCCTGCATTTCTGGCCTCCAAATCACATGTACCCATGTGTCCATATCCATAGACACACACATGGACACACATGTACACATAATTAAAAATGGGGTAAATAGGTGCTAGAGAGATGGCTAAGTGGCTCAGAGCATGGTCTGTTCTTTGAGAAGACTCTGACTTGATGTTCAGTGGTACATGTGTGCAAGCAAAGCACCCATACAAGCGCTGGACGAGAGAGAAGCGTGTGGTCTGGGAGGGGGAGGAGGCAGAAATAAGGTTAGGAACAGTCTCAGTTCTGAGAGCCTGAGAGGACAAAAGCCATGGGATAGAAAAGCGTTTGAGAGATGATGCCTGAGGATGTGGCAGTGGGGTCAAAGCTTCAAGACAAACCTCAAGAGCCCCGGTGAATCTCAACCGTAGCAGTGACAAAGCAGACCACAACCTGGCCACCTCGTGACAAGAGCTGATAAGGCCAGTGCAAAAGCAAAAAAAATAATGCAAACGCCGTAAAGAGTCGACAAAGAGTGGGGATGCTCGAACAACAGAAAATCTAAGCTACCGGAGTCAAGGTGGCTCTAACAGGGGCGGGGTCCCAGCTCCTCAGGGCAGCCCTCGTCCTTCTGTGCCCAGGACTCCTGAGTGGCTGAAACGATGGACTGGGCAGAGCTTAGAAAGGCATGCTTAGTTTGCAAAATTCACGGAAAATCCGTTTGGGAATTATTTATCCACTCTCCATAACATCATGTTTCAGCAGAAGTTCACTTAAATACACAGGTACTAACAGAAACTGATCTGAAACACAGATGGGCGATACACACATGGCTCTTCCTCCTCCTGTTCAGTAGCTGTGTGTCCGCCAGTCACTTCCTCTTTACAACTGAGACATGAAGGACTGTGACAGCCTAAGAAATAGCAGCTGCCATTCCTAGTTCATCTACAGAACGTTATCTAGATTTAACTTAAGATATTTCCATGGAGAACCAATTTTAATGATAAGCAAATATAAAGCAAAAGGATCTATGAGAGACTTTTTATTTATTAAGAGTGCCTACAAGAGTAAAACAGAAGCGTGGGAGGCTGCGGTGCATGAACACCGGTCACTTGACAGTCTGGAGAAAGGCCGTGTGGGGGATGGGCACGCGGTGGTTAATGGGCTCAGGCTGCTCTGGAAGAGGATTGACTCCCGATGCTTAGGGTACAAGTAGGGTAGCTATGATGATACCAATACCAAGAAACGATGGTGACGCATCTGACTGGTGTGTACAAGGCCCCAGACTCAGCTGGCAGCACAAGAAGAGAAGGCCTATGAAATGTCAGAGGTGAGCACGCTGGCGTGAAGTATGATTAAATGCAGCATTCACTATAAATGTGTATGATTTCTATGGAAGCCAAAAGGTTTACATGATATTTAAACTCACTGTAAAGGCAAAGATACCTGAACACCTGTGTCTGCCTCCTGAGTGCCAGGATGCCGGTGTTGAGTGCCTGGATGCTGGTGTGCACCGCCAAGCTCTAGAGACTGAACCCAAGACTTTCTGTACCTGACAAGACTCTATAAACTAAGCTATGTTCCCAGCCATAATTAAGAAAAAATAAACTTTTTTATTAAAAGAGAGAAAGAAAGGACCTTGAATTCTATTTAGAGGGTTAATAAAAGTCCATTGCTGCAGAGTATACATTTAATAATCACAGGGCTGGAAAACACACAGGCTCTGCAGGGAACACCAGGCTCTGTTCTGTAAGCCCCTGTCTCTAAGGCAGTCTTCCACACAACCACGGGTCTGCTCAATGGGCTTTGGAGGCCTTTCTAACTGCGTGTGTTTTACTTTCAACCAGGAAAGACTTTACGTCATGATTTGCTCCAAACAATAAAATGGGTGTGCAGTTTGTGATACTGACTGCCAAAACAATCTTACTGACTTGCTCTCCTGTTTTCTTATGGGATCTCAAGGCACCGGAGGAACCAGAAACAGCAATGTGGCTGTCCTACTGTGCTGAGCTCCAGCAGTTCCAGACAGACACGCACACAGCCAAACTTGGGAGGTAGAGGTAGGTGATCTCTGTGTGTGGCCCACAGCTTGAGCCACATAGTAAGTAAGTAAGGGACTACTTTAAGAGATTTAGACATACCAGATTTTCTTTTGAGGCCAAGTCTCATGTAGCCCAGGCTAGACGTGAACTTGCTTGGTAGCTGAGGATGACCTTGAACTCTTGGTAACCTGGAATCCATGCTCAGCCAGTGGCCTTCTTCTATAGCATTCACTGTGGGAAGCCACCCTGGGCAAAAGCCACGGTCTGAGTAAGCGAGCATTCCGCCAGCTAAGACACAGTGCTCTCGTGCTCTCAGGCAGGTATTCCCCACCCCATCACACCCAACCTGTGCACCCCAGCGCGTGGGGGCATCCAGTTGGCCACCAGCATGTTCCGTATTGTCCTAAGGCGTGCAGTGGAGCTGTGTGGTGGCTGTTTCCTGGGCATTGAGGGTAGAGCAGGGTGCTTTGTGAAATTATTCCCATGCAGATCTGCCATCGCAATACATCACCAGAACAGCTTCTCTATCCTTTCTTTTCTAATGTTCTATGGTACAAGAGTCATGAAAGCATGAAAACTTGCTCTGTTAAGTGTCTTTCCGTCAGTCCACCTGCCTTCCATACAGTCTACAGTCTACACTACTCCTACATGTTCCAGCACGCATGGCTAGAGCTTAGCGTGTTTGCATGGAACATGTATACACATTTTAACTCCGCCATCAATGAGCTGACAGACTCGAATACCTAGCTCACTCCCTCCTCGGCTCCTCACCCTGACCTCTGCTCCCCGAGAGCCCTCACTGCAGACCAGGGTTGCTTTGTCTAGACTTCTTGCTGCTCAGATCATAAACTATGTTTGCTTTTGTGCCTGGACTTCCCCCTGAAGTCTAATGGTATTGAGATTTACTTCTATTGCACATAATGTACAAGCAACAGCTAATGTATCTATCCTTCTACTGAGAACAATGGCTATTTCCAGGTTTTGCTGTTATGAGTAAAACTGCTTTGAACAACTTGCACATGTGTGGAGATGTGTTCTCATTTCTGTAAAATGGGTGTCCAGGGGCTATCTCACTGGGCCACAGGGTTTCTGTGTATTGGGATATAATGAAACTGTCAGACACGTTTGTTTGTTTTTGTAAATTTTATTTTGTTTTGGAGGCATGGCTTCTCTGCGTAACACCCCTGGCTGTCCTAGAACTCTGTAGACCAGGCTGGCCTCAAACTCAGAGAGATCCTCCTGCCTCTGCCTCCTGAGTGCTGGGATTAAAGGTGTGTGCCACCATGCCTGGTTTGTCATACATGTTTTAAAGGTAGTTGAACCATTTTCAGCTCTCAAATGAAAATAAAATATATTTCATGGTTCAGCATAGTGGCACAGGCCCTTAAACCTGCACATGGGAGGCTAGAGGCAGGAGGATCTCTTTGAGTATGAGGCTAGTCATGTGTGAGCTCCAGCCAGGTCTACTCACTGAGTGCCCGACTGAAAAACAAGCAAACAAAATATAATTCACCCCTGTGAGCTGCAATCAGAGCTAAAATTTTCGTCTTAAGCAAGCATTTTTATGTATATGGGTGTTTTGCCTGCATATACATCTGTCTGTGCAACACATGTGTGCAGTGCCCGTGGAGGCCAGAAGAGGGTGCCAGATTCCCCAACCTGGAGTTACAGGTGGCCACAAGCTGCCATACAGGTGCTGGAAACAAAGCCTGGGTCCACTGGAAGAACAGCCAGTGGCCATAACTGTGGAGTCATCTGCCTCCCAAGCTCCAGGTATATGGCTTTCAGAGACACGAAGGAGGAGGACATACAGTCTTTCATATTCAGCAGTACGCAGATGAGCTCTGGTGACTTCTGTGTCCCCGAGCATGTGCCCCACTTGAGATTATTTCTTTTCACTCTGAAAACCTCGGACCACATCACACAGTGCTGGGCACTTGGTCAACTCCTCGGATGCCACTTACCTTTAGATGTATTTATTTTTCTTGCACTCCTGAAAGTTAGTTTTCGGTTACTGAACTCTGAGTTGATGGGAGTTTTCTCGGGACTTTGAGATGTTTGCCCTTACCTTCATGGGTTCTGTGAAAAATTTCAGACATGCCCTATGCCAAGGTTCCTCTTCTGCAGCATGTCTCGCTCTCTGAAGGCCTTTAACATGTGTGCGGTGTGTGGCTTTCATGTGCATTTGTCTTGGGGAGGTCACCCAAGCTCTTAGAATCTGTACATTTATTTCCTTCTAACCAAATCTGGTGAAGACGGTATCTACTCTTTCCATATCCACTGCTTCTGCCTGGCTCCCTGTCCTCTCTTCACCACACATCTGATCGGCGAGCAACTGACCCTGACTGCCCTGTTTACTCTTTGTTCCACTTTCCCTCGGGTGTTTGGCCTGTGTGTTTTCCACTGACCCATCTTCCAGATTCTTTCTGTCACCTAGAATGCCACAGTAGGCAGCCCAGCCAATGTGGGTTTTCTCAGATGTTCTGTTCTTCAGCCGAGTGTTCCTACTGTGTTTGCTTGTACTTCCTATTTTCCTGCTGAGATTTCTTGCTTTGCATATACTATGGGAATACATTATTTTAAATATTTGAACACATAACAAAGGGGGGGGGGGGCCCGGGGAGAGACAGAGAGAATCCATTATGTTTGCCAGACTGACCTTAGGCTCCCCAGCCGCTGCAGTGCCTGGGAGGACAGGCCACACCACCACCCTCAGCTGCTTAGTTTCTAAGGCCTTTTTCAGTGAATACCATCACCTTGGCACCTTGGGGCTGACCTTATTTGGTGTCTTTTATCTTGGGTTTGAGTCTTTTTGAGGTTTTAGGTCTCCTAAATCCTCGCCTCAAGTTTCTTCTCCTCTGCACAAGAAGGACCACGAACTGTTACGGCTAATGAGAAACATGAGAGGGGGCATGAGAGGAGGAGGAGGAGGAGGAGGAGGAGGAGGAGGAAGAGGAGGAGGAGGAAGAGGAGGAAGAGGAGGAGGAGGAGGAGGAGGAGGATGGTGGTGGTAGTGGTGATGATGATGATGCAGAACTTTACAATGGTAAGTAGCCCAGCTACAGGCAGCCTGCTTTGCAAGCACACTGCTTTGTACAGCCTCACACAGACTTCCTGCACAGGCTCTTTCCTTTGAGATCATCACTGTTTTATCAGCAGGCTGAAAAGAAGTTTTTATAACTAGCCTCAGGTCTAAGAGGTCTGACTCAGCTGATTGATAATGCTAAGACATCATCTTTGGCACAGGGTCCTACTGCCTCTCCTGCAAGTCCTGCTGTCTCAGGTGACCTGAGTTACTGTGTAATTGTCCTGCTCACTTCTCAAAGGCCTGCCAGACACAGAGAGAGAAGGTTGCCAGCCTTCCCCTGTGCACTCAATACTCCCTGTGAGGATAAAGCTCTGGGCTAAAACGGAATGTTTTTTACATTTTAATCTACTCCCTGAACTACTAGAAGTCAAATAACTACCCCAAATGCATTCTTTCTTTCTTACACACACATATGCACACACAAACACACACACCACAGACCTTTAATGGATTTCACATTACCACTAGTGCAGATTATATAATACACACTGTGTAGAAAGTGACTCCAAAAACCCCCAAGGGAACCGCACTGGAGACAGTGCAGGGGTGGAGGTGGTGTCCCCAGGAGTCATCTGAGTAACTTCCTGTAGCTAAAGCAGGCCCAGAAGCTCTGTTTTCTCCTGGCCTGGCAAACCCATGGGTGCCTGGAGCCTCTGGTGGTCATAGCTCACCTCGCTTTCATAATCACGGAGAGTTAGATTTCACTTCACAAGATCTTTTGTGAGTACCATTCTGGGCCTGTAAAACGAATCCTCACTGAGGTGGATTTTAGAATTTAGTCTCTTAACAGCAAAGATAACTGCAAGGGGGCGGGGGACCAAACTTAGCTCTGTTTTCTAGTTTCTAAAACTTGCTCTCGAGCTTGGAAGTTACAAGAACAAGTTGAGGAATCTTCTGCTCCTGCCATCAACGGGACTCTCCTCCGGGCTGCAAGCACCGCTGGCTTTGGCCTGGAGCAGGAGGGGCCTCCAGAGGGGTGAGCCTCCAAGGATAAGAGCAGCAGTCACTTCCTAATCTGTACAGTGAAGGCACCACCCGTGGTGTGTGCTGACCCACTGGATAGAGCCGTTAGTCTACGTCAGCCGCAGCTCTTCCTTCTGGGTGCCAGGTGGGAGGTTGACCCACAACTGAAAATAAGTACATGAGAATTCCAGAACTGAAGCTCCACGCAGGATCAATATGCCTTCTCATTGGAAAACAATTCCAAAGTATTAATGGCAAGTGTAGATGAGTCCGTAACAACCCACCTGGTAACAAATTTGGGGGAATAGTTTAGCTATGAATGAATATGAGATATGACACACATACAGGTAATGAAAATAAGTGGAATTACATCACACTGAGAAACTTCTATATAGCAAAGGAAGCCACTGACCAAGTAGACGAGCGCCCTATAGAGTAAGAGACATCTCCAAATCCTGTGCTAGATCCAAGACACAGAGGATACAGACTCAATAGCAAAAGAAAGAGAGAAAAGATAAATAGATGGATGAATGGATGGATGGATAGGAGGGAGGGAGGGAAGGAGGGAGGGAAGAAGGACGGAAGGAAGGAAGGAAGGAAGGGAGGGAAGGAGGGGGGGTGGGGGGGAGGGAGGGAGGGAGGGAGGGAGGGAGGGAGGGAAAGAAGCCAGGCAGACAACCTGAATGTCTATATTTATTTTTTATATATGTTTACTGATTCCTTGAGAATTTCACACGTGTGTGCAGTGCACTTGGAGCCTACCAACCACATTCCTCTCCCTAACACAGATCGGCCCCACCCGCAATCCCTAACAAAGATCCTCCCCACCCGCTCTCCCTAACACATATCCACCCCACCTGCTCTCCCTAACACAGATCCACCCCACCCGCTCTCCCAAACACAGATCCACCCCACCTGCTCTCGCTAACACAGATCCACCCCACCTGCTCTCTCACAGATCCACCCCACCTGCTCTCCCTAACACAGATCCACCCCACCCGCTCCCAACTTTACCCCCTCTTCTTTTTTAATACTCTATCAAGTCCTATTTCTGCTGTCTGTATAGTCATCGGTGTGGGTCACGCACAGGAGCATGGTCAACCCACCAGGGTTCACTCCCTTGAAGAAAACTGACTGCCAGGGATGGAGAGATGCCTCAGTAATTAAGAGTACTTCTTGTTCTGCCTGAGGACCTGAGTCCGGTTTCCAGTGGTAGCCAGAACCACCCAAGTGGCTCATATCATCTGTAACTTCAGTTCTACAGACCTGACACCCTCTTCTGACCTCCATGGGAACCCCCCCCACACATACATGTACATGAACAAATATAAAAAAGAAATAAAACTGACTCTCCCTATCCAGAAACCATCAACTATCAACAGCTCCCATCTAAGTGGGATTCACGAATCCTCTCCCCATCCCTAAACATATGCATGTTTTTAAGATTTATGTATTTTATTTCACACTTACATGTTTCTATCCGTATGTATATATATGTATGTGTATATACACACACCACATGCATTCAAGTGCCTGAGCAGACTGAAGAGAACATCAGATCCCCAGGTAGGTGCTGGGAATTGAACTAAGGTCCTCTTCAAGAGCAGCAAATATTTTGACAGTTGAGTATCATCTCTCTAGCCCCTGAATACATACACAGAAGAAGACATAAACAGTTTAGGACATATGAAAATGCGTCAAGCATCAATAACCATAAAGGCGTACGGAACAAAATGACTGTGGTTGTCACCACAGATGTGCTAGGGACGCATGGTCTCTGGGTGAGAATAGCCACCAAAAGCCAAGTAGAAGTGGTGCACACCTTTAATCCCAGCCCCCTGGAGGCAGAGACAGGTGGATCTCTGAGTTGGAGGCCAGCCTGATCTACAGAGCAAGTTTCAGGACAGCCATGGACACGTGGAGAAACCCTGTCTCTAAAAAACAAAACAAGGCAAGACAAAAGAATGGCTTCCATAGCCCATATATTTGAATGCTTAGGGTGTGGCACTATTAGGAGGCGTGGCTTTGTTGGAGTGGGTGTGGCCTTCATGGAGAAAATGTGTCACTGAAGGTGGGCTTTGGGGGTTTCAAAGGCTCAAGCCAGCCCCAGTCCCCACCCCCACCTCTCTCTCTCTCTCTCTCTCTCTCTCTCTCTCTCTCTCTCTCTCTCTGCTACCTCTCCAGCACACAGTCTACCCGTGTACCCCCCTGCTTCCCACTATGAAGACAATGAACTAAACCTCTGACACTGTAAGCCAGGCCCGACTAAATGCTTTCTTTTATAAAAACTGCCCTGGTCGTGGTGTCTTCCCAACGATAGAACAATGACTAAGACAACAGTTGGAGCAGCGTGATGCTGAGACAGGCCTGCTTGTTCTGAGACTGTGGACATGGGGACTTGAACGCAGTAAGTGAGGCTTAAAGAACCCTATGAGCAGTCACATGAAGACAGTGCCGAGGGCAACTTGAGATGCGGGGCCGAGCTCAAGAAATCTCAGAGGAGAAGAATATTAGTAAGTGGCCGAGAGACCGTTCTTGTGACATTTTGATGAAGAATGTGTGGTTGCTTTTTTGCCCTTGTCTGAAAAATATGCCTGAGGCTAAATTATAGAGTTCTTGGATTAACAGTGTTGGTAGGGATTTTGGAGTAGCCTGGTATTGATTCTGTTGCTCGGTTGTTAGTGGTCGCTCTCATGCAGATCTGTAAGGAGCAAGCTGAGCAAGGAAAAAAATGAAAAACGTACGGTCTGAGGAGAAAAGGAGCATAGGAGGTATAAAGGAGCTGGGTCCAGTGCGCAAGGAGGTAACGCTTCCAAGGAGAAGCCCGACGCTAGAGGGAATAAGGGGAGAGGTGTCCTCACGGCAGACCCCGCCCTGCTAAGCTTACAACTTGTGAAAAAAATTAAAGGGAAGCTTCAACAGTGAAGGAAACCAGCAAACCCAGAAAGCTGATGCCAATGAGTCTGCAAGGAGGCCAAGTCCAGGCCCCAGCAAGCAGAAGAGCACAGTAGCTTCGGCCATGTGGCTCTGGTTTTAGAGAAAAGGATACAAGAAAGGGGTGGTGGAATCTCCCTCCGTGGCTAAGGAAAGTGAGGCCAGGAATGTGCCAGGGGTGCCCTTGCACAGAGACCCAGAGAATCCATTGCTTGAAGCTGTGAACTGAAGCCTGGATTACCTTGAAGATCCATGCCAGAGCCATGGGATGCCTGCCCAGGAGAGCTGCTAACAGGCAGTGGAAACAGGGATGGAGAAGCATGTTGCAGTCAGGAAAGCTGAAAGGAGTTAGAGGTCTTCTTTTCTAAGAGTTGCCGTGGTCATGGTGTCTCTTCACAGTGATACATCAGTTCTATGACAGATGGTTATCATCAAGGAGGCAAGAATGCCTGGCACAGGGCTGCCCAGCATTCAAGCCATACTGCAGCGTGCAAAACAGATAAGATGCCTCAAAAAAATTAAAATTCCTTTGCTGGTTTATATGGAATGAAACGATCTCAGTGCCTCAGGAGATGCCTGGATACCCGAGTCTCATTCAACACTGTTAACAACAGCCCAAGATGTCTGTCAATCAATACATTTTCCTATGGTAGACAGACACAGCCATAAAGTATGAAATCCCATCACCTCCACCACGTGGATGGAACTGACGGACACTTTGTTAGGTGGAACACAACACCCAAGGGAAGACAAACATGGCAGGTCCTCCACCGCACCAAAACACTGTAGAATTATGGTCTCAGAAAAGGTAGGAAGGGAGGGGGACAGAGAAAGGCTGCACACCGTTGAGATGACAGCTATCAGTCCCAGTGCTCCACAGTGCACGGGAACAAAGATAGTTTCTGTTGTGCTGTGGGTTTCAAAATAGGAAGAGGGAGAGAAGCTGAGGTTCTCAGTACACAGACATGATGACACACGGGTCTGCGGGATGGCTCCGTGTAAGAAGCAGAAGCTGCTCTTGAGGAGGACCACGGCTGGGTTCCCAGCATCCATGATGGGCAGGTCACAACTGTGCAATTCTAGCTCAGGTATCTGACACCCTCATCTTCACAGATGCTGTACGAATGTGAACAACCTCCCATGCAGACACATGCATGTAATTAAAAATGAAATAAAGGCTAAAAACAACAGACAGTATGCAGAGACAGAATTACTGACTACTGACTACTCTTACCTGAGCGTGTACTTGGTGTACATGAATCAAACACGTCCTATCACACCCATAAGTGCACATAAGTACATACAAATAAGAATTGCAAAGCAAACTACAAAAATATTTTCTTGGCATTAAAAATGAGAAAAAGAAAAATATACAAGTACGTATGTTTATATTTATATTCTATATATGTTATATATATATGTTATATATATATATATTTATATATATATATATGTTATATTTAAATGCACAGAAAATGGGCTATAGCCCCACTGTCCAATAAATATATAAAGCGACAATCTGTTCTAATCATAGTTGCAGTTGGATGTCTAGAGAAAGGAGGCTGACAAGCTGGTTCAGAAATACATCACATCCACGTGTAGGAGACAAAGACCAGGATGCCAGCATGATCTCGGCCTACAACAAGGCCGTAAGAATGGCCCTGTCAGAGATGAGACTCATTATGAGCTATATGCTGTTTGCATGAAGACAGAAGGACAGGTGGGGAAGGGAAGGCAGCACACACTGCAGGTCTCGAGGGCTGGATCCACAGGAAGAAACTTGACTTTGTTCTCTGCCCCAAACCAAGCACGGTCACAGATGGAAGTGCAGATACCAAAACGGTAAAGCCGTGTGACCTTGAAATACACATACATTTCCAGAAGCAGGCCACAAAGTGACCGCTAAATTGGATCTCATCAGCAGTTCATGTGATGTCAGACAGAAACAACGAGAACGGAGAAAGAGAGAGTCGGCGAGCTGGAGAAGTTTGGCCAAACTTAACGAGATCCAAAGTGGGGTTTCCACACAGGGGAACCAAAATGAGCTTCTGTGCAGGAGGATGAAACTTATGGTGAGCGGACTCACAGGGGCTACAAGGAGAACAGTCGAAAGGTTGCAGGGATGGTTATGAAGGTATTTAGACTCCCCCAGAGGCAACTGGAGCTAGCAGAGCTTTTTGAACAGGTAATTTCATGGTCTGAACTAAATTTCAGAAGGGCAAGTGAAAAAAGTGTGTAAGAAATGGTCAGACGGAGAAGAGACTAGAATCTGGGTGAACTCTTCAGAAACTAGATGCTCCAGTGTGATGTGAGAGACATAAACAAAGTCACGTGGCAAAAGGAAGCGGCTCTTCCCAACAGTGCCCACTTCAATCAAATATTGAGACAAATCCATGTTACCCTAAAGTAGGCACTGCTGTTCCATAGTCACATGTGGTACACATACAGATGATAAAGCCAGGAGGAAACATGACCCCAGTAACCCCAAGGTCGGCGGCAGAATCCTTTCAGAATCCTAGAGCTGCAAGTTCTGTGCTCGGAAGGCAGTTTCTATGAAATAATATTTAATTTTCACAACAGCATACTAACTACATGTGACAGTACTCAGGTACTCGCTCAGATGCCTGTGTCCCCTACCTGTTTTTGACTATTTTTTTGCTGAAGTTTAAGAATCCCTTAAATTGCTGATGACGTGCCTTGTTACAACCACTTCCGATAACTAGCAAAAATCCATCATTCTAAACATGTGTCGGCAAAGACCTAAGAAATGAGTATTGATGTTCACCAGAAGATTCAAAGAAAAGCTGTTAAGGCAGCCAGAAAATGAAACAACTCAAATGACGGTTCATCCATTTAAATAAAGAGTTAGACTGTCTCGGGGCCACGCAGCAACTATCACAGAGGCAACATTCAAGTTCAAGGTCGTGGGAAGCCTAAACTCATACTCATTTCTGTATCTCGGGCCATGTTAACAGACCACAGAGTGAATGCACCCCCCCCCCTTCTCTCAACCCATAGAGTTTCTGTTAAAGAGGATGAAAGTGAGGAGAGGACGGCACTGCACCAGTTGAGGGCTACAAGAAGTATAGCAGGCAAGGGGATGGGGAAAGACAGATTCCTACTACAGAAATAAGAAAATCCAGTCACCAAGAGTCAGGAGCGTGACAGGGAGGTGGCCTCAGCGAAAAGCCAAGAGTGGTTCAGCAGCAGGCAGAAGCTGTTGGCTGAGGCAGGTGCACTGAGCCAAAGTGGGGTCCTGGGGGGCAGATCAGATGGGTAGAGAAACACAATGCTCGGGAGAGAAATGGGGCCGGGAAGACCTTTGGAGACATTTGTGCATTTGCATATCAGATTTCCTGACTCGAGAACATTTAATATAATGTAATTTATGGACCCTCCTGACAATTAATATTCACTCACAGGAAGGTCTCTGTGGGCACCTGAAATTAATTTTGAAGCCATTAAAGGAGACAGAAGGTTACTCTCAATGAAAAATCCTGTGGCGAAGGTATCACCTCCCCTATTAAGTATCTGAGAGTAATTGCATAAAAGGAAACCCCATTGCTTCTAAAGGTGAGAGGATGAATGGGTTTCAGGTTGCCATCTTACGGTTTGGTAAAATCCTAAAGTTTCCCAGAGCTCAGATGCATGAGGTAGAAGAAAGCGGTGCATTGTTTCCACTGCCCCTGGTGTTTACAGGGCTACCTTTGCTTCAGAGGGCATTATTTCAATATAAAATTAACTCAACAGAACATATAATATGCAACTAAATGTCACAGAGACAATGTTACATTAAAAAGGATACATTATGGCAGCCAAGTTATGGAAACTATGGAGGTGTCCATCAACAGGGGAGTGGATAAAGAGTATGTGGCATTTAGAAGAAAACTGACACAAGTGGACAGGACCCTAAGGAGGAAATTATCACATTTTCTCTCAAATGTAGCTCTTAGTCTTTAAATCCTTTTTTTTTTCTTTTCTTTTCTTTTTTCTCTCTTTTTTCTTTTTTTTTTCTGAGACAGGGTCTCTCTGTATAGCCCGGGCTGTCCTGGAACTCACTCTGTAGACCAGGCTGGCCTTGAACTCAGAAATCCGCCTGCCTCTGCCTCCCAAGTGCTGGGATTAAAGGCGTGCGCCACCACCGCCCGGCCGCTCTTAGTCTTTAAACAAATACAGGGTGTCATTATGTCTGTGGCGTGGAAACAGGGTGTCTATGGGAGGAGCTAAGGAGACCAACTGGAAGAGGCGTTGAAGAGAGGTATGTACCAGAGCACAGGTCCACGGAGTACACTCACACAAGAAGCATGAGCGACAAAAACATCAAACAGAGTGGGGATCACAGGCTGAGCTTTTGATGCTGGTGGGTGTGGCCGCCACCAAGAGCACTTCAAATTCTAATCAGTGCAACAAGGGTAAAAGCTGCCTAAGCCGTATGACAAACTGCCATCACCTGGAGGAGGTCTGCGTTACTGGAGAACTCAAAGGATCAACCAAAGTCATGGCCTGATAAAACTGCTATGAGAAAATTACACTTGGCTATTAATGAATCCAGAGTCAACCTTTTCCTGTGCTGCTATGCGGGACAGCAAAGGGAAGATTCTCCAGAGTGTAACAAGTGATCTTGAAGCACACCCGCAGGTGGAGAGGAGCCCACATCTTCCAAAGGAGCACAAGTGGAAGCTCACTGTAGCAGGTAACAATGCTGAAAATACAGTTTCCAGATGCAGTGGGGTGATAGACACTCCAGCCCTTACAAAACATCCAAAACCTGTACAGGAAACAGATACTCAGACAGGAACCAGACCTGGAGGCACACACACACCTGTAATTCCAGCACTTTGGACACTAAGGCAGGTCACAAGTTCCAAGGCAGCCTAGGCTACAGATGTGAGTTCCAGGCCAGCCTGAGCCACAGAGTGAGACCTCGTTGTCTCCAGAGAGTGAAGTTAAAATAAACTTGTATATGGAAGAATCAAAACCAATTCACCCAACTGACCAAAGCAATAAAAACAGAATGACACGCCCTTGACACAGCGACCAATGCAGAAACTGAGAAAGCTCTGTGAGTTTGAGGCCAGCCTCGTCTACACAGCGAGCTTCAGGCCAGCAGGGACACACACTGAGACCCTGTCTCCAGAACAAAACAGCAAACACTTACAGAATGCTACTTTTTTAACTTACTCGGCTGAGTTTTACAATCTAATATTAATGCCTCATGCTGGTGCGTGTGAGGAAGCAAAGCCCAGGCATTCTTGGTGAGACTAGGGCAGACACAGTCTTCATGAGAGCAATTTGCCTGAGTGCTAGAAGATTCAATAAGCTTTTCCCAGACAAGCTCGTGTCTTGTAATGTAACCCAAGGAAAAGATAAAACGTAATGAAGCTTTCAACGGCTAAGCTCCTGTGGTACTGTCTCACGTTCTGTAATTCCAAAACACCTGCAACCCCTAAATATGTAACGTCGAGAGGGACAGGAGGGTGAAATGATTATGAAGAAGACTTTACGTTCGGGAGAAAAAGATACATGGAAAAGACTAAAAAACAATCTTATAAAAGGGTTTCAGCTTTGATTTGAATTGACACAAACAAAACTGCATATGGCTAACAGTGTGTCCGAAATGTTAACAGTATGGTGGGCAAAGGCTTGGTTACCTTCATGCATTTCTATGTAATTGTTCAAAACAAATATTATCTTTATAAAAATAAAACTCTTACTACGTCAGCATAACATAGCAGATATAACAGCATCTCAGCCGTTTCCTGAAGACTCCTTGTGTTTATGACCAGCTCCTGTCTTAACTTACAGAGACCTGGCATCGATTAAGACAGCACTCACTCCTGGTTGCTAAGCAGCGTCTTCACATCTCAGTGAACTAAACACCTGAGGGAGAAATTGTGTGCACATGCTCACAACGAGCCCCGCCTGTGCCTGGGGCTTCTGGAGGTGTTGCACATCTAAGAATCCCAGACGTGCCTGTTAGAACTTTGGGCCTAAACAAAACATACACTGTTGTGCTGGTTCCCTTTGACTAGTCCTCTAAGTTCTGACACAGTGAACCCCAGGCTTATCACTCAGCAGTTTTCAACAACATAGAAATAAGGACTTTTAGTTTATCACATATAAGGTAAACAACGGCACCAAAAAAAAATCCCTTAAAGATTCAGAATGGGCTTGGAAGAGAGTAGTTATCTGGCACTCACAGGGTCCTGGGGTCGCTCCTTCACCTCATGTGAAGAGGAGGAGAAGCTAAGAGAGACTCTGTGTTCACAGCACCCATAATATGGGAACAATCCAAGTGTCAAATTAACAGCAGGGAACGACAGCAGATCTGAGTGTTGTGTTGACTGAAATAACCCACAAGGACACACTGTATGATCTTGCTCAGACCTGGAACCTGGAAGTCGAGCGGATGGAGGCACAGAGATGGCTTGGCACCCACCAATGTGGAGATAAAGCAAGAAGGGAACATAGTCAGTCACGTGGAATGAACAAATCCAGAGTTCTTGGATGCAACAGGAAACCATGGTCAGAGCTGTCATATTGTATATCTGAAGTTTGCTGAGAGAGTCCATCTCAAATGTTCTTGACAAAAGGAAAGGAAGAATTAGTGGGTGCTACTATTTGTCAGGTACAGAAGCAGAGTCATGAGCCAAAAATTCAGAGCGGTGCCAAGAATCTAATATCACATTTCAAGAACACGGAAGCTAACCTAAAGCTCCAGAGGAAAACAAGAGAGACACAGAGGTCCACAGTAGCCTGGGAACAGAAGGCAGACTCTCGAGTGACATCAAGCAGGAGTCTGGACCTGTAGCAAGAGGCATCAGAATGAGTTGAAACCAGAAGAGGAAAGCTTAAAGTTGTTAGAATCATTAACATGGCTAACTCGGGGAGGAAGTGAATGGTAGAGTTCAACTTGGAAGAGAATACGGTGTCCGAATGGTGTCGCTCAGTGAATGACCAAATTCTACTCCTGGTGGAAGGAAAGTGAAAGACAGAGGGAGGGCTCCACAAGCATCATAGCACCTAAATGCATCCCTTCCTCCCACAGGGGGACAGAAGGAAATGTATTTAAAGCTAGCCTTGAAAGGGACTGTCTTCTGCAGACAGGCCGGGTTGTGGGCTTCCCGATGGGCAGGTCTGAGCTACTACAGCAGTGGACATGTCAAGGACCAGGACGGTGGCACGTGCCTGTGCAGGTGGCCACGACATGGGCAGAGAGCTGGGGAGAGGGACCAGGCACTGGTGTCACTCGGGGGCCCCTCTGCTTTCATATCAATCATTTCTTAAGAACACACTGCACACTGAAAGTTCCCACAATATAATCCCAGGTGATAGATAACCCCAGAGACAGAGAAACCACAGCACCGAGGAGACCAAGGGATGGCTGCACATCAGAGGATAACTTGGCAGGAGGGGGGGACAATAGGTTCTCTCCTTCTACCAAGTGGTCTGAGGGATGGAACTCCAGTTGTCAGGCTTGGCTGCTCCATCCTGAGCTGCCTCGGTGACGGCTTTCCTTCCACTTGGTACAGGGTCTCACTGAGCTGTCCAGGACAGTCTCTTGCTTCTCACTGGATTGATCTTCCTGCTCCATCTTGCCAAGGAGCTGGGACTACAGGCTCTCCCTCTCTGCATGTCCGATATTTTCAAATGCTGTTTTAAAACCCATAGTTCTTTCTAGCATTGGCGCCCGGTGATGCCCCAGAAACCTGAAGTTGCTGGGTTGCTTAAATGATGTAATTGTAATAACATCCCATTGTAAATGTCCAACCAGCAACTGTAGCTGAACATATGAGCTAACTTATAAACGTATCCTTCTCTCCGCTTTCACCCTTTTCTATCCTGTCTATTAATATGATAAATGCCATAATTTATAAAACTTCATGGAAAGCGGCCATGGAATCCCAGGCACTACACCAGCGCCTCACGTATGTTATACATGACCCTACACACCAAACAATGCAGGAGAATGGCAATCTGTCACCGAGCCCTGAGTAAAACAGAAGATAGGAAGGTGGCCCCACAGCCAGGAAGTGCAGCTACGACTCAGGGCTGGGTGCACCTGAAACTCAAGTCTACCCTCTGCCTAAGGGCAGACAGCATGGCCTGTCCCATCCATGCTGGATATCAACTTTCGAAGAGAGTCACAGTCGACACTGCAAGTAGGTCTTCACTGTGACATTTGTCTCTCTCTGTAAACTCAACAGGCTTCTCTCAAATGAAGAAACGAATGAAGGAGGGGCAGTCATAACACTAGGACACAAACAAAGCTCGCCTGAGCTAGTGTGTCACCAGGTTCAGTTCCCTGCTAGTTTGCCTGTGAGTTTCATGGTACAACTGAAGGGACTTAGACTGAGGTGCCTGAGCAGGCTGCTTGCTCTGAGGACCTTCTCTGTACATACTCAAAGACTAAGCAATAGACATTCAATACCTGACAGGGCACGAGAGGCTCAATTATTATTTACTTCTGAAGATGTTAAGGCGCCCCAGACGCTTCCTGCACAGATAAAGGGGTTCTGCATTTCTGAAAATGGAGTTTGGTTTGCAAGTGAGTTTCGTACCTCCCGGTCCTTGAGCTTCATGGCGAGCACCAGCTGATGCCTGTGGTTTGTGAGGGCCTCTCGGTAATTCCCCTTGGAAAAGAATGCAGAGCCTAGGTTCCCATGAGCTCGGCATTCTCCGGTCTGGTCACCTGATTTGGATTTAAGGAGAAAAATTCTCTAAGTTACAGTGTGCATGGTTCTCTTAAAAGCCACAAATTTACTAGCTAGGATTTAAGTTACTTTCTTTTAGACTCTATATAGGGAGATAAGATCCTAGAAGCTGACTCTGTGGACAAATGTTACGGCTGTAACACACGTGCACAGCGGGCAGAGGGGTCTTGGAGGGAGGGTGCAGACTGGGACATGAACCAGCTGCTGTTGGGAGTCTCCTCCTCGCTTTGCAGGTGACCTTTGGTTCTGAGCAATTATCAGCTTGCTGGTTCAGCCATTTGACTCTGGGCCTCCTCTCATACATCACTTCTCTATGAGTATCTGATGGCAGATCCCACAGCCCTCCTTCCTGTAACCTGAAAGTCCCTGGATAATCAGTACAGTGATGGCCACGGTCACAGACATGCCTCCTCTTCTCCCCTGCATGGAGGCAGGAGGCTCATAGGATAAAGGCTGGCCTGGGGTAACATACTGAGACCCTGCCCCCCACAACAACAAGAAGCAAAGTCCCAAGCCCTCAGGTAGCTGAGACATCATACCATCATCTGGTTCCACAATGCATGTTCTGAACCTCGATACTATGCTGGGCCCACTCCTCACCCTGCTTCTCCTGTTTCATTTGAGACAGATTCTCACTCTATATCCCTGGCTGGCCTGGAACTCACAGAGATCCACGTGCTTCAGCCTCTCAGTGTGGTCTACCACACCTAGCCTGTGCTGTGCTCTTTGACAAACCTTGGTGTACTCTCATAGATTAAATTAAAATGAAGTTAAGTCACCCACAGAACCAGCACTTGGGGCCTTAAAACTGTGAGCCGGAAAACCCCGGGGAAGGTTATGAACATGCTAATCACATCTCAAGGCCTCCTGGGAGCCTTGGACCCTTGCTGTATGAAAATCCTCAAGACCCGAGGCTCTAAAGCTAAATGTTCTGTTGCATATTTCGATTCTGTAGAAATCAGGGCATGCAGGTAACATGCAGGCGGGACACATACCTAAGGTCTTGGCTACGTCCAAGTCTTGCTGCATGTACCCAGTGCTCTTCTCTGTGTTCCCGAGAGACCAGTGTGCACTGCTCAGGGCGGAGAACACAGACCCTCTCAGTTTGAGGCTGCACGTGCCAATCTTCAGAGCAGCTTCTAAGACAACCACGGAGGCCCCGTGGTGTCCGGCTGTCAGGAGTTCCTGCCCAACCACAGACACGACCACAAAGGGACTCTTGTCCAGTTTCATTTTCTGAAGCTGCTGGTAAGTGGGCTCCAGGGTGTCTGAAGAGAAAGAAAACAAGCGAATGAAGACTGGCAGGCACAGGGGGGCTTTCTGTTATGCACTAGAAACATGTCTGTGGCCTGGTTCACGCACAAACTCTCCACCCTGGTACCTCGCACCAGGAGATGGCACCCGCACCCTACAACCAGCCACGCCCCCATCCAGCAACACCTTCCCCCCTGTGGGCGTGGCCACACAGGCTCTCTTCCGGCTTTCATGGCTGACATGCAGCACATTTCCTGAAAGGGTCTGGTCTATCTCGCTCCTCCTCAGAACACCACGAGCCACGATTCCACCCACCCTCCACTGGGTACCACTCTCCAGCTGATTACTGTACAGTTTAGCTATCAGCTCTTTTAGAATTGTTCCACGTGTGCTCAGTAGAAATATTTTCCAGATAAACCTATTGCTTTCTGTAAATGAGAATCCCTTGAACGCAGCTGCATCTCGGAGGCTGACTGGCTCATTAAAAATGTGATCACCAGAGGGGCTGGAACACTGAAGGGCCAGTCCCTCGTTACAGTCTGTCTTGGACCATCTTTAGCTTAGTAAACGCCCATTCGCCTGCCCTCTTTGTATCAGATCAAACACCCTGTTACCAACAGATAAAGCTGGACTTAATATCTTGACAAATGGATTTTTAAAAAGGACTTTTGGAATGTATAGTAAAACTGTAGATTTTTCACCAAAGAGCTGAGTGAGGGTAGTGTCAGGCCTCTGGCAGGGCTCTACCATCCCTACTGCTATCACCTGCCTTCTGGATGCACCGGCCAGTGAATTCAGAAAGCATCTTGATTCATGACTTTTCTTTGTTCTGTTACCATAAAAGGTTTATGAAACTGCTACCTGGAACATGGAATTTGGGGTAATCTAAATCTGTGTTCCTAGGCCGTCCTCACTCATATTTGGCTCCCAAATAAATTCTTTCTTATCCACTTTGAGGTGAGAGAGGTGTGGGGGGGGGGAGAGATTTTTGTTTGGTTGGTTGCTTTTCTTGGTCAATGATGCTTTTTTCTGAGTAGCCAAGTGTTACACTGCAGACCTGTGATAAAAATCCCATCTTCTGTCTCACTGGCGACTGAGGGTCTTGAGCATGCCTCTCGTCAAAAGCAAACAAATAATGAAACCTGCTCATAGTTTCTCCTAGAGGACGCAATAAAGGGTATCCACAAAATGAACACCATTCTCAAGGCTACCTCTGACACCAGCAAGCCAAGCCAGAAGGAAACCATCTCCTGCACCAGGGTGAGCTATAGTATGTACAACACACACACACACACACACACACACACACCCTCCAAAACACTGGCAAGTCAAGCCAGAAGGAAACCATCTCCTGCTCCACAGTGATATATCAGGTGGCAGAATGAATGTTTAGCCCATTTTATCTTCAAGTGGCAACAGTCAGAAGTGTATGTCAGAGGTCACTAAGCCATGTGGGGTTAGTTCCATTTAGGGGGCTGGATAAGGATGACAAGCTCCCACCCCACCCCTCCCGATTCTCTTTAGAGATAGTAAGAGTTCTGACTATGCCTCTCTTGGTCCTGAAACCTCCTTCACATTAGTGGTTCTGACAACCCACACATCAAGCCTGCAGCTATGTTGGTCTCTTTAAACCTCACCTCCTGGCCAAAGGCCAGGATTTATGACTTTTTAGTTCTCTGCTAAGGAGCTTTCTTGCCTGAGTCAACATCACCAGGGAAACCTTGAAGCTCACTGGTGCCTAAAGCTTTTCCCTTCAATCAGATCAGTAAACAGAGAACAAAGAACATTTTTACTCCTGTCAAGATGCAAGCAGCAGTGTGCTCCTAGGTAATAGCTGGCCAGTGGGGTTAAACGCTGGCAACAGAGAGCAGGAAGTGCTAACACAGAAGAGGGGTGTACCCCAGAATGCAGAGAGCAGGGAGAGCAGGATTCCTCACTCCTGCTGTGGGCCAGCAGCCAGTGGGGTTCAGAAGCAGCCCCTCACCTCCAATGAGCAAGACAGAGACAAAGACAGCAGCAGAACAGTCATTTCCAAAGATCTGGGCATTTATGATTCAGCTAAGGTTAATCAGACAGGGTCAGACACAAAATCAGAGTCCACTGCAGGGCTCCAGGCTACTGGGCGGACAGAGCGGGCAAATCTGATTCAAGTCACAGAGACCTTGGTGGATTTTAAGTAGAAACCACTGAGTTATGCAGTGGATGAACCATGGAGATGCAGCCTCCAGCTCTGGCAGAGACCTGCCACTGAGCACAACTCTCAGAGAAGGATGTTGCCACCCACCACAACAAATTCTATGTGGCCCTCTCTTCACTGAACCTGTATTTTCTGATTCAAAGGTGAGTGGGAGCATTGAGACTGGATGTTTCAGGTTTTATAGTGGAAGGCAGAAATCAGGTATTCCTGACAGACGAGGACGGTGCTCAGATGCCTGTCCTGAAATGACAGATGCAGGCATAGGCCCAAGGTTCAGAACAAGACAGTCTTTCCCATGGCAACTTCCCATGGCAACTGTGCAGCTCCTGAAACAGCAGCAGAGGTGACACTAACCGAAGACCGAGGTAAGGGGGCTGTCTAGAAACCCCCAAGAAGGGAGAAAAATCTTTACTTGGTCAAGTTTAGGGGTAGATGGGAATGAAAATAGGAAAATTATAAAGAAAAAAAGAGAATCCCCATTCAAAGTGGACAGAAAGAAAATACAAGTACATGAAGCACTAAATACCACTGAAAAGATAAATGTAAGGTGATGTGAGGTCCTGTTACCCAGGGTGCTCAAGCTTCAGCGAGTGCAGCTTTGTTAAAGGAGAGCTTTTAAACTATTTGCTGCTTTTAATCTGAGTGGGAGGTGCCTTAAGGGAAAGGACTGTCTTACACAGGGAGCCAGCGTGAGACACACACGGGTGAGAGGGATTCCCAACAGGCTGGTTTGAGCTGACCAGGCATTGTATGTAGTGGCGGAAGCTGATGTGGCTTAGTGGGAAGACGGTGAGCGATAGCTCAAAGAATATGTCTGTCCTTCAAAATTAACCTCACACGGCCAAGTGCACGGGCAATGGTTGTCACCACGGTTACACGCACACACACACACGCACACGCACACGCACACATATATATGCACACATGCGCATGGTTATGTGTGCACACAGACACCTATGTACATGTGTACATCTCTGCCTGTATCCTACTGCAATATACACAGAGTATCCACTTCACCATATTTAACTTCCTTTTTAAAGGTTATCAGTTTAAACTGAGATTACATCTCCTAGATCAACAGCCAGAATCTCTAGTCAGCAGTTGGGTTGAGAGGGGAGGGGGAGCTTGAGTTCAGGTTTTTCTATGTGGCCCAGGCTGGTCTCAAATTCCTGGCTGTGAGGCATTTTTCCTATCTTAACCTCCCAAGTAGGCAGGACCACAGGACCACAGGACCATGCCACTGTATCCAGCCAACTGTATTTCTTTTGATGAAAGGGATTGTAAGATGCTTTTTAAAAATCTAAAGATAATCTCTGAGACTCTTTCCAAGTCTGTTGCTCTAATTCCTGTTCTAAGATAAACTTGTGCCATCATCAGAGGGACTAATTTTGTGATTTTTAGCAGATTAGACAGAATAGAATTTTGGCAGCCTGTAGCTATTCAGATGTTTTTCTTTCTAGAATTTATGCATAATACATGAAATAACCGGCGTCAAACCAATTCCATAGGAATACAAAGGCCCTTTGCAACACTGACCGAGCCCCTGCTGTAGGTTTTTGAAATGTAAAGTCCTTGGGAATTTAAGAAGAATGAAGTCACAGTTCCTGACACTCCAGGAGCTTGTGAGAATGTAGCAGAGGCTGACAGTAGCCAGTTGGCTGCCCTCTGCTAAGAGGCATGCCACACTTGGCAGCTCTGAGATCACAGCTCTCCACACTCCACACCTTGACTTCAGTGGTGCCTCACACTGTCCAGGCACTTGTACAGCCTAACATCCACAAGTAAGAAGTTGAGCAATAAGGAGGGACTGTGTGAGCATCTGACGCATCAGGATCTGCCCAGTCTAGAAGCAGATGATGCAGTTCCCAGCCAGAGTTCTGAGAACTGTCATACCCAGGGACCCTAAGTGGTCCTAAGGCCAGCACTTCACAGAGGAAATGGCATACTGGAAATCACAGGGTTGTCTAGGAAGCCATGTGACTGAGACTGGAGCATGACTTCCAGTGAGGATACATGAAGGAAGGGGAGCCTGGGTACCGTGTGAGCACCAGGAAAGGAAGAGTGCCATCTGCAGAGGAGAAGGCTTCTGCAGGGCCTGCCTCACTCCTATAACTCCTGGAACATTATGGGATGGGCATCATCCTTTCCCCCTTACAGAAAGGCTGGGCAGAGGAAGGAAAGCCACCTTGGTGTCCATAAGCTAGCAAACAGTGTCACCGGGACATGATCCCTTTCTTGTGAGAAGAAAATCCATGTTCCTCATATAACATTCCCAAAGCAGGACTCTTTTGAAAAATGGCTGGGCCTAAAAGAGCCCCTGAGGGAGGGCGTTCACAGAGGGCAGACACAGACACACAGTGAAGGGGAGGCCTTCGAACTGAGAGAGAAAAGCCTAAGCATTTGCCAGCCACTTTCGAGGGGCACTTGATAAAGCAGTCTCCATGGATCCATCCAGAGTTGATAGAATCACAACGGGTGATAGACAGCTCACAAAGGCGACCATCTTTAGATGAGTGAACTTATGGAAGAGAAGGGAGAGATACACAGGAGTCCCCAGCACTGTCCCTTGGAGAATGGCTGTTGGTGGCCTCATTCTGCAGCTGTGTTTCTGAGCCCACAGCAGGCACAAGCCCCTCAGCATTCAAATCCCTTAAGCATCTACACAACACAAAAAGAGTGGCTCAGAAAAAGAGCAAAATAAGCCCGGATGACAAAAGACCGAGACGTCCTCTCAATCTATATTTACTTTTATATTTTGTTAATGGTTTAAGAGAGACACATGTATTCTGACATGGCCATAAAGAGATACATTGTGAAGTAATCATAGAGAGAAAAATGTATTGTGACATAATCATAAAGAGATACATGTATTGTGATGTAATCATAGAGAGATACATGTATTCTGACATGGCCATAGATACATGTATTGTGACGTAACCATATCCACAAAAAAGTTTACTCACAATTGGTTTGTGTGCGTGGGTGAAATGATAAAAATAAATCAGACAGTTCAGTTAGGAGACTAGAGAACAATAATAAAAATCAAATTAATTTTAATATGGATAGGGTTAGTATATTTATATAGGAAAAAAAGTGTATTAATATAGGCTGGTCCTTCCTTTTAAAAGGAACTCTTTCTCTTTGTAGTCCTGATTGAACTCAGGACTCAGTACATGTTTGGCAAGCGTGTTCTAGTGCTGAGCCATATTCCCAGCCCTAAGATGAAACCTTGCCTTTAAAAATAAAAAGACCAAACTGGGGCTGGAGGGATGGCTCACTGGTTACAAGCATTTGCTACTCTTCCAGAGGACATGGGTTCAGTTCCCAACATCCACATGGCAGCTGACAATCACCTATAACTTGAGTTCCAAAGGACCCAATACCCTCCTCTGGCCTCAAAGAGCACTGCATACATGTGATACACAGACATACATGCATACAAACAAAATACCCATAAAAATTAAAACAAAAAATTGTGCGCACTCTTTCATGTCATGTTGTTTACAGAAGCACCTGAGCTAGGGAGGCTTTTAGGTTTGTTGGTTTGGTTTTTTTTTTTTTTCTGTTGTATTTCAGAATTACAAAACAAGCCAGGTAACATGGCACATAATAGGGAGGTGGGAAGAACAGGATTTTAAGGCCAGCCTTAGCTACCCTGTTGGTTAGAGACCATGACACCCTGACTCAACAAACAAACAAATTAAGACAACAAGAGGACACAGCAGATCAGATCTGTCCAAACCACAGCCTTGTGCCTCAGTGTCAGAAATTCAGAGAGACGTAGGACCATGACACTGAATGTAAAACACAAGGAGCAAATAGCAATGGTTCTGAGAGCCACAACCGCACACCACAGAGCAGGGCTTCTGGGATGCAGGAGGGTGTGCAGGACCACAACTTATACAGGCTGAAGAAGGCTGCTCGGAACAGGCCCACCAGAGCAGACAGAGGGGGAAGGGCAATGCTAAAGGGGCTCATAAAGGGCTTTAGGCACCTATAAGAAGCAGGTATTTCTCCAGGGTCACTCACTGCAAAATTGGAAGGGGGTCCCTGAGGGTGACAGCTGCCCTGATGCCACAGGAAGTATTTATTTAAAACAAAACAAAACATTTTTTTCAACAAATTGTTTCAAAGCCAAACAGTGCCATTCTGCAGATATGAACACATTTGGTGCAGCATCCAAGCTGCCTCTGGATGAACTGGTGTTGTCTTCACGGACTAAATAAAAATGTTCTGTGTACACTCTTTAAAAGGTGTTATCCGCCGGGCAGTGGTGGCGCATGCCTTTAATCCCAGCACTTGGGAGGCAGAGGCAGGCAGATTTCTGAGTTCGAAGCCAGCCTGGTCTACAGAGTGAGTTCCAGGACAGTCAGGGCTATACAGAGAAACCGTGTCTCGAAAAACAAAAACAAAACAAAACAAAACAAAAAAAGGTGTTATCAACAATTGGAGAAGTTCTTCAGGGAAAGGAAAGGGAAAAAAAAGAAAGAAAATTAAAAAAAAAAAACTCTAGGAAATGGTAAAGAAGACAGGTGTTGGCTTACTCACTGTGTTCCACTAAAAGTCCTGGAGCCCCAAGTGGATTGCTCTGAATCACACTTTATTGACAGCAAGGCCCATTTTGGGGAAAGTCTTTAGTCCCTGAAGCAAAGACGTGACTTTGTGCAACTTACAAAACTGTTTGAAGAGAAGTTTCTTACCTCTTTCCCCTAAAGATAGGAAATGTCCAACTTTCAGGAAAATACCTTCTATAGAGAGAGAATTGCTTGGAGACAGGAGCACTGTCTGGTTCATCAGAGTTTTGTTTGGCACATACTTTGAGCCAAGTACAGTAATAGGCAGCAAATTAAAGTGCCTAATGCTGCAAACATGTAAAACTAGACAAAATGATACTGTCATCAAGACTTTCAGGTTCATTATCTAGAATAACTAATTAAAACTCAGACCATTTATATGGCAAAGAGAGTTCTGCTTGACATAAGCTATGGGCATAAGATGTCTACAGGCCACAGATTCGCTGTCATGACAGATGACAGTTGGTGTGTTTTTTCATCAAATATGTCCCAAATGCTCATTCGTCAAAGCTCAGTGAGTGCTACAATGTCTGCCCAGTACTCTTCAGATCCTGAGTAAGACTTCCTAGGACCACAGAATAAAAGAGAATGAAACCACTGCACTGCAGTGAAGACAATCAGCTCAGGGCTATGGAATTCCTCCAGCCTTGCACTGTATCATCTCCATGTGTTCTCTGTTTTCTCAGAAGACCGATCATAGAATGAAGAAACAAAGAAAAGTCTCCACCCTACTTTTCCTCTCCTTTCAGGGAGATGCGCAGCCTGTGCCTGTGCCTGTGCCTCGGCCTCTGCCTCTCTGCCTCTGCTTCTGCCTCTCTGCCTCTGCCTCTCTGCCTCTCTGCCTCTCTGCCTCTGCCTCTCTGCCTCTCTGCCTCTCTGCCTCTCTGCCTCTCTGCCTCTCTGCCTCTCTGCCTCTCTGCTTCTCTGCCTCTCTGCCTCTCTGCCTCTCTGCCTCTCTGCCTCTCTGCCTCTGCCTCTCTGCCTCTGCTTCTGCCTCTCTGCCTCTCTGCCTCTCTGCCTCTCTGCCTCTCCCTCTCTGCCTCTCTCTGCCCCTTTCTCTCTGCCCCTCTCTCTCTGCCCCTCTCTCTCTGCCCCTCTCTGCCTCTCTGCCTCTGCCACTGCCTGTTCAGATGTGAGATGCTGCCCGTGGCTACACACACCGCACACTAGCTTTAAGAAATACAAAAAAAAAGAACAAAGCAGACACGGTAGCTCACACCTATAATCCCACCAATCAGGAAACTGAGACAGTAGGATTGCTGTGAGTTCCAGGCCAGCCTGGACTACACAGTAAGTTCATGGTAACCTTGGCTACAGCATGAGATTCTGTCTGGAAGAAAAGAGGGAAGTGTGGCTGAGAATTCCTGAAGGAAGCTGGGATGCTAACAGGTTGGGAGGCCAATCACAACCTCTCTCTGGTTACATTTAGCCCCATACGGAGCCACTCCTGACCACCTCTGTGCCTCGCCTGATAAACAGATTAAACACTTGTGGGATGTACTAACTTAACTGCCGTCCATCAATGGACAGGCTGAAGAAGTTATCAAGCCACCTCTGAAGCCATAGTTAAGAACCTCTCACATCCTGCTGCAACCTACCTCTCTGGTATTTCTACCAAGGTGATTAATTGACTGTAAGTTTTCATTCTTTGTTCTCTTACTGTAAAGCTCCATAGAACCGCATCCTCCCTGGGAAGTTTGGAAGGGGGTAATCTAAACTGTGTTCCGAGGCTCCAGATAAACTCTCTCTCAATCCCGTTGAATTAATTTCTGTGTTTCACGTGGAAGGGAGGAAGAAGGAAGGAAGGAAGGAAGGAAGGAAGGAAGGAAGGAAGGAAGGAAGGAAGGAAGGAAGG
>NW_021604728.1:898891-905654 GCF_004785775.1 Grammomys surdaster
AGGAAGGAAGGAAGGAAGGAAGGAAGGAAGGAAGGAAGGAAGGAAGGGAAGAAAAGGAGGGAGAGAGGAAAGAGAAAGGGAGGGAAGGAGGGAGGGAGGAAAGAGAAAGGGAGGGAAGGAGGGAGGGAGGAAAACCTCACTTAATGTCTTCTCTTATTTTATTATTTCTAAAGGCTATATCTGTTCATAAAAAAATCAACTTATTGATAGAGGTATTATGGTTTAGAATCTTAAAACAAATTTTACAGTGAAAGTGACTTAAATACAAAGACGTGAGCTCATCTGTCCTCATTAGATAGTTCAGCAGCCACCCGCAGACCCCAGCAGGTCTCCAGTCCTGGGAGGCCGGGTGCCTGCTTTCCTGGCACACCTGAAGACCTGAATCCCACCTACCTCTCATGGGAGACTTCATGGCAGCTTCCACCATTCCCACCAGGAGCTGGAGACTTTTGGGATCTTGAGCCAGCCCAGATGCAAAGGCTGCCAGGGCGTCCGCGTGACGTCCAAGGTACTGGAGGGCAACACCCTGTCGGAAGTATGCCTGGGAACACAGGAAGAGAAGAAAGGTTCTTTCTTATTACACTGCCGTCCAGAGTGCCCACCGGGATTCTTTACCGGGGCTGTAAATGAGATGCCTGTGGGTCAAAACCAGGGTAAAGGGTTCATAACTAAGAACTCACATCTTCTACACGTCGCAAATTGTTCATTTCTCAGACACACTGACTCTTCTGTTCACTGGCATTGATCCTCATGTTGCTTCTAAAGGATTTAAAACATGGTTCTTGGGCTGGAGCTATATATAGCCCAGTTGATACTGTGCTCACCCACCATGCACCACAAAAAGTCACTGTGGTAGCCCAAGAGAAATTCTCATTCTTAACCACCCTTAGTATCCTGTAATCCTAGCACTTGAGAGATAGGGGAAGAAGGAACAACAGGTCAAGACTATCCTTGGCAGCAGAGCAAATCTGAAACATCCTCCATAAGGATGGCTTGGAGATTTCCTGATATCTTACCATGGTGCCTAGTATGGCACATTAACAATGGAGAGTGAAATACAACTTCTGTCGTATATGCCTAGTCAGTCACATCATGTGCCCTGTCATCACATCATGTGCCCTGTCACATCATTCTGTGGTTTGCTTCTCTGTTGTGTGATAGAATACTGACCAAAAAACAACCTGGGGAAGAAGAGATTTTATTTGGTGCATGAATTATGTTCCCTTATTAACAGAAGGCAGGAAGGAAAGCTGGGAACACGCAGGAATGGAGGAATGCTACTCACTGATCACTGGCTCTTGCTTGCCTAGCTACCTTATTTGTACATCTCAGGCCCAACTGCCTAGGGATGGAACCGCCCATGGTGGGCTGGGTCCTCCTATGTCAAGTAGCAATTAAGAGACTGCCCACAGACATGCCCATAGGCCTTTCTAAGGGAGGCAAGTCTTCATTTGAGAGTCCCTCTGCTCAGTGACTCTAGTTCATGTCAACTTGACAAAAAAGATCATGTACACATCATGTTTAAGACATCAGTTTGAACACATGCACACTTGTAGTTTTGTTTGGGGTATTTGATGGATTGTTCTTGTTGTTTGAATCAGGATCTCATGGTGTAGCCCTGGCTGGCTTCAAACTACTTGTGGCTATATATATGTCTCCCTTTACTCACTTCACCTGCAGTTACATGCTTTGTGGGGTTTCAAACATGTTTTAAAATAGTTACCTAAAATACGTGTGCTTTGCTTCAAAACAACAAGATTATTGTCCTTTGTGTCTTTTAAGGGGTTAGTTTTAAACTGGTATAAACAATGTGAACACAGATGACCAGATGAGCGTCAGCTAAGTGAAGAAATGATCAGAGAACTGAGAAATGTTTAACTATAGAGTTCTCTCTAAATTCTGTTTGTGTGTGTGTTCCAGTGTGTGTGTTTGTGTGTGCACTCGAGCCCATGTGCATGTGTGTGCGTGAATATGCACGTGTATGCATGTGTGCACATGTGTGTACATACAGTGTGTTGTGCATGCATGTGCACATGTGTGTATATGCACATGTGTGTGTGCATGTGTGCACATGTGTGTGCATGTGTGTATATGCACATGTGTGTGCTCCAGTGTGTGCTTGTGTGTGCACTCACACACGCATGTGCATGCATGAGCACGTGTGTATATGCACGTGTGTGTGCATGTGTGTAAACGTGTGTGTGTATATGCACGTGTGTGTGCTCCATCCAGTGTGTGTGTGAGCATGTGCACATGTGTGAACATGCATAGCTCAGCCTCAGGTGCCCTTCCTCGGGAACCATCCACCGTGTTTCCTCACACCCTCTTCTTTACATGGACCCAGTTCTTTATGTGGATTCTTTTACTGTGGACTAAGGCTCTGGAGCATTCTAGGTGAACAGTGTGCCAACTAAGCTATTTCCCTGACCCGAAACTTAGAATTTAAACCATAATTTGAAGTCAGTTTTGTGAAGAACAGTTTGCTTTTCAAGTACATAGAGAACAATCCACTGAAAGAATGGAATGAATGTCTCAGTGTAAAGACATATATGAAGGCAAAACACTCATGCATATAAAATAATAAAATAAATAAATCTATTTTTAAGTAACATTATTAATGTGCTCGGTTTTTGTACATCTGTTTCTAAATAAGTGGCTTCTAATTCTATCTATTCTTACAACACGCACTTGACCATTTTCACAAATGATATTCATGAGATCTAAATGAAGTTTCAGACGGCAAACTACTGCTGAAAATATACTTCTATCATTTTCTGTCACACAAGTACTCGGAGAACACGAGAGCAGGTGACTTTCATGTTTCCACGAAAACCCAGTTATTGCCTTGTGTAGCAGCACGCTGAGGTAATCTGAAGAAGTAAGACTATTCCGGGTTTCTACTGAGAACTAACCCATAAGGAGATGAACACTCAGATGCTCGTGGGCTGTTGTCTCTGTGGATTTGAATCAGAGGCAGCAGTGAAAGCGCAGGCGCAGTAAGGTAACCCACCCGAAAGCGCAAGCGCACTCACTCTTCGTGCTCCCTCCCTTTAGCCTTGGCCACGGTTCCCACCTTCAATGTTTGCAGATGTTTTTTTTTCATTACCCACCCTTGTTACGTTTTAGGGGGATCCAGCCATACATTCCACCTAGAAATAACCATGGTTCTACGGGTCTTGAAGAGATGCTCAGCTACAAATAAACCCTGAATTATATAATATATGCACACGTAGCTTGGGTGTGGTGGCACAACCAGGAAATCCCAGGCCCCAGTGAGGCTGTGGCAGGAGAATTGCTAAGAGTTTGAGGCCAACCTGATCTGCACAGTGTGTTTCAGGCCAGCCTGGGCGCCAGAGAGAGACCCTATCTCAAAATAAAAAATAAGTGTTAAATACTTGATACATATAAATGTGTTGGGTATCTATAAAAGTAAGAGTTACTGCTGAGGGAGGGAGACAATATCTAGAGTTACTGGTTTCCGGTATGTATTATGAGAAACAAAAATCTTAAATAGTTTCAATTTTGAAAACTCCTTGTATGCCTAAAACAAAACTCAATCGCCCATTATTTCATTGAGAGATCAATGTTTTCACGGTTTATCAAGCAAAATGATGAAAAGTACGTTTTATTCGGCTTACCCTGGGGGAAAAAGCCAACCTGAGTAACAGACGCAGCTGTTAGCAACAGATGCTCAAGGTAGACAGCAAAGACAGACTCCCAAGGTTGTCTTCTGACCTCACAGAATGCCTAAATATATATATATACACATACATGTTTATATACACAGGTGTACACACACATGCTCAACTTGTGTTACACACACTCACACTCACGTGCAGACACATTTGTACACGTGTGCACACAATGAACATACTTGTGTTCACACACACAAACCTACACACATGTGTACACACATTTGCACATACACTCGTGTTCACACACATGCACATGCATACACACATGTGTACAACACATGCCATTTAAAGATGCAGGTTGTGGTCTCAAGTGACATGGCAGTGCTGAAGACTCTCCTTGTTTCATTTTCTTGAGACTCAAAATGAGATGAGATGGTAACACTAGACAGAGTGCCTCCCACAGCCTCTGAGATTCCTTTCCTCAGAAGCATAGGGAAGGTTCAAGGGCCTTCCACAGTTCCCCCACACCCTCTGGGTACTGTCACTTAGTGCTTGACAGTGCCCACAGGATGAGGCGGCATGTCTGAACAGCATGCTCCACATTAGGTGACCATCAAGTGGGGCCCTCCCTGCTCTTTCCCCAGCAACAAGGCACTGCAGAATAAAATTAATTCTTTAGACTTCTGTGAGTGATGTGCCACAGTAAAACTTGAGCTGATAATGATAAAAGTGAGATTGTGGTTTATTGTCACAGAGCAGAGAACTCAGCACAGCACCTGACACAGAACAGCTGTCTTTGCTAGCTAATGAAAAAAAATGACTTAATAAGAACACATGAAGCCGGGCGGTGGTGGCGCACGCCTTTAATCCCAGCACTCGGGAGGCAGAGGCAGGCGGATTTCTGAGTTCGAGGCCAGCCTGGTCTACAGAGTGAGTTCCAGGACAGCCCGGGCTATACAGAGAAACCCTGTCTCGAAAAACCAAAAAAAAAAAAGAACACATGACTCTAGACTAAGAGAATATATGGAATTCTAGTATATAAGAATTAAAAATATTAGTCATCCTCATCCTGTGGGTGAGTCACCCGACCCTCCCTGTCACATCCCCTCCACAACCTGCAGATGTAGCCTAGGGCCCACAACCAGCACCCTGGCCTCGTCTAGCCACAACGACCCACACTGCATCAACCTTTAGGCTTCCACAGGCGCTGCCCTGCCAGCCCCCACCGCACACAGCATCCGGTCTCTCCACTCAGTCAGCAAGACTCTGCTGGTCATTGTTCAGGGTCTAGCTGGGCAGGTTATCCGCAGGAAAAGTAAGGGGAGAAACATCATAATGAAATGAATCATCAGATGGGCAAGACGGACATCTACAGAATATTCCACCTAAATATCATTAAACACACGTTCTACGCGGCAGCAAGCGGAAGCTTCCTAAAATGCCGCGTCCTATGTCATGAGGCAAATCTATACGAATTCAGAAAGACTGAAATAATTCCATGTATTCCAGCTGGCCATAATGCAATAAAACTTAAAATTGACAGCAAAAAGAATCTCTAGTAAATGCACAAACCCATGAAGATTAAATAACTCATTACAGGATGATGAATGGGTCAAAGAAGAAATCAAGACAGAAAAAAAAAATCCCTGGGACTCAATATAAAAAGAAAACACAACACAGCAAAACCTCTGGGACACAATGAAAGCTGCCCTCTGAGGGAATTGTAGAGTTCTGAGTGCTTAGATTTAAGAAGTCAGCAAGGACACAATTTATATAATTTATATAATTATATATATATATATAATTAAATTATATATATATATCATTAAATTATATATATATATATATATCAAACTTAATGAATCTAAGACTTTGTTCTTTAAGATAAACAACATCAATAAACCATTGGCCCAATTAACCCAAAGAAAGAGAAGAACCAAATTCAACAGAATCAGAAATAAACAGGAAAACATTACAAAAGGTAGCAAAGAAACTCAGAATTATATAAGAGAATATTGTAAAAAACAAAACCCCCATACTCTATTAACCTGGAAAATTGAAAAGAAATGGATAAATTTCTAGATTCAGCCAAACAACCAAAATTAAACCAAAAAGAGACCAACAACCTAAACAGACAAACAAGACTGAGACAGGAGTAAAAAAACGTCTTCTCGGTAAAAACCTGCAGGCCCAGGTGGATGCACAGCAGAATTCTACTAGACTTTCAAAGATGTGGAGCCAGTCCTTAAAGTAGGAAAGGAAGCTGGGATGGGGGGAAGGACGCATCCCCTTAACCCCTTCACTTGGGAGGCAGAGGCAGGTGGATCATCTCTGTGACTTTGGAGCCAGCCTGGTCTAAAGAGTGAGTTCCAGGACAGCCAGGGCTACACGGAGAAATCCTGTCAAAAAGAAAAAAAAAGAAACAAAGAAACAAAGCAAAGCAAAGAAGGGAAGGAAGGAGGGAGGGAGGAACAGATGGACGAAGATGGACGGACAGAAGAAAGAACACTTAAAAACTCCTTCTATGAAGCCAGAATCACTCTAACACCAAAACCAGGTAGAGGCAGGACAACAAAAAGAAAGCTTCTGGCAAGTGTCCCTGGTGAACATACATTTAAAAATTCTCAATGCTTGAAAACTGGACACAGACACATATGTTATCTATCATGATCAAGTCGACCTTAACCCTGAAAGGCAAGGATGCTTCAGCCTACACAAGGCAATAAATGTAATAGACCACAAAAATGGACTTAAAGACAAAACTCACACGATCATCAGCTCAATAGACAGAGAAAAGGCCTCTGACAAAATCCAACATGGTGTCATGATAAGTCACAGACAGGAGGAGGGGAACACAGCTCAACACAGAGAAAAACCCAAAGCCAACATCATCATCTCACACCAGTCAGAATGGCTAAGATTAAAAACTCAGGTGATAGTAGATGCTGGCGAGGGTGTAGAGAAAGAGGAACACTCCTCCATTGTTGGTGGGACTGCAAGATGGTGCAACCACTTTGGAAATCAGTCTGGCGGTTCCTCAGAAAATTGGACATAGCATTACCTGAGGATCCAGCTATACCACTCCTAGGCATATACCCAGAAGATGCTCGAACATATAACAAGGACAT
>NW_021604728.1:910654-933806 GCF_004785775.1 Grammomys surdaster
GAGTTAAAGGAAAATGTTCAACTGAATTTATCTGAACACTGACAACAGTAAACTCCTCCACCCATGAGCACCCCTAGAAATAATGACAGACTTCATGTCTTTACTTCCAACATTCCCCGGGGTTCACAGTTCCAAATGTCACTGAGCCCGATTAGAACCTGACTCCTCCCACCCACCCCCACATAAACCTTGTTAATTCAAGTGAGTTAGCAAGTGAACTGGTGTGCGTAGGGGCATGAGTGTACTTCAGAGACATCAGATGTGACAGATGTGTGTGGTGTCAAATAGGATGAAGACTGAAAGTCACGTGTACAAGTACTTACTCCAAGCATTTGTGAAGTTTACCTTTTGACTTAGATTTAATCTATGTCTTTCGATGTTGCCCTTAGATTTAAAAAAGAGACTTCGTAATTGTCCTATAGCCCACAGCTATAAATTCTCCTTTTAGGACATAAATGTGCATCTCTTTTTTAACTTCCTACATGACTCATTTACTTCCCAGTCCTGTGCCCATGTGTTTTTGCTCTATCAGAGTTTACCTCTGCCATTCTGTACCATGGAAGGAGGTCTTTGGATGACCACTGCACAAAAAAGTTGTCCCTCAACACTCAGCTCACAGAGCCAACCAATCCTGGCTATGGGGCTCTTACTCTGGTCCACACAATGTCTTTGATGAAAGAATTAATGGCATGCAATTAGCCTCTAAATCAGCATTTTTCGGGGGAATTGTTCTAGTTGTAAAATTCAAACCATGGAGGGCGAAATGAAGGAAAATCAGAAATGACACAGACAATTTATGAACATGAATATTTAATCTCTATTCCATTACAACCCTTGATTGTAGAGCAATTTTTAATGAATTGGATACAGAGAAAATTCGTTTCATTAACCTTTCATATAAATGTATTATTATTGAACCAAACAGGCCACTGTACTTGCAACTCAGTTCCATGTTAATTAGATTGTGAGTTGCAAGGCTTTAAATCACAGGGAGAAAAAAAAATCAGCAAGCTCTGGCTTGTTTGTGTGTGGCTACAATTCGCTACACTACTTTTATTTTCTGATACTTTAAAGTGAGTGTTCTCTTGCTTCTGTTTGTTGATACCTTATATTGAAAATAAAATAAAGCTTGGAGAATCAGCAAAGAATATGTTTGTGGGCAGATGTGTTTTTCCTGCTTAGCTGGGCAGAATCACTCCAGAAAACTCCACTTCTATTTCTCACTTAAAAACAAAAGAACAACAACAACAAAAAACCCTGATCTGTCTTATTCTATATTGAACAAGAGGTGAAAGATGGGGAGGGGGGAGTTGCTTTAGAAAATGCCATCGTGTTGTCTGGAACCTGGGATCAGAAGATGAAGCTGTGTGAACATAATGTTCCGGCTGAATGTGCAGCTGGGAGTTATTTTTCTCCCCTCTTGGCTTATGGTCTGCCCAGAATCACTATAGGAAAACTGTTCCCGAGTCTAGTTGGCCAATCATATCAAGTATTTGTTTCCCCAAAATTAGCTTTAGATCAATCATATCAAAAGTGTTATTAACCAAAGTGTTGTGAGAAAGACCATAGATTGATAAGAGGTTTTAAAAAAAAAAATCCAGGTGAACTGTCAAACCAGGATTTAAATAAGTAAGAGGATCTAACTCCCAGTGCTGTGTCAGCTTATAAAATGTGCAAACCTCATCTAGAGTTTCTCTCCTAGTTTCAAAAACACAATCAAAGGTGTCCAAGGCTGCAGACCAATGGCTCTGACTTCCAGTAGCTTGGGCTTTCTTTCTATGGTTATGGCAGAGGGAGCCTGTAAAACTCAGACCAAGAAGGAAAAAAAAAAAAAAAAAAAAAAAAAACCAGGGGATTTCCTGAACTCCCCCAAACCATCTGGTGTCAGCCTTAGTCTGAGGCCCTGCCCTGCCAACAGTCCCTCCACCTAGAACACACGTGTGTGTGCCTTCATACATAGCCCGGGGGTGGGGGTAGGGAGGTCAACTGCTGATGGGCAAAGAGCTATAGCACAGGAGATACTACCAGCATCAATCGGATTAAGGCACCCTCAGCTCTGACTGATTCGAGGACTCCTGGGAATCTGTGTCCATGCTATCTCAGATGCTGCCAGGCTGATGTGAATTAGTTCCTTCTAGAATGGTCCATAACAATGGCTGTTAGCGGCTACAGACTGGGTGGGATGCAGGAGCTCCACACAGGCTTCCTGGGGCAGAGGTGAGTCTGTCACTAAGGGCTTGCCTCTGCTCTCCTCTTTAGCTATTTACTCTTGCTTTCTACACACAGGAATTCACATGACGGTTCACAGTACTGTGTCACGGAGAAGCGTATGACTACACTGATGAAATAGCAGAGTTAAAGTTTTAGAAAAAGAATATTCTTAATTAATAAACTTTCAAAACACATTTATGTGCATGTCAGAGGACATGCCCTTGTCTTCCTGCACTTCTACCTGGGTTCCAGGTCACCAGGTTTGTGCAGCAAACACCTATATCTGCTGAGCCACCTCAACGGCCCCATAAAGGTTTCTGAAGCAAGTTTGGGTTGACAGCAAAACTCAACAATAAGTGCACTCCCTCTCCCTGCTCCTACACATCCTCTCGAAGTGTGTGTGTTATAGAGAAACATAAAGCAGTTAGTAAGATTTTATTATGGTAGGACATTTTAAATATTAATTTGAACATATTAAATATTTTTAGTAATTCTCTGACAATTGCGTTTGTGCACAGAGGTATTTGATCATACTCCTGGCCGACCCACTCTCCTCTGTCTCCTCCCAGCTCTGGGTCGTTTTGTCTTCCCCACCCCACACCCCCACGAATTCACTTAAACCAATCTGTGCTGTTGATATATCGTGGGGTGCAACCACCGTATGGAGCAGCAGTTCTCGACCTTCCTAATGCTGTGACCTTTTGGAGCAGCAGTTCTCGACCTTCCTAATGCTGTGACCCTTTGGTACAGCAGTTCCTCATGTTGTGGTGATCCTCCAACCATAAAAACGTTCTTATTGCTACTTCATATCTTTAAGTTTGCTACTGTTATGAATTGTAATGAAAATATCTGTGTTTTCTGGAGGTCTGAGGTGACTCTTCTGAAAAAGTCATTTGACCCCCAAAGGAGTCCACAGGCTGAGAAGAGCTGCTCTAGAGTATGGCTGACCAGCCAGGAGCCAGAAACCAACTCCTTGCAGCTATTCCTCCATTAGTAGCTCCGCAGGGAGGGTGGGGACTCATGAACCCCTCCCCACTCTATGCTACAATGTTAACTGTCTTGATCTTGTATAGGCAACCACAGCTGCTGTGAGTTCATGAGTGCAGCGTCCTGTCCTGTCCAGAGCACATGGCTTGCACTCACACTAAGGATATTTTACAGCAAGTGCACTGTGCACAGACTGGAATACAGAAGAAAAAGGAAAGTGGAGCAACACCAAGTGCTGGTGACAACCCAGAGCAACTGGAACTCTTCTATGCAGATATGGAACACAAGAATCTAGAATAAGAGCTGGCAGTTTCTTGTCTATTGGAGTCTTAAATTTAACATTAGATGCAGACAGCACATTCCTAGTTTTTCCTAGGGAGATCACAACTTACACCCACACAAAGTCTGTGGATGCTTACAGCAGGCTTACTTATAATTTCCCCGTAACCACAAACAATCCCAACCTGCATGTGGGCAGGTGGATCAGGGATTCTCAACCTTCCTAATGCTGAGACCCTTTAATGCAGGTCCTCATGATGTGATGACCCCCCCAACCATAAAATTATTTTCGTTGCTATTTCATAACTAATTTTGCTACTGTCATGAATCATATGTGAATATTTTTTGGAGACAGATGTTTGCCCAAAGTATCACAACCCAGGGGCTGAGAAGCACTGAGATGGAAGCACAATGTCTAGACAGGGGCTCAGCACTCGGCAAGAAAACGAACAAACTGGAACACGCACAGCAGGTGAAAGCCAGAGGTCAGAGCAGAGGAGGGGGGCCCTTTCCAGGGGCCAAGGGCCTGTGGGATTCTACTTCTAGGACATTTTGAAAAAGGCAAAAGTAGAGCAATCTGCCATTGCTAGGGTGTGATGGTCAGGGAACAGCGATCAGGAAAAGTGGCAGAAGGGAGTTTGGGGTCTTAGAGCATGTTCTGACACATATCAGTGCATGTTGAAACTCAAGGTAGCACACACACAATGCAGATGTGCACACGTGTACACACATACATACATATGTACACACATTTGCTCATATAACACATACATGCATACATATGTGCACACACATATACACACATACACACATGCATGCACACATATATACATACACACACACCAGCTGGAAAGCACTGGGGCAGGGAGCAGTGCAAACCTCAGTACAACAAAGGGAATACAGAAAGGCAACATGTACCTTGTATAAAACATTTAAGAGAGCTGTGGTAGAATAAAAAGAGACATTGAGATGCGTGTTACGTTCTTATTAATGTGCGGTATTCAAAGACCAGACATTAAGACTACGTAGGATTAAGAATGGATTCCAACACAGGGGCTGAGTCTATAGCTAAGCACTTGTTATGCACATAGGAGACCCTGAGTACAGATCCGCAGAACCATACAAATGTCAGGTGGAACAGGCAGGCTTCCTGTAGTCTAAGCCACTGTATGTCCCTAAATGCAAGAACGCAAGAGGGCCACTGTAGCGTGCCTGCCAGGCTCAGTTAGGTAAGCTTGCTCAGGCTTCAGGGACAGTGTCTCTGCCCATGAGTGCAATGTCAACAGATCAATGTGCATAATACATACTGTAACACATACATAGTGCATACTGTAACTGAAACACCCACAGAACGAGGTCTTGTCCTGATCCACTAATGAAAATGTTGACACCAGAGAACCCGACCCTGCATTTTTACTCGGAGCTACAGCTTGGGACTTGATGACTCACAATTTGCGGAAGTGTCACAGAACATAATTATCATAAATAATCATTATTATTTGTTTTAATTAGAGGGAAGGAAGGCACCTCCCCCGTGGTGTCTGCCCCTGGTTCTGAAGCAGCAAATGGGCAGAGCCTGCAGTTCACTGCCATCTGCTATGGTTTGGAGGCAGGAAGCATATAAGTAGTGGTCCAAATTCTGACAGCGAGCAGAACCGCTGTGTGTTGTTAACACTGTCTCTCAGCTAGCTAGCACGCCTCTGAGTCTCCCCTCAAAGCAGGACAGCTACGGGACGGCCGAGGCAGCATGCCACAGAAGACTGACAAGACAAAGGCAAACAGGGCTCTAGCCCGTCCTGCCAGTGCCATAGCTAGATTGGCAAGAAGGAAATGAACACCCAGACAGAAACTAACGGATTAGCTTAGTTAGGTTTTCCATCGCTGTAAAGAGACACCATGACCAAGGCAACTCTTACAAGGACAACATTTGATTGGGGCTGGCTTACAGGATCAGAGGTTCAGTCCATTATCGTCATGACAGAAAGCCTGGCAGCATCCAGGCAGACACGGTGCTAGAGGAGCTGAGAATGCTACATCTTGATCCAAAGGCAGCCAAGGAGGAGACTGTCTTTCGTAGTAGGCAGCTAGAAGGCTCTGATTCCACACAGGCTGGAGCCTGAACATAGGAGGCCTCAAAGCCCACCTTTGTAGTAAGTGACACACTTCCTCCAGTAAGGCCATACCTCCTAATAGTGCCACTCCCTATGGTTGAGCATTCAGACACATGAATCTATGGAGGCCACTCCTAGTCAAACACAGACCATTCACAGAGGTGAAGAAATGGGCTCAGGGGCTGGACCAATGGCTCTGCGGTTAAGAGCACCAGCTGCTCTTGCAGATTCCCAGCACCCACATGTTAGCACACAACCATATGTAGCTCTACTTCCAGAGCCTCCAGTGCTGTCTTCTGGCCTCTGTGGGCGCCAGGCATGAAATGGGTGCACAGACATATGTGCAGGCAAAACATTCATACATACAGACGCACACATGTGCTGAAGTTATACAGTTAGTAGCTGAGAATTAAAGCTTGAGATGGGTCACTTCCAAACTCTATTTAGCCAATACCTAGATACTTTCGCTTTCGCTGAGGCTGATACACCCATGACCCCCGAAAACTGTACGTGCTCAGTAGACACACATTGTGGAGAACAAGAAGGCAGGCACAGAACCTGATAGCCAGGACTTGATACCAACAAGCTTGGGGATGCATATATACTCGCTGCTCTGCTGCTATAGGCTGAGGATGCTGCAAACTTCTAAACATTCCTGCCTGCAACTGGGGCTGGAGGGATGGCTCCTTGTGAGGGGACCTTACTGCTCTTCTAGAGTCTGGTTCCCAGCGCTATGCCATGTGGCTCACAACCTCCAGCTGCAGGGGACAGGGGGCAGCACACACACACACAGAGAGAGAGAGAGATACACACACACACATTTTTAAAAACTAGATCTTTAAACCACACTGGATGTGATGACATTGCCAGTCACACCCTCTCCTGTGAGTCACAAAAAGCAGCTTCTGGTATGTAAGGGAGCACAGGGAGGTTAAAGTTCATAGAGTCCCTCCACACGACAGGTGTTCTAACAAGCAGCTCTGCTCCACACACGCCCCTGCTCTGGACCCGGGTGTCCCACCTTCTTCATTTTATTCTCTTGGGTAGTTACTTCTGTGACTGTCCTAGCCAAATGGACCAATTGAGGAACAAATTGTCCCCGCTTATAGAAGGTTTACTGTGGCAGGACAGATAACATTCTGGGGTCTCGGGAGCAGGACAAGTTAAAAGTCTCTTTCTAACTTGACATTTCATACTCAATAATGAGAGATGATGCCAAACAGCAAACTTCAGGTACCGGGACACTTTTCATCGTTTTAAAAACAGCACTACCAAGATTTGATGCAGTTTAGTTTGCTCAGAATCTACTCCATGCTATTGATGTGGTTATTCTTGTGAACTTATGACAGCAGCTTCAGTAAGGAAAGAACAGAAGTGGGGCAAACTAATTATTTTTTTTAAGTGGGGGGGGGCTCTCCAGAACAGCATAGCAGGTTCTAATAGTTGGAAACTTAGCTATTTTGACTGAGAAATGTTCGGAAGAAGTCTTGTTTAAGGTTTCTATTGCTGCAGCAGCTCCTATTTCCTAGAGTTTACTGTATGTTTAAAAAAATCGCCATAAAACAGGCACAGCTGCATGATCTGATTTGTAATCCAGGTCTTGGTGACGGTGGGGCATTGGTCACGTGAGCCCATACCTCACTGGCTGAGCAGGCCAGGTTCGCTGTGCTACTTGACAGGTAATTTTCACGCAGCGGTGATGCCAGCGCGCACCTTTTCCAGAGTGCGCCAAATGCTGACGTCGTTCCTTCCCTCTTTCCATAAAACATGTCAAAACAGCACTTTCGGGATTTGACAAATCTGAAGTGACAGAATCAAACCCATTTATTTTTAATGAAAAATACCCTGGGCGTATTCTCTTGAAACTAGTCTGCCTTTCCTAAGGGTGTGTTGTACTCCCTCTCCTCAGAGTGCACTCAGGGTTTCAAGGACATGCAAGAAGAAATGAGCTTAGTCAGAAGTTCACAGCCATCAGGGATGTGTGGAAAAGCTTCAAGTTGATGCAGAGTTGTCTGGGAGCAGCTTAAGAACAAGCACAGATGTGAATTCAGCTGGGTGTTCTCCAACTTACAGAAAAATTCTTCTAAAACTTCATTCTGAAGTCAGTTGTTTCAGATAGATTAAGCGTTTTCCCAGTGACTGGTCACAATTTATAAAGGGTAGTTATAGTCTCCAGCCAGTTCACAATGGTTTGTCCCTAAGTCACATGGGGGGGTGACTACAATATTACAGAAAGGAGAAGAAATGGAACCTACATTTATTAAGTTACAAAGCACTTTCACATAAGTAATCTTACTGAGTTTTAATAATTCTGTGCAGTACTTCTGTCTTCCTTTAAAGGTAAAAGGACTGGATGGCAGGAGGTTCAGCACTGACAGAGGTGACTAGTCAAAGGCAACTGTTGGGGGCGGGGGGAGTGAAGAAAGAGTCAAACCAAGAGCCACTTGTCTCTGAAGCCACAGCTCCAGGTCTGTGCCTTTAAACAATGTTTACAAGTGGAGACTTGTACTTTCCAAACGGAAAATGTAAGCAATCTATTCTGTGACCCCCAAAACCCTGGAGTACAGACACGAGACCTACACAGCTCTGCGTGTCCCAATTACAGAACGGCAGGGTAGCCATGCGTGAAAAGCAGTGGCCTCTTGCCTGTGCGTCTCCCGTTCAGCCTTCCCTGGATGTGTGACTCTGGCCAATTCCATGTTCCTTACCTAAACTCACAGTCTTTCAAACTCTCGGTTCTCCATCCTTTTCTTTAAATCCCCAAATCCAGAGTGAGTAAATACACATTTACATCTTTTTTGTGGCTGGTCATGCTCCCTAACCAGGACAGGTAAGAATTTAAGCACAGCTGCTTAGCCCATAAGGCTGAGTCTTCAGCCCGGAGCCTGAAAACTATGCTCTGCCCGACTGGGAGAAAACTACCCACACTGACATCAAGGAAGTGGACCTTGACTAGTCCGGAGGAAATGCAAATGATACTTAGTTGCATCAACTTTGGAAACTATACTTCTGAAACAAATTAAGAAACTCATTTCAAGCTGTTTGAAATGAATGTGAGTTGACACTTGCAAATGAATCTTCTGAAGAGGGGCAGCTCTGATTCGCCAGCATCATTTCAAACGCTCCTACAGATGAATATTCAGAGCCTGCACATCAATTTTTAATGTAATAGAATCCCGGATGCTTAAAAAGTAGGTTCCACTTCATAATCTGTCATCTTCTCTACATCCTTTCAGGATGCATTAATTTTTTAAAAAGTTCTTTTAACTCGGCTCCTAACAGACATTTTTATCCACTGCAAGTTCAAAGCTACTACAGAAAACCTCTAGCTTTAATTGATAGCTCATGAAGGAATCCGTGTTAATTATAAAGCCGTGGCCATAATTAAATACAAATACAGACGTGATAAGAGTGTGGGTTCAGAGTGTCTCACTTTCAAAGTCTTTGAGGAAAAAAGTCCAGTCGCTTTCTGAAGCTCTCAGAAGAGCATATTTAATATTCTAATATATTGGAATAGATACAGATAGCAGCTGGCTGGTCGTTCCCAGCACAGTCCTGGTTATGACTAATGGAAAATGTTAAATGACCGCACACCATGTGACATGGGCGGGTAAGTGGCCTCTGCAAGCGTGGATCAGCAAATTCAGCACAAGCGACTGAAGCAGGAGACTCGGGGTCTTTTCAGGAGACACACACGTGCTCTTCAGACCTTCAACGCACTGCCTCGCCGCTGAAAAAGAAATCCTTGTTTTTAAAATGTACTTTATGTCCACTTTTAGATGCCTAATTAATCCTCATAGTTAAATGCAACCACTTTCTTTGCGAGATCTTTTTTTTTTTTTATTTCCATAAACTCCGGAAGTTAATGGAAATCATTGTGTCCTTACGGCTAAGGTAATGAATGCCTAGTGGTCAATAGCTCCGAACCTTAACAGGCAGTTAACTAATTCTGTCGGAAATAAGACCAACGGTTCTAATAGCCTCTAATTTCACCGCAAGAGTCTACCCTTATGAACTATGGATGGCTTTCATGAGCTCTTCCTTCAGCAATTTAAATGCAAAAACACATGCATTTGAATTCAAATGTCGATCACCCTGATTTCATTTGCCAAGGAGATCACAGATCAGAAAGGTTCCTTCCCTGAGAAATATTTACACGCAATAAGCAGGACCAGCACAAACACACATGAAGAGACTCTAAGTACAAAAGACAATTTAGTTTATTGGAAAATCATTTACATTTTCTTTTGCTTATTTCAAGCAGTCTGGATTTTTTTTTTGTTTTTCTTTTTTTTTTTATCATACAAAAGGAACAACCATAACTATCCTTTGTAATAAAAGCAAAAAGGGGATCTCAGACCCTGATCACATCCTGCTGGCTCACTCTGGAGAATGAGAATGTCTCACTGCAAGTCAGACAGCTTAGCCTGTATCTCACCAGCACCCTTCCCACTAGAGAAGTGAGAGCCTCTGCTGAAAATTACTCCTGGCCGTCTGGCTCAGTGTGGCAGCCACAGAGCACTCTGAGGGATGGGGTGGTGATGCCTCTTGCCCTGTGGTGTCAAGGAGTGATTTCTGAATGGAGAGGGCTGGCTGCTGGCTCATGGCTCTCCTGGCAGTTTGGCCTGATCCTCTGTCTGACCACATCCTCCTGAGCAGCTTTACCCCACTCCTGAGTATGTTACACTCACTGCAAGTGGGCTCCCTGTTCCAAACCTGGAGCTTATCTGTGGCTTGCTTTGTTAATCGTGGTACAACAGTTAAGTCAAAGTTCTCTGGCACAATATTGTATCAAGCTTCTGACAAATCTAAGGGATCAGATCACTCTGTTTCCTAACCTTAGGTACATATGATCCCATTTCCTGAAGAACATTAGGCCGGAACCCCCCCTGCTGGCCCTGGACATGGGGCAAGAAAACCCTGAGCTGGCCCCAAACTTCTTACTGGCCAGTTATGTGAACCCTAGCTCCTTCTCTCTAAAGTGAGGGAGTCAGATGACCTGTGAAGGGCCTGTACAGCCTCAACCCTGCAAGGTCCTAGTTTGTGAAATGCAATCCTCTTTGCCTTTAATTATTGACACAGTGACTAACTGCTGAAGCATCTCAGGCTCCTTCCTCATGCCTCTAAATGCATTCTCACTGGGAAATGATCCTGCCACGGGCAGCTTACCTGTTTTTCATACACCATTTGCCTATAGAAGCAAACCTAGCACAAAGTAGTGAACCGGAGATCTACCGCCAATCCCATCCCCCTCCCAGTAGTGAACATGAGATCTGCCACCCCCATCCCCTTTCCTTTCAATAAACTCATGGGCAAGGGTGTGAGCTGCCTCTCCCTCTCTCCATGTGTTAATGAACCACCTATTGCCAAATGGAACGCTTTCCTTAAGCACACACGGTTTCTGCTGATGTAAAATGACAAAGTACTAATTAGAAGGCATCTAATCCGAGTCACAATTCTCATTAATTGGAAACTACTATAGTAATTATTAACGAGTCGCATTATCATTAAAGTAAGGAAAATGTCAAAGTTGATTTATGCATACAGGAGCGCCCCACAAACAGGCCTACAGTTACTGTCCTTTATAAAGTGACCAAAGATAAAACCAACACCTTGTAGATTTGATGAACACTCTGAAAAGGCTACGCTTTATTGCTTTGATGCCTTTTTCAAGCACTGATATGTCTTAGAAGAGAAAATACCTTATTTTAAAGTCTCCAAAGAGTACAATAGATGGCCTCTTTGAGAAACCTAAAACAATCCTAGGCCCCAAGGACATGTCCCTCTCCAAGGCCAGAAGAATTCAAGTTCAGCTGAATAAGGTGAATGAAAGACAAATGCTCACAGTGACTGAGGGCATTTGGAGACCAATACATCACAGCAAAAGAGGAAGAAAAAAAAAAAAACCCAGCTCATTTACCTGTGGAATCATAATAAAGTAGATACAAAAACACAACTCTCACCTCAAAGGGAGTAAGACAGTTTATTCCAGAACCAAATTTGTGTGACTTTGGCCAAGGGACATGGATTCAGGTCACGTGAAATGCGTGTTCCCACTTGGAAATGGCTTCCTGATTTTCACAGCCAGAGAACAGGTGAGGACCGCAGGTCAAAGCCGTGTCCACCTATGAGGCTTCAGCAAGGGCCTCAGATGCTGCCTGGGGGCCGCTGGTGTCTCTGGGCTAGTGGTCGAGAGCACAAGTCAGTATGCTCTACAAGACTTCATCAGACAAGATGCTGGGTCAGACAGACAAAGGGGTGGGCCAGGAATGGCTGGTAAGGGCTTAACCCGAGCCTAAGATAACTTGGCTCTGGACCTGCAGCATTGTAACTTAATCAAAGTGCTCATCAGACAACCAGCCTCATGAAACCTTCAGCACCTGTGGTCTTTTTCTGAGAACATTGGTTCACAATAACATGTGCGACTTCTTATTTTTTTTTTTTGTCATCTCAGGCGTCTTCATCATTTTATTACAAGATTTTTCACTAACTCAACTTTATAAAAGATAGACTCCAATACGTAGTAAAGAATTAATGAGCATTGTCTGCATTTGGGCTTACAAATGCTAACGTCGTGAGTGCCGCTCCCTAACTCTGCACATGGTCTTGCTTAGAAAACCAGGTCTCAGTGTGAGGCAAGCATGGGGCTGTGATGGTAGCACCCAAACGCAACACACACACTTACTTCACACTAGAGCTTGGGATTCTCCATCTGAAGCACTTACTCAGACACAATATTTCTCTACTCCAGGGCAGAACAGACAATTTTTAAATGTTTTAGAAATTAAAATTCCATTTATTTTATTTTAAAGATGTATATTACCTCACTAGAGAATGTATGTTCATTCTTGGAAATTTAGTAAAAGTATAAAACAAAAAAAAAAGGAAGATTAAGTAAACAAATCCCTTCATCCTGTCACGCAGAAGCCACTGGCTACACTTGGTTTGTTTGTTTTTTGTTCTTTGAGACAGGGTTTCTTTGTGTAGCCCTGGCTGTTGTGGAACCCTGTAGACCAGGCTGGCCTCCCAGATGCTGGGATTAAAGGCGTGTACCACCACTGCATGGCTATTGTATACACCTTTACTTGCATTCTTTGGCATAATTTTCTACACACACACAATTTTATAAAATTCAGAATTTCTGAAGCCACTTATTTTTAGCCAAAGTTGATTTAAGTAGTCAATTAGTTACATGCATCCCAGTAAACAATGACAAAATAATATTTACAAGTCACTTATGATTTCAAGTGTACAATACGGAAAATGTGTGCACATTTGTACAAACATGCACATGTGTGTACAAAAAGAGTATTCATTGTTCAGTTTACACCAGAACCAATCAAGCTTATAATTTGCAGACTTTTAACGTAATTATCCAGGTAAATGAAGCTGCAGAGCATGTTGGATTTGTCAGACATTGATCATGTTAAGGTTCTACCATGAAGACTAACAGATAAAAGGAACTGAATACTTAAGAGAGTTTGTTTTTTAAATGGGAACACAATTAGACCCAGAAGAAGACATTACAAATGGCTTTCCTCCCAGCAGTGGCTGCTTCCATAGCCAGATGATGGTCCCAAGAGAAAGGGAAATATCTTCTCTCTGACAGTTTCTAGTTGCCCACAGAGATATAGACGAAGGCTCACCTTGGGAATGAGGGCATTTCATGGGGGCCTGGAAGGAGCAACTGTCTTCAAGATGCATAAGCCACACACACAAAAAAAAAAAAAAAAATTAAAATAAAACAGATAGAAATTAGAAAGAAACTCTCAGCTTGGGACATCAAGTGTATCTTTCAAAGCTTCCGACACAATAGGACAGCTCTATCTACACTCTTCTCAGGTGGCAAAGGCAAACCCTGGAGCTCACTGCAGGGCCTGCAGGACAGCAACGGAGCATGTGCCGACATCTATGAACGCTTACTTAAGCCTGCTCTCTTTACAGCAACATATCCACTGAGTTACGTATCTGCCCACTGAGTTACATATCACGCACACCAGAGACAGGTGTTCTGGAGCTTTCCAAGGTGGATGTATTTGGAGAATTTAACACAATATTCTACTATTCTGAATTTCTTTCAGAGTTCAGAGAAAGGATATGAAGAAGATACGTTAAAGATAACCATGTGTGTGCATAACTGCTCCTGTGCTTTTTTAGAGATACCGTAACTTACAATACCAATCCATACTGTTCCTTTAAAGTGTCCTCACTCCTCACTGTTGGCATCTGGTTTATGCTCATGACAGCCCGTGCTCACAATAAATGTACCAATCCTTTGATGATACTCTGGCAGTCTAGAGTAACATCTGCCAGCAGGACTCAGAAGCCAGGCCACCTTCAGGTACAGCAAGGGCCACTGGCCATACTAGAAGTAGGGGTCCTCTGGAAGAACACCCAGCGCTCTTAACCACTGAGCCATCACTCCAGCTCCTGCCCTAATTCTGTAACACATACCAAGACAGTCTGGCACAGAGGCAGGGAATTTTCAAAGTGAGGCGGGAACATGGACTTTCTGACCTCTCTTTCTCTCATTCTCAAAGCTGCTTCCCTGATTCCGTGCTTTGAAGCAGCCAGGTCATTTCTTCTGTGAACTAGGAGAGGAAGGAGAATAACCAACGAAAGGCTAACACGACTGACTCAGACTCTTGTACCTTTCAAAATATGCTTGAAAAGAGTGACATGGAAAATCAAAAAAGATCACGCAGAAACCTTTCAGCTGATACTTAACTAGACCCAAGAACCTGAAAGCATCAAGGAGCTTGTAGGAATGTCCTGGCACGCTGGAAATAGAGCTAAAAATAACAGACTTCTGATGGTTCGTATTAGAGGTTAAAACCATTACAACAGTCATGTGGGTGTTCCATTGATTCCTCAATACCAATAATTACTTGATAATCACACAAATTATTTTTAAAATTCTTTTATTTACTTTTTCCATGTGAGAGTTTTCCTGCATGTTTGTGTGTGTGTACCACATGCCTGATACCCACAGAGGCTTGAAGAGGATGTCATCTCCTGGAACTGGAGTTAAAGACAGTAGTGAGTCACCATGTGGGTCTTGGGAATTGAACCTGGGTCCTCTGGAAGAACACTCAGCACTCTGAACCACTGAGCCATCACTCCAGCCCCTGCCATAATTCTGTAACACATATCAAGACAGTCTGGCACAGGGGCAGGCAAGTTTCACTGTGGGGAGGGAACATGGCCTCCTTGACCTCTCTTCCTCTCATCCCCAAAGCTGCTACCCTGACTCCGTGCTCTGAAGCAGCCAGAGAGCAGATCATTCTTCTGTGAACTAGGAGAGGAAGGGGAATAGCAAACGAAAGGCTAACATGCTGCACTTCCCTGCATCAGCACCGGTTGTATTCACTACATTCCCTGAATGTACCTGAAGCCCAGGAGAAACTAATGGGGGTTGGGGGGGAAGCCTTACAGGATTGATCCGCCTACAGTGGCTCCTCACACACACTCCCAGAGCAACAGACATGGGCCCAAACTCTCTTCTGATTTGAAGTCCCCCTCATTCTCCCCACAGTCGGCCACCTCCCTGACTCAAGTTTTATTCAGCGTGGTTTAGTCATCATACCTTTCTGTATCAAAATAAATAACTTTAACCAGCTGGTCTTAATATTGCAGGAACTAAAATTAAAAAGAAAAACCCACAAAAGCCACAAATATTTGGAACCACAAAGGAAAATGTCAAGCTACAGCCAATAAAGCTCTAGTTAGCAGGACTTTCAAAGGTAGGACCCAAATAAAACCTCACGGGACGGAAGAAAAAAAAATTTCGCTGCCAAATTGTTAATACTCAACCCCAAAGTCCCTTTCCAGCACTTGGGACTACGGAATGCTTGAGCCAGGTCCCTCTCCTTCCCAGGCCACCAGGCCCGCTCTCAGCTCCCCTTGGCCCTATCTTTGACCGTACCCTCGGAGACACAAGAGGCTGGTGGCCACTGGGTCTGAAGTGACCTTTTATGGATCTGCTGTGCCTAAGGCAAAGCAACTTTGAGAGTTTGGCAAAGAAACTCATTTTCAGTTGTTTTTATTTTTAAGAGGAAGCATCATCACAAAAGCATGACTGTCTGGTTTCACAAACAAGGAAGGCTTCTTGGGGAACTAACATAGGCTCTTCTTCAAACACATCCGCTCTGTAGAAACCAGAACCTCAGACCGGGACAGAAACCACGAAACCACAGGGCTTTAAGATCTGCAGAAGTCACATGGTCTGTCCTCTTCCTCTCAAACGAGATCATACTCAAATATTTAAAACAAAGGGGAACTCATTCAGTAGTAAAGCCTTCCTTAGGAAAAGGTTGCCATTCAGAGGCAAATTATTTCTCACAGGCGACTGAGTCCTTATTTAATCTTCAGGGTACATTCGGGGTGGGAGCTGGTGGTCATGTAATTTGTGTGGAAAAAAAAAGAAAGTAAAGGATAGCAAATGTCAGGGGTGGCCTCAGACAGGCTGTAGCCTGAGGTCTCTATTAATCTCTAGAACTCTCTGGCAGTAGCCCATTCCACAGAACAGAATGTGAGGTTCAGGAGAGCAGGCAGACAGTCCTAGGCCACAAAGTACAGCTCGGGTCTCCGAAGGGTGTGCAGTCTCCGCAGTGTTCTATGGTTCAGCCTTCTTCGTACGCGCACGCTGCAAACTTGTCCAAATGGAGCTCTGGCGTTTTGTAGCACCCCCACCCTCACGTGTCCTACCAGAACGGAGATGCAACTCAAATGACATGGAGAAAGACATGGCCTGCTCCACACTTGTCTGAACACTGACTACGTTCCGTTTACTAGAAATGGGGTAGGGGGCTTGGGGGGGGACCGACAGCAGCTACACGCTCTTGCCAGATTTTGCGAACAGGGAATCCAAGTAGGCTGACAGTGGGCCATGGCTGCCACCTGCTACGGCAGGAAGCTGACAGCAGCTCTTGCTGTCAGCAAGGAGAACTTGCATACCATCCTTTGTGTACCGGGAGCACTTCTGAGCAGTCTGTTAACACAAAGTGGGAGCACCCGAGCAATGGGGAACAGGAGGAAGGAGAGGGAAAGGAGGAAGCAAAGATGCTAAGATTGACGAGCACCCAAGTGCACTGCATGGCGCAATGGGGACATTTGGGCAAGCACACAGTGTGGCATGGTAGCAAAGGAGAAAAAGAAAAACAGAAAAGAGCCAGACAGACAAGGACCAGGGAAGTGAAAATGTGGCAGGTGGCTGGGACAGAAGGTGAAGGAAAAGCTGGTAAGAGCGACTGCTGCTTCCTCTTCAGTCCAAGTGCTCTCTCATGTCCTCCTCCACTCAGGATGCACCTCACTTAACGTCACGCTCACCTCAGGCATGAGAAACGGTGTAGTGTAGATGCACACCACGCCCCGAGCCCCACGCACACTCACTGATCTCTCTCCAGCCCACTCAGGGCAGGTAAGGCCCAGTCAGAAGCTCGGCAAGAAGAAAAGCAGCAGTCTTGGCATCTTCCCTCAGACCACCAGATTGCTATCAATCAATCAAAACCAAAATCACACTCCACTCGTCAGTAACACACAGGAGAGGCAGACCTCTTTCCCATCACTCCAGAGCCCTGTAAATCTACCTGATGCTTGAGCCCTCAGTCTACCTGATGCTTGAGGATTGTGACCGGTGGTTACCCCGAAGGTAAAATGCTTTATAGAAAACAGTCATTATTCTGGAGGACATTAGGCACGACACCTCCAGACCCACAGACATGTCTTAAGTGGGTGCTATGGCTCTTGGGGGCCTTCCCTGTGCTGTTCAGCCTTGAAAGGCAGGAGGATGTGGCTGAGAGTCTGGAGGGACAGCTGCTGTCCTGGACTTTCAGGACATGAGTGCAAGCTCACTTAGAAGGCCTCCCAAGGTTAACTCTGTCAAGACCATGGAGTTTCCCAAGTCTGTTGTGTGGAGAAACAGAGCCCAAGAAAACAGTGTTGAGCATCCTTAGAGTGAGCTCTCACCTGAGAGGAGGCAAGGCTTTCCTGTAGCCGTGATGATCGGCCCCCTCACAGTCGAGCCAGGAGAGAACAGGCTCTCCCACAGCAGATGGACCTCACTATTAGAGGGCTGGTTTGCAAACACTCAGACCTCTCACTCACAACCAGATGCCACTTGAGGAGTACAGATTACTGCCAGCTGATCGATGGCTTCTGATCCCACACTCCCCAATCAAATGAATACAGAAAAAACAAAATGTCAGGCTCTTCAAACATACCAAGTAGAAGTCAAAGTGACACGTGGGAGGATGGGGGGCGGGGGCAGCAATGTCTCTCCAGTATGACTCCCTGGAGCTCAGTCCTAGGAGAGGCACCCTCATGCTTTCCTGTCTGACCTTTCCTTCCAAGCTCAAGCTGAAGTGGGTCCTGTGCATAATCACTGACGGACTAAGTGCTCACAAGAACGACTCAAGTGACACACATGGTGTGCCCTGACACGGAAAACAGAAGCAGTAGTTTGCTGCTCTGTCACGTGGAAACTCTGAGTGCTGTCAGCAGATGGGAGGAGGGTCTGGGGCTGCCACAGGGACCACTGGAGCCCTTGGAAACACAGAACAGAAAGCAATGAACCCTCTTCAAGTTCAACACACACACGCACACACACACACACACACACACATCATGAAATGCAATGAAAAGGCCATGTAGCCAGAGGTCATATTTTTTCCGGCCTGCTAAATTAAAATGACTCAGAACCTCTGTAATTACATGGAAACAGATGAAATTGTTATCTTAACTAAATTGTAAAAGCACTTTAAATGTCATAAGTTTTGATGCAATTTAATACTTTAAATGGACACTGCTCAGTGTAGTCACTGGTTTTCTACCAGGCAGATGGGGTATAATCTATGTCCATTATCAAGCCTGAACAAACGCCCATCCATCTGCCATCAGCATGAGGAGCAGTGGAGTCACAGAACACGCAGCCGAGACCACAGAGGGCGGAGTTCCCACCTCCCACCTCCAACCTCCAACCTCCTCTGTGACATAGCATCAATCTCCACCACATCTTCAGCCCTGGAGAGACAGATCAAGTAAGCTAACGTGTTCTGTAAATGTTTACTTCAAAATGTAAGCGGTTATGAGATTCTATGTCATTGTGGGGTAAAATATGAAGATCGATCACTTCTCACCATAACCTAAAAACACATTAGACTTTACTTCAGCAAAATGGCAACCTAAAAAGTACATTCCAGTCCCAGACCAGTGCAGGGCCAGTCCCAGAGCAGTGCTTTATATAACTCTCACAAGGCATTAACTAGACACTGTAGAGGAGGTGACAGCAGTGGCCCAGGATGCTGGGCCTCTCCTTGAGGGACAGAGCACTAGGAAGAGAGAGGTCCATCGTCTCTCACCATTCTTGGTCTCTCCCCTCATGTTCTGCACATAGAACAGCATGAAGAATGTTGTAGAGCAGTCCTAGTGGAGGCAGCACTTCAGAGAAGTATACTTTTCTCCAAGCTACATGAATTCCTTTCCTACTACACATTTCCAAAAATTTTCTTTGGTGTTAATCATAGAAATGCAAATCTTTTGCTTTGATGGAGTATTTTTGAGGCTAGGAGTAAGATAAGATAGATAATATGTTGGCTTTGAGTGGTATAGAACATGGGTGGGGTTAACTGAGCAATGCTGTTGAAGCATGCACAAGGCCTGTGCTCTATCCTTGGGCGAGATGAAACCATACTGCTGTTGTAGTAATTTCTTCATCACAGGCTCCACTTGATTGCTACTGAGACCAGAACTGCACACAGAAGCACACACAAACACATGTTCAAGAACCCCTTAGTTATGAACGATGCAACCAGAGGCAGAAGGCAGGAGCGGATGCCCCATTGGCATACAAATGGAAACTGCTTCTAGCTACACCCAGGGAAGCCCTCTGCTTGACTCTAGATCTTAGGATGCCACTCAGCACTCACACGAAACCCAGCCAATCTTTTTATAGCAAGTGCAGGCTGAAAAATCCCTGAAGCAGCTTTTCTTCAGAGCAACTGAGGAAAGACTGGCTGCACTGTACAAAAGGAACACAGCCCGAGATGTGTCCTCCACAGACACACACACACACACACACACACACACACACTCACAGCCAACAGAGCTCAGCCTCTGGTGCAGAGAAAGAGCTTTGGAATCCTCTCCACAAGAGAATCAGCACCCAAAGAAAAAGAAGATTGTGTCTTAACGCAGTCTCCTGTTTCAGCCATGTACCTGCCTGACCTCGAGAATTCCATATATGTGTTGAGAGGTGGGTGCTCCAAGAGGCGAGTAGCTTTTGTGAATAATTGACGACAAAATAATGAGGCCTGAGGATGTCAGAGACACAATATAGTTTCGGAGAATTCATCACAGAGCTTTTAAAATTCCCCAATACTACACGATGAATAATTTATTCCTGTGTCAATATGGGGCCGGCAGATGTTCATCCAGAGTCAGTGTTAACCCTTCAAAGCTGAAAATCGAGAACGCAGGCTCCGACAGACACAAGAAGTCACTTCATTTAAGTGAGATTATCTCCATGTTTATAAGGAAATTAAAGGAGCCTTGGAAGCTAAGAGAAAGCAAACCACTTAGTTGGCGATCTTTTATCAGAGTCTGCTTATGACGATAAGGATTCCAGTTAAGTGGGAAAGCACAAATGGACCGCTCTCTCCCTTCACGAGTGTCCCTGGGGGTGTCTGCTACTTCCACCTAGGAGTATCTGCTGGTGGCTTATGATATTGACCTTTCTTGCTGATATATGGTCCAATTTTAAACACCAGGTGTTGGGCTTTCTGGATATTCTCCCTCCTTTAATCCACTTTAATTAATTAGTCTCTGGGTATCATTCATTTAAAATGAAACAAAGCAGAGAACTGAAGAATCACGCAAGCTACCAGAGAGCTTAAGGATGCGTCAGTGCTTTTAGCTTCAAAACAGAGACTGGGGCACGAGATCTCTCTCATTTATCCCTCATTTATCAGCTAGTTACCGAGTACTATGTGTGAACAAAAGAGGAATTGTTTAATCACAGATCCTAAAGACGTCTTAGGGATATGTTAATGTCTGTGTCTGAGCATGCGCAGAGGCTTCCAGTCAACATATGTGAAAACAGTGCACAGGGCCAAGACTAAAAATCTCAAAATTTCTTAAATCTTAAACTTCAAATCTCTCAATCTCAAAACCAAGAATAGATAGTATATATAAAAATAAGTTTAAGCTGTGTTCTGAGTTATATCCAAGGAAGTAAAATGTGCAAGAGCTAGAAACAATGAAGAAATGAGCAGAAAGGTAGGCAGGGGCTGGAGCAGAAGGAACTCCAAGAGGAGGGGTGGTATAGAGTCCAGGACTCAGCCCAGGAGGAGTCACCTCAAATGGTGCCAGGGCTGCGGGCTTGGTGTGAACTACCTGAATAACACAGGAGTCAGGAAGTCCAGGAACAGAGAATGGAAAGGTCAGACGTCACCCAGGGCAATGACAAAAATGGGAGAATTAATTTAATTCAACAAAACAGAAGTTTAAAACAACCGTGTTTAAATGTGGAAGAAGATGAAGACACCAAAAGAACTTAAGGAGGAGCAGCCTGGCAAACACCAAGGCAGGCTTGAAAAGGAATTAAAACAGAAACCTGAACAGGAGAGGCCCCGAGCAGACAACACAACAAAACAGTAGCTAACAGTGGCCAGGCAGGTAACCAAAAGGTCACAATGGAAACCAAATTAAATCCAAGTTGCAGGATAGACAGGAAGCAAACACTGGAAAATGAAGCTGAAAGAAGGGGAGCTTGCCTGAAGCCGCACATGTAAACACTGTAAACAGAACAGCAGAGCAGGGTCTCAAAGGTGTGTGACTCTAAATGTCTTCTAAAGGGCACTCGTAATTGTTATGGGACAGTGTCACGACATTGATACGGCTTTAAAATGATCAGGTGTCCCTACAGCAAGGAGATCAACTACATCCTAGAGCAGCCTTGCTGTAAACTTAGAAATCATTCACAAAGTATTACAGCTGAGCTCAGTATGTCGGGTACAGGGATATGAATAGCACATTACAACCTGAAGGTGGATTTTAGTACTAATGTATTAAATAATACATAATAAAACTCTCTGAGAATTTCATATAATATTCTTATAGTCACCACCAAATCCTTCCATGCCCACCCCCACCTCCCTACTCCTCAGCTTTATGTTGGATTTTTTAATGCATTTAATAGCTGACTCATTCACTCCAAAGTGTACTGTCTATATATCTGGGGTGTGTGTGTGTGTGTTGGGGGCTGGGGCACACAAACCCCTCCTAACCCCCTCCCCCCGCCCCAACACTATGATGGAATCTTAACTGGTTTGATCCTGTGCAGGTAACAAGTATCATGAACTCCTGACTCAGTCCTGCAAACCCAGTCCTCCCTGGTTCATGGTTCACACGATCTTCCCACCCCATCTTCCTTGGTCGGTCCTGAGCCTTGGAAGGGGATGTGACTCTGAGTTATCAGTCTCTTCAACTCTTTTAATCCTTAAGAAAAATTAAATAAATATTTACTAAAAGTAGACAGAACAAAATCTATACTAAAACTCGTATTAAATCTCTCATGACCCTGAATAGTAAAAATGTTCATGGAAAAAAAAAAAAACCCAAAGTTGAAAGCCTTCAGCTTCCTGATTTCAGAACTTGGTTTCAAAGCTGCAAGAATCAAAACAGTGTCATAGGACCTATGGAGAAAAAACAAACAAACAAACAAACAAACCAGAAAAACCAGAAGTCAATCTCTGCCCCATGTAGAGGACTGCCTTCAACCAAAGAGTCAAGACCATCCATCAATCGGGAAAGGCAATCTTTGCAGCAAACGGTTTTAGGAAAGTAGATACTAACTTGCAAAATGATAAACTCAGACTCCTCCTGATCCCATATGCAGAAGGTTCTTTAAAGTGAGTCAAAGTCCTAATTGTAAGACTTAAGCATAAAATTATGAAACTCGTAGAAATCTTCATGGTATTGAATTGAGCAAGCTTTCTTTTTCCTTAGATACAACACCAAAAGTTTCGAGGTACTTTCTCCATATGGCATGTCTTAGTTCGGGTTTTACTGCTGTGAACAGACACCATGACCAAGGCAACTCTTTTTTTTTTTTCTTTTTTTTTTTCTTAATTTTTATTTTTTACAATGTTAATCAAAGGCTTTATAAATTTGGTAATGCTCAATAACAAGATGCCCGTACAATCAGAAGTATAATCCAATACCCAACCTAGATATACCAACTATCTTTGGCTGGCGGAGATGCGTGAACATCCACCTCCATATTCATAAGGGAACTCTTCATAGCTACCTACAGTGCCCTCCAAGTGTGTCTGAAAGGGGGGAGATACAGCTTTCTTTCTCTTTCTTTCTTTCTTTCTTTCTTTCTTTCTTTCTTCCTTCCTTCCTTCCTTTCTCTCTTTCTTTCTCTTCCTTCCTTCCTTCCTTTTTCTTTCTTTCTTTCTTTCTTTCTTTCCTTTCTTTCTTTTGTTCTTTTCTTTTTTTTTATTGGATGATTTATTTACATTTCCTATGTTGTCCCCTTACCCCATCCCCCACCACCCCCTCGG
>NW_021604728.1:933906-1008346 GCF_004785775.1 Grammomys surdaster
AGGTCAAGGTTCTCTTCTTCCACCTATGCCCAGCAGGGCCCTCCACTTTTACATATTCAGCTGAAGCCCTGGATCCCCCCCTAAGTGCTCCCAGGCTGGTGGTTTAGACCCTGGGAGCTGTGGTTGGTCGTTATTGTTGCTCTCCTCATGGTGCCATAAATCCTTTCAGCTCCTTCAGTCTTCACTCTAACTCCTCTATTGAGAACCCCATGATCAGTTCAATGGCTAGTTGTGAGCATCTGCCTCTGAATATGTCTGACTCTTGAAGGCCTCTGAGGAGATATCCATATCAGGCTCTTATCAGCATGCACTTCCTGTCTTCCACATCAGCATCTACCTTTGGTGATTGCACATGGGATAGATACTCAGGTGGAGTGGTCTTCAGACGGCCCCTCCTTCAGTTTCTGTCCCTCGCTTTGTCTCCATATTTGCTCCCTTGAGTATTTTGTTGCTCCTTCTAAGAAGGACCGAATCACCCCAACTTGGTCTTCCTTCTTTATGGGCTTCATGTGGCCTGTGAGTTGCATCTTGGGCATTTCAAGGTTCTAGGCTAATATCCAATAATCAGTGAGTGAATACCATGTGTGTTCTTTTGTGATTGGCTTATCTCACTCAGGATGATAATTTCTAGTTCCATCCATTTATCTAGGAACCTCTTGAATTCATTGTTTTTAATAGCTGAGTAATACTCCATTGTGTAAATATACCACATTTTTTGAATCCATTCCTCAGTTGAAGGACATCTGGGTTCTTTCCAGCTCCTGGCTATTATAAATAAGGCTGCTATGAACATAGTTGAGCATATGTCCTTGTTATATGTTCGAGCATCTTCTGGGTATATGCCTAGGAGTGGTATAGCTGGATCCTCAGGTAATGCTATGTCCAATTTTCTGAGGAACCGCCAGACTGATTTCCAAAGTGGTTGCACCATCCAAGGCAACTCTTATAAAGACAAATATTTAATTGGAGTTCAGTCCATTATCATCAAGGTAAGAGCATGGCAGCATCCAGGCAGGCATGGTACAGAGGAGCTGAGAGTTCTATATCTTCATCTGAAGGCTGCTAGTGGAAGACTGGCTTCCAGGAAGCCAGAATGAAGGGTTTGTTTGTTTGTTTTTACTTTTTTATTGGATATTTTATTTACATTTCAGATGTTATCCCCTTTCCCCATTTCCCCCCATCCAGGAATCCCCATACCACCCCTCCTTTTGCTTCTATGAAGATATGCCCCCACCCTCCCATTCCCACCTCCCCACCCACGATTTCCCCCATACTGAAGCGTCCAGCCTTCACTGGACCAAGGACTTCCTTATCCACTTATGCCTGAGCTGGATCCATGGGTCCCTCCCTATGTGCTCCCAGACTGGTAGTTTAGACTCTGGGAGCTCTGGTTGGTTGGTATTGTTGCTCTCCTCATGGGGCTGCAAACCCTTTCAGGTCCTTCAGTCTTCTCTCTCACTCCTCCATTGGGAACCCCTTGATCAGTTGAACGGTTAGCTGTGAGCATCTGCCTCTGCATATTTCAGGCTCTGGTAGACCTCTAAGGAGACAGCTATATCAGGTTCCTGTCAGCATGCACTCCCTGGTATCCACATCAGCGTCTACCTTTGGTGACTACACAAGGGATGGATACCCAGGTGGAGCAGTCTCTGGACAGCCCCTCCTTCAGTTTCTGTCCCACGCTTTGTCTCCATATTTGCTCCCAGGAGTATTTTGTTACTCCTTCTAAGAAGGGCCAAAGCACCCACACTTTGGTCTTCCTTGTTCATGAGCTTCATGTGGTCTGTGAGTTGTATCTTAGATATTGCGAGCTTTTGGGCTAATATCCAATTATCAGTAAGTGCATACCATGTGTGTTCTTTTGTGACTGGGTCACCTCACTCAGGATGATATTTTTTAGTTCCATCCATTTGCTTAAGAATTTCTCAAATTCATAGTTTTTAATAGCTGAGTAATATTCCATTGTGTAAATGTACCACATTTTCTGTATCCATTCCTCTGTTGAAGGACATCTGGGTTCTTTCCAGCTTCTGATTATTATAAATAAGGCTGCTATGAACATAGAGGAGCATATATCCTTGTTATATGTTGGAGCATCTTCTGGGTATATACCCAGGAGTGGTATAGCTGGGTCCTCAGGTAATGCTATGTCATGCAAATTGATCCACTCTTATCTCCTTGTACAAAGCTCAAGTCCAAGTGGATAAAAGGACCTTCACATAAAACCAGATACACTGAAACTAATAGAAGATAAGATGGGGAAAACCCTTGAATATCTAGGCACGGGGGAAAGTTCCTGAACAGAACACCAACGGCTTATGCTCTAAGATCAAGAATTGACAAATGGGACCTCATAAAACTGCAAAGCTTCTGTAAGGCAAAGGACACTGTCAATAGGACAAAACTGCAACCAACAGATTGGGAAAAGATCTTCACCAAACCTACATCCAATAGAGGGCTAATATCCCATATATACAAAGAACTCAAGAAATTAGACTCTAGACAACCAAATGACCCTATTAAAAATGGGGTACAGAGCTAAACAAAGAATTCTCAACTGAGAAAACTTGAATGGTCAAAAAGCACCTAAAGCAATGTTCAATATCCTTAGTCATCAAGGAAATGCAAATCAAAACAACCCTGAGATTCCACCTCACACCAGTCAGAATGGCTAAGATTAAAAACTCAGGTGATAGCAGATCCTGGCAAGGATGTGGAGAAAGAGGAACTCTCCTCCACTGCTGGTGAGATTGCAAGCTGGTACAACCACTCTGGAAATCAGTCTGGTGGTTCCTCAGAAAATTAGACATAGAATGAAGGTCTTAAAGCCCACACCCACAGTGAAACACTTCCTCCAATAAGGCCACACCTACTCCAACAAGGCCACACCTTCTAATAATGCCACTCCCTGGGCTGAGCATATACAAACCAAATAACATGGTATTAGAGAAATGCCCAACTACATTCAAATTTCTAATTGTAAGACCTAATCACGAAACCATAAAACTCTTAGAAGAAAAGCTTAAGAGAAGCCTTCTTGGTGATGGACTTGGCAATGTTTTTCTTGGATATAACACCAGAAGTCCAGGCACAAAAGAAAAAAAAAATCACTTCTCCAAAACGCACAAACACACACACACACACACACACAACCAATAAGCACAGGAAAAGAGGATGAAAAGAGGCCACAATGTAACCAGTCCCTGACTTTCGCGGATAGCTATTGATTTGTTTTACTTTTTAAAGTAAGGAAACTACAGGTGTAGGCAAGGATAGGAAGAAATTGGAGCTGTGGTACGTAACAGGAATGCACAGTGATATGGCCATTTTGCTTAGTGGGTCCTCAAAAAGGTAAAGACGGAAATAGCATATGACCCCAAACTTGTAGGTCAGAATGCTGAGAGAAGGAACTCACATAAACACGCACACAGCAGTGCTCAGAACATTGGCATCCACACGAGCCAACAGGTGGAAACCGATCAGTTGTCAATCAATGGATTAATAAGCAAAATGTGATGTATACACATAACTGAATATTATTCAGTCATAAAAAGGAATGAAATTCTGATGCATGCTACAACATGGCTGAACCCCAAAAATATCACGCTAAGTAAAACAAGCTGGATACTAAGAACAAGTCCTGGCCAACCTGACTCAGTCACAGGAAACTGAAGAGCAATCTTACAGAGATGGAACACGGAGTGAGCATCCCCAGTGGTCAGAGCCCGGGGTAGAACCTGTGCTTGAGGGCTGGACAATAATGTTGTCTACACAGCTATCAATGTAGCTAACACCACCTAGAAATGTTTACAGCATATTGACAAAAAGTAAATGAATATTTAAGCAGAAATGGCATGTGAGTCATGTCATGGCTCTTGTTTAGATATCATAGCCATGGTAGTATAAAGAATACTTTATTTCACAAATAAATACAAATATTTAAACAAGATTCTATCATCTTACACCTCTTACCTAATTTAATCTACTCTTACTTTGTAAGGTAAGGATTGTTATCCCCATTTTACAATTAAAAGGATATATATACCCCAAACTGAATAATCCTAAACATGTATTCACAACTGTCAAGTTCTGGTAAATATTCTATCCCTGTGAGAGCCATTAATTCAATTCCCCAGGGAGTCAAAGAATGGTAGTCTCTGCCAGTAGCTTCCCAATATATTGGGAAGAGCCAATATGGCAGCTGCCCCCAGCATGCCTCATGGCTCCATTCTCAAAATCCCAACAGATCTCACAACCAAATGCCCAGCCCAGGGCGGAGATCGCCTGGCTTTGTTGTTAAGCCTTTCTGCTGCAGCCTGGCCAAGAAGCCAGCCAAGTGTGGATGGCCCTGAGCCATGGGAAAGGGGTTCATTTGGACTCCAAGAAGAGGTGGAAAGCACCTCTCGGTGCTTTGGGAAAGGAAAAATCCTCATCTTAAGAGTGAATAGCAAAATCCACACAATACATTTTCAGTAAACATTTTAGAAGTGACCTCACCCAACTTTTTATCCTCTTGACTTTGTTTGGTCAACATTTAACAACTGTTTCGTGTTCTCTGACATGCAAAGAGCTCACTCTGGTTACCACAAAAGCCAACCTTTCTTTTTAAAGCCTTTTTATAAATTACTGCTATGTAAGATTCAGACTTAGCTGTGGGGTAATTATGATTCAATAAATGTATTTACTGGAACGGTTTCTTCAGGTGCTGTTGTACTTCCTCACCCTTCACTTACTCTTACCCCGATGTCTACCCTACTTTTCCCACCAAGGACTTCGTAGGGACTGTGATTACCCATGGCATGGAGGTCTTGATAGGGCCCTAAAGGATTCCAGGCACTCAGAGGGCCAGGTTGGTTATATTTTCTAAGGCATATAATTCATGGGGCCCAGTGCAAAATGAAAATATTGTCTTAAAAAGCAGAAAGAACTTCTTCTTTTTGGTTGTCTCTATCGGCAAGCCCTGATGTTTCTAAATTTTATTTTGAATTCACTGTTGTGACGCTCCAGGGCACCATTCACAGGTTGGTGTGCAGACTGTAGCCTCAGTGTATCTACCCTCAAACTCGGCCAGGTGCATAAGGGGGCACCAGGCTTGCACTACACTGAGATCCTGAGGTCATGAAGACTGGGGTGGCAGGAAGCACAGGGTTCCTGTTCCAGGCAGGTACCCTACTGACCTATCTGGTGCCGCATACAAAACACCCAAACACGGTTGTTTGGAATTTCAAGACAGCAACCATAGGAAGCGGAGGGAACCCTGAGTGAGTGTGTGTTGTTGACAAGGACACAGCCCTGTCAAGGGCCAATGCCTCAGACCCTTAAAAAAACACATGGCAAAGCCTTCCTCTGATCCAAGGATGAGTGTTTACAGACTCTCCCTGCCTTAAACTACAGACTGGAGCAACTAGGAGTGTTTAAGAACAAATAACCAGTGTTTCCAGAAAACCAGCAACTGCAGGTTCCTCCTCCCTGATGTTTACAGCCTGAGACTGCTTACCTGTGGTCGTTTCCTGAGACCAGCTGACCTCTCCCTCCTGCTGTGCATAGTAAACACACCAAGGTCCTGGTTTGCTGTGGTAGTTGGTGCCACTCCAACAAGAGTGTGCACAGTCCACCTGAGCCCAGCTTGTCTGTGTGTGTGTCTGCCATCCATCTCTCCGTTTCGTTAATGCCCTCGTCAGGTTTCCAGACCCAAGGCACATGGGACATGGCCAGCAATCATACGGCATTAAATTCTAAACACAGGTGCTGCTGAGGTAACTGGAGCTAGCATCTACAAGGATACTGGTTCCCCCTGCCCCAGCTCAACAGTAAACGAGCTAAGCATAAGCCCTCCTTCTCAAGCTGGATGGATGGGAAGGTGGGGAGGAAATGAGGGAGGGGAAGCCATGATCAGAATATAGTGTATAAAAATATTTTATTTTCAGTTTTAAAAAAAGTGTTCCTTCTCAGCTGACACCCCAGGCAGCCATGTTGTCACTGTACCCAGGACTGTGACTCCTCTGTGTTCCATATAATTGTAATATCTGCTTGAAACCAGAATCAACAATCCCTTTCATTTTAGTCCTGCAATAAGCCCACACATATGAATGTATGCATGCATGCATGTATGCCTGTGTATGTATGTGTGTATGGTATATGTGTGTATGTACACAAACAAGTATCCTCATTTTATAACGGACTAGGGAAAGTGAGATGTGTTGCATGAAGCCTGGAGTAAAAGCAGAGGCTGCAGGTCCTGACTCTCTTCCTGCTCTTGGCTTCCTGAGTGAAGGGCAAAGTGGGAGAATAGGCACAGCAGCTGTCCGTCTACAGAAGCACAGGTTCAGCTGCTGGGGGGAATTATTTCTAGCATATTTCTGCCACTTGCAGTCAAGATTTTTAATTCAATTGATTTTTCTATTTCCAGGAATTTAAAGGCCAGATGCCAGCATGTAATCTAAAACCAGTAAGTGATGGAAACTCATTTTTTTCACCAGTAATTTCGTCTAATGACACATCGATGCACCATTAATCCAAGGACTCCTGAGTCTCAGGAGAGACTAAGCTCTCTAGTGTGAGAACTATAGCATGGAGGCTGATGTCCCGACACTGTAGGAAAACCTATCGAGAAAACAGTAGACACACTTGAGCCAGGAAAGTTATAGGCTAGGAGACACAAAAATCAGGGGAGGGAGCAGCTGTATTCTTCAGCACCTCTGTGTCGGGGGTGGGGATGGGGGGTAGGCCAGAGGACAGGCCAGAATGTCGTTCCTCAGGTGCTGTCCGGCTTGGTTGTGAGACAGGGTCTCTCACTGGCCTGAAGCTTGCCAAGTAGACAGGAATGGCCGGCCTGCCGACCCACGGACCCAAATCTACCTGCCTCTCTCCCCAGGGCTGGGATTACACATCATCACACCATGATTGTTAAAAAAAAAAAAAATGACGATTATAGGGATCAAATTCAGTTCCTTAGGTTTAACAGGACAAGGGCTTACCGGCTGAGCCACCTCTTCAGCCCACTCGGTACACACGCTCTGTATGGTCGACCTTTCCAGATGGTAAAATGTTGCTTAGCTGTCCTTGTGTACACAGAGAACTGTAATTTGAGAAGTAAAACTCTCTATACATTTTAATTTATCAGCTTGTTCAAATCAATCACCTAACAGCAAAAATATTTTTTTTCACTTAACTGATAACGTGCTTGCTGCACGCATTGGCCGTGCTGCCCCTCCCTCACGGCTGCTGACCACCCAGGACATCATAACCCAGTGAAGGGTAGCTCTTGCGCATCTCAGACCTGAAGGCCAATCGCTCAGCTCGCCAGAGCACATCTGCTAATGCACAGCTCCCGGCCATCAGCCCTGTTCCTTTGTCCTGTCTCTAGGCAGGAAAGCTGGAATTTAAACTGACAGCACAACTTGCCATGAAGTCTCTGGGCTTACAATTTCTAAATGTCAGCTTGAACTTCTGACTGGCTCCTTAGAGCACTTCCGTTTGTTTCTAGATGAGGTGGGGTGTCAGCTCTGATGTATAAAAGCAGTTATTGGCAATTTACACTGCAACACAAGAGGGCTAGCTGGCAGGGTCACACAAGAGTGGTGGCTGGCATGGTAAACATGGTCCTACAACAAGCCTCCAATTAGAACAGAAAGTCTTGTTCTGAGCAAGTAATACTCCTTCTCTACTCCAAAGATGAAATACCTCTTGCCAAGGAACTTATTATTTTGATGTAACTGTTTGCATTGAGCCTGGAGTCCCGTGGTTGACAGTGTGGGCCACTGTGACTCCCAATGCACTGGGCAGGTAGCTTCATCCAGTTCCCAGGGTGAGTCCCACGCTTGACTCTTTCTTTATTACTAGTTCACTTCTTGCTATTACCTGGGGTCCTTTACCCTCTGGTATTATACATACCAATAGTAACTCCAATAAGCAGATTGTTTCATTAACAACACTGCTGAAGCATAGTATGGTATAATTTTACCAACTGATAGGCTTGTGTCTGGCTTTTCCTCCAATAGCCATCCCAGACACCACGCCAGAGTTTTCACAAACCAGTGTGGTGTTCACTGGGAGCCAGAAACCTTGCCTGATTCACAAGAGCCTTTGCCTGAGACAGCCTCTGGAATCAGACTGTAAACGGACCAGCTAGAATCCAAGGAACTGCCTCTCTTCACACGAGACACATTTACTGGAGTTAGGACATAAGTGTTTCTCATGGCTAACCCGACGGCTCAGCAGTTATGAGCTGGACAGACAGCTCAGTGGTTGTGAGCACTGCCTGCCCTTGTAGAGAACTTGACCTCAGTTCCCAGCACCCACATGGTGAATCACAACTGTCTGTAACTCCAGTGCCAGGGGATCCAATACCCTTTAGTACCAAGCACACGTGTGGTACACAGACATACATGCAGGCAAAACACTCATACATGTGAAGATAAAATGAACTTTTAACAGATGTTAAAGGAAATGGGGGGCTCTGTACATGTTTCAGCATGGCTGCTAGGGTCTAGGAAAAATGACTTTGGGGAAAACAAAACTCCTTTCTAGGTCCAGGGACAGTCTCAGTTAAAAAGTAGTGAGTCTAAAGGCCAATGACAGACAGAAAGACAACCATGCTCCTGACAAGGCCAAGTACTGCTTGCTGCCATCAAGCATGGAGAAAGAAGCTGCTCACAGATCACAACAGGCCACTCCAGCAGAATTGGTCCAGGGATGTGAGGGCAGAAGGGTCAGGTCAGAGACTCCAGGCCAGCACGCAGGAGAGCACCAGCCCACACAAGAGCAGTGTTCAGGGACGACCTCCACAAAGCATCCTGTGCTTCCATCTGCACACACAGAAGAGAAAATCTGGGCCCGAAAACCATCTCGCCAGGATGACATGCAGCCAACACAGCTATCATCCCGTTCTTTACTGCTTCTGAGTGCATAACCAACTCCCTCCCCTCCCCGGGTCCTTTACTGTACTCAACAACTTCAAGGAGCCAGTATCTTTCTCTAATAAAACATATATTGAGGTGCCACTTGCTCTCTAAAAAGTTATTTTCCTCCATCTGGTTTTCTTGTCTAACACTCTCAAAGCCAAGTATAAGGGCACCCTTCCCACTGGGGTAGGTGTCGGGTGGGGGGGGGGGGAGAGCTGGAGAGATGGCTCAGTGGTTAAGAGCACTGGCTGCTCTTGCAAAAGACTAGGTTCAGTTCCTGTAACTCTGGCTGTAGTGGATCTTCATGAGCCGAAGGATAGTTGTACACATGTATGCATACACACACAGGCATACACATCAATAAAAATAATCCCTTCAAAAACTTCAAAACTACGGAAAAAGAAAAAATAACAACAACAACAACAAAAAACCCACCCAGTTGATGTCAAGTGGGGCTGCCACAAGCAAACAGAAGCCATCTCAGGAGTCTCTTGTGATTCTTTTCATTAGTGCTAATGGCCTCGGCATCTCTGCCCAGGGGCTGTTTCTGCTAATGCTTCAAGAACACAACTCTTATCCTCTGTGGTGAAGTCCATGCTCGCACGCGCGCGCACATATACACACACACACACACACAGAATGAGATCTCCGTGCAGTTATTAACACGTGCACATGTAGACCTTTGTGTACCCCTTCTCGCCACCTCTCTCTTTACTCTGAATTTGTCAGTGTATTAGACAATATTGCCAAGTCTCATTGAGTAGTACAATACAGAACCAGAACCAGAATTAGATCCCTTGTACATGTCTAATTAAATCTATTTTTATCAGTATTGAAAATGAAAAAAATTATGGCTGAAAAGCCCTGGCAGGGGTAGCAGGGCTCGCCACGACACAAGCCTACAGCAGCAAGAGGGCTTTTAAATGTATAACGGGCCTTGTGAATGGGAACTGTAGGAGCCAGGAGGCCAGCGTGGGCTTTGATATGCTGATAGCTGCCGCCACAGGTACAGTCAATGGCGAGCCAGATTTCCCCTCTGCCAGAGGCAAGGGAAATGACTCCCACTTCACAAGCTCCTGAGGAATGCTGACTTTTATCTAACTGCCAGAAACTCTTCTACAGTCCAGCTCATTTCTGGATATATGGACTTGCTGAGTCCTAACTGCACAGTGACAACGTTTGGTTCCGTGTGTTGAAATGCTGCTCTCAACACACCTTTCTCAAGTACTGGATCTGTTTTCCCCAGCCATTTACTGACAGCACTCAACTGTCTAAAGAAACAATGTCAAATGTCAGCCAAGAGTCCTGAAAACACGCAACGATCCTGTACACACGTCAAGATCCTGTAGACAAACATGTAAAGATTCCTGTACACATGTAAAGAGCTTGTGAACAGCTAAAGAGCCTGTAAACATATCAAGGTCCTATAAACACATAAGATCCTGTAAACACGTCAAGATCCTGTGAACATGTAAAGATCCTGTAAACAGGTCAAGATCCTGGGAGGCTACTTTAAGCTCATGAGGGCATGCAAATCTAAACAAAGTGCATTTCCTATCACAGCTTTTTAAATGTCTACTTGTACAGCCCCTCTTCTTCCCACAACCTCTCTCTTAGCATTTCCTTACTTTGAGAGTTCTAGTCAACGGAAATAAGCATGGTTTGTTCTGGTCTTTGTAGATAACAGAAGTTAAGAAAGGCAGATTCGCAAAAAAAAAAAAAAAAAAAAAAAAAAATCACAATCAAAGTAACAAGCATTCAACAGATCTCTGCAGTATGGTGGTGGTTCCAAAAGGGACCAGTTTACGCAGGCAAAAGCAAGCTCCTTGGAGGTAACTTTGCTCGGACTTAACAGAGGAGGATGTTCCACTAGAGAAAGCTGACATGGAGAACCACAAAGGCTAAAATCTACCCCCACATACCAGGTAGGTTTCTATCTATAAGTCACAAGACGTTAGTTCCAACCCAGAGGAGGGCAAGAAATGGTTGTTCCAGAGGCTAGAAACTGGTCCAAGATAGGTGCTCAGTCCCTGAACCTGCAATATTCCAATCTGTGCAGTCCTGAAATTCTAGTCAGTCAACCAGTCTCTGCAGACATGCTGCTCTTCACACACACCCACCCACCATTTGTTTTTGTTTTACTGTAATGTTACAAAACTACAAAGAATGTTTCTGTCTGTTGTGGAAACATGATGCTACAATATTTCTGTGAAGACACTCGAGTCCAGAGCACACACTGTGGCGTGTGACTTGTCTGTCTGGTAGGATGGGTGTTTAAACCGATAGAACAGTGGGCAGTGCTGAAAGGATGTGCAAAGACATTTAAAAGAGCACTTACTTGAAAAGGTTGAACAGCACGTATTTTTGAGACTCTACAAAATACACTAACAAAATAAATATGTCAGAATTATTCCAAGAAGTTCTGGAAAGACACCGGTAGAATAAACCCTACCCTTGAGGTCTTACCTTATGGTGTTAACTTGTAAAGAGAACTCAGTGGCTGCTCAGTGGACCTGCAAATGCCCCTTTGGTAACTTAACTTGGATCCCTCTGCACCTGTCTCCTTTTGCTTGTTATCGCCCAAGATCAAGCGGTGCATCAAACAAACATCTTGTGGCAAGAGCTGAGAGCACCTTGAGGTGACTCTCTGATCTCAAGAGAACCCCCGATTCTCCAGAGACAGTAACCAAATTCTTCCATGCTTCCTCACAGGGTCTGGGAGCTTGAACACAACCACCCAATCTTTAGAACTCACAAATACATTAAGAGTTATTGTAGGTGTGTGTGTGTGTGTGTGTGTGTGTGTGTGTGTGTGTGTGTTCCTCACACAGAATTCTTGCTCAGGGATGATAGCACTGGTGGCTTACCAATAAAGGCTACCAGAGGCAGTCAGCAGATGGGGACCCATGTCATATCAGAGATACGTGGATTACAGAACGTACGGAAAAAGATCATCCTGTGTGTGATCAGTTGTAACAAGTCCGATAATTACATTAGTAATGAATCGTTCAAAAGAAAACACTGAGTGCTTAGGCAGAAAGACTCCTTTCTCACAGTTCACGCACTTCAGAGAATGGGTCATGTTTTAAAAATGAGCTATGGAGGTCTTCAAAGATTCATGCTTAATTTAAAATATCTTTCATCAGCTTTAAAGGAAATGTCAACACCACTAGTGCATCTCCTCTTCTTGAATAAAATGAGGATTTACAGAAGGAAACAAATCTCTGGAGCTAGGCTCGGCTTTTAGCAATTATATACAACTCTCTCTCCTGAAGGGATGCGAAAGGCAGCGTGGAAATCATTATCTTCGAGCGCTTGCAGAATAAATTCTCGCGAACAGAACAGAAGGATTCATGTATATTCAGGGGTGTGCTTTATTCTGTTTGGAAGTTGAATTCACTGTTAATTGACAGCTGTCCTTCCTGTGGTGACCACTCTACGTGCTGAGTGCCATCCACACTCTGACACACCAGCTCCCTTTATGGACTGATAAAGCAGCTCTCCTCCCTGCTGCTCAGTTCTCTGGGAGGGAGGTGCTCCCTGCCTCTCTGATGCCCTGTTATTCTCTCCTACCTCGGCCCCTGCCACAAGACCCCCCAAGGAGGAGCTTAGTGCCAAGTGTCACCATCTCCAGCCCCCCAGTCATGCTGTCCCCAGAGAGCTCACCATCCTCTCAGCTTCCTGATTCTCCTCAGATCGCTACAAACAGATCTCTCATTAGAGTCTCTGCAGTTGAAGCCTGACTTTCTGTATGATGCATTTCTTTCAAGCAAGACACACCCGTCTTGAGAGATCAATGAACATTTTACATACATGTAATTCTGTATCTTGCCCAGTTTACACAGCCTACCTCTTTGAACTTTCACTGTGATACAATGACTGAGTATATATCCATTTTCACAAATCACTGTATTTATTTTTGTGTGTATGCTTATATCTGTGGTCTTATGTACCTGCTAATGTCTACTGCAAATGTGGACACCAGAGGTCAATGCTTAGGATCTTTGTTTAACGAGCCTCATCTTATTTTTAAATATTATTTATACCCTTGTGTGTGTGACTGTTTTGCCTGCATGTATGTTTCTGGATCATGTGTGTCCCTGGTGACCACTGAGGTCGGAGGAGGGCATTGGACGCCCTGGAAATGGAGTTACAGACAGTTGTGAGTCCCCATGTGGGTGCTGGGAATTGAACCAGGACCCTCTGCAAGAACAGTAAGTGTTCTTGACAGCTGAGCCATCTCTCCATCCCAGCCACCTTATTTTATAAGACAATGTGGAGCTCACGGGTGGGACAGGCTGGCTGTGCAGTGATTCTCGGGAATCCTCCAGGTTCTACCCACTCTCCCTCTCACGGTTATACCTCTTGAGCATCTTACCCACTGAGTGTCTTGCCTGACTGTCGTTATGCATAACCTCAGACTTACAAAGGCTTGCCTGAGGAAAGTGAAGGGCTTATCTCAGAAATTCAATGATTAAGTTAGTAGAAAACATGTAAATGTCATATTCTGAGATACTAAGTCCAAGGCTCATTCATAGGACAGAACGAGCCACCTAACAAAAGATCAAGGGAGGATCCCGTCACCTTCCCACCCAGCACCCTTGTCTCTTCTTTACCAAATCAAGCCCATCACACGGCTCCACCTACAGTTGCTAACTTCACTTCAATCATAATCAGCGAATGTAAACAGTGCACAGCCTTACAAGTGGAACTCACTGTGCCCTGCCTACAAAGCCTCAGACTATGGTCAAACGCTGCCTGGCTGTGGTGGCCTGGGACACTGACCTGAGGAAAGTCAGTGAGAGGAAACTGCTGCCACCCAGCAGTGCATCCCAGAGTGAATAAAATGATACTTTGTTTAAACACTTCCTCATCTCCATTAGTTGGGTAATTGAGGGGTTATTATTATGCACTGATTGATCTTCAGATTAAACCCAGAAGATATAAAAGCTCCATTCAGTGGAAAAAGAAATTCATATGTTGATGGGGAATTGATGCAAACAAGAATCTGAACAAGACAGGCAATTGGTGAAATGTTCCTTATCTAAAGGATAAAAACATACAGTCACAGACCAATGGGGCTTGTCAGACAAAGGCGGCTTGGAAAGCTAAAGTCTCTTATTTTATAGATGAGGAACTTAACGGTTGTGTTTAAATAACTAGTTCAAAGAGCTGGCTGGTCTGGACCTTATCAAGCTTAAATCTTTGGCCATACAGAAGGCCATGATCAAATCAAGAGGGTGACTTTAAGACTAATGGATTCTGAATTATCACCCAAGCATCTTGTAATGGTCAAGCCAGCCTGGGGGATCCTATGCTTGAGGGAACCCCCATCATCTCCACAAAGATGAATGAAAATGCAGACAACTGCCCAACTCCTCAGGGTTGTTCCGCAGAGAGCAGGGAGAGCCGCACCTACACAGACTCTGATGGGATTGCATCATTAACATTATAAACAGTCGGTCTCTGGTTCATCCTCTTTCTGTGTACTATGCTTTAGCCCCAAGTCAGTAAGCAAATATCTAAAAAAACAGCTTGTCCACACCAACCATACTGTATGTGAGTAGAGTTTATGTGAGAGAGACTGAGGGGCGTGGTCCTTTTAGTTTGTGTCTTCCTCTTAGCTGCTCTTACTACTGGGCTTTTACCTTCTCTCAAGTGCAATGTGTTCAACAAAGACCTACCTTTCTTGACCTTTCCCATATGCACAGCCCAGCACAAACCCCCAGTAAACCTGGGACGGACACTCAAGTCACATCCTGGAGCTCTTACAACTGTCAACAGAGAGACCTCTTTCTTTATAGATCTCTGATGTTATAGAGACAGAAAGCCAACTAACAGGTCAGCAGAGAGGGAGAGAGAGGGAGGGAGAGGAGGAAAGAGCAGGGGGAGATAAAAAGGGGGGAAACGGAGAAAGGAAAGAAGACAGAATCATGAACAACAAAAGCAGAATGGAGAGGTCCAGAGAGCAGAGGGCCAGGAGACAGAGCAGCCATCCACTTCCACCCCAGGAAGCACAAACCACCTCTGCCTGGCTCCAGACATGACGTGGCCAGAAACACAGCCAGGGACCCTAGGTCCCTTTCAAACTTGAGAAGGAACCAAAGCACACCTATCTGGAGGCATTCTGGTGACAGCAAGAGTGCAGGCCTGTCACTAGAGGGATGGAAGCTTGTTTGATAGGTAGTTGTGAAGCCACCAACTACAGCTGAGGAAATAAATAATACTAGCAATTAACCACCCTAAGGTCTCCCGGGGAGCTGAACAAACCCTGTGCAGACAGTGAAGGTGTGCTTCTCTTCCCTGGGATCCTAACAAACAAAAGAAAACTGGTCAGGACAGGATCCTTCAGAGAACACAATTGCCTTAATGCCAAGGAAGCCAAAGAAAATATAATTTATCAGATACCACATACAAATCTGAGGAGAGACTGCTTCTTACAAGGACAATCTGATGAGATAACGGCTGGATATTTGTTTTGTTTTGCTTTGTTATGTTTTTAAAAACAAATATAGACAATGGCTTGAAAACACAGCCATTTTTTCCCTAGAGAAACAACTGAGAACAACGCCCTTCCCTGCAAGCTATGCCTCCCTCCTTTGTTTTAAATTCCATATAAATTATTCTGAGCTTATTGCTTTGATCGGATTTAGCTGTAAGTAATTATATTTAGTCAGACATTTGATCTATAAATAGAATCTACTAAAGGAATTATTACAACTTCCATGAAATTGGCAAACAGCAGCTCTATTTGATGTAATTCTGGAAAAGCTTTAGCCTGAAAAGAAAATAATACTAGTAGTAGCCACCAAGAAGATATTGGCTCTGAAAATTAAAATCTAAAAATACAGTTGCACGCTTAAACTGTACAGAAAGAGTTACCATCATAAGATTGTCTTTAGCAAATCTGGACTTGTTATTTAATAATCACATGCAACCTGAAGAAGTAAACTTTTGAATAAAAGTCATGTTTTTCTTTTCCTAGATACCATGTATTTCTTACATAATGTGCAAACACTGAGTGTTGGCCAACAGATGAAGTAAAAGCAGTAAAGTGGCCCACATCCTGGCCCTGAAAGGAGACGGAATCCATTGTGGGTGAGCAAGCTGCAGTAAAGTGTCTCGCTAGGAAGCAACACAGATGATGTCAGGATGGTTTTATAGTTAGGAGTAAGGATGGTTTTACTCTGCTTCCAGACTGGTGTCTAGCTCCTGAGCTCAGCTCAGCTTCCAGAGTAGCTCTGAGACACACGCTATCACACCCATAGAGCGGCTCTGAGACACACGCCATCACACCCACAGAGTAGCTCTGAGACACATGCCATCACACCCACAGAGTAGCTCTGAGACACACACCATCACACCCACAGAGTAACTCTGAGATACACACCATCACCCCCATAGAGCGGTTCTGAGGCACACACCATCACACTCAGGCTCTTGCACTGCTCTCTGTGCTGGTCCTGTACTAGTTCCCTAGTCCTAAGGTCATTGCTTACTGCCTCCAAGTCTCAGTTTTCTCATTATAAAACAGAGATAGAAACTTGGACCTCAAATAAAAAATGTGTGCAAATAGATTCTGGTAACAGTGCAGGGGGAGATACACACACACACACACACGCGCACGCGCACACACGCACGTGCACGCACACACTCATTATTAAAGTATATATTAAAAGACTTGGCCACAGGCTGGTGAGGTGGTTCGGCAGCTAAGAGCTCCCGAGCACCCACATGCCAGTTTCCGAGCATCTATAACACCAGTCCCAAGAGATCAGATGCCCCTTCTTACAGGGCACCAGACATGCACACTGGTATGCAAGCATACATGCATGGACGTAAAATAATTAAATAAGTCTAGAAGAAAAGGAACAGGAAGAGGAGGGAGAGGAGGAGGAAGGCGGTAGCTGGGCATAGTGGTGCACACCTATAACTGCAGCACTCATACAACAGAGGCGGGATTTCTGTGAGCTCAAGGCCAGCCTGGTCTATCTAACAAGTATGATCTATATAGGTCTCAGAGAGGGCTTGGGGGAAGACACGGCCACAGACGTACAAGTGCTGCCTGGGAGATCGGGAGTTAGAGGTAGTCACTTCAGTACCAGATCTCTGGGGTGAACTTTGCTACTATTTATGAAGGCCCCTCCCTGTGACAGGTACTGTGTCCATCAGCTTATGTCTCCCAAAGGCCTGCCTTGAGGAGCTGCCACCTAATCCACAAAATGACAACTAGGCAGATGGAGACAGACTTCACTCCAGGGCTGAGAGCCAAAGTTAAATGATTCAGACTTAGAACAATCTATTGCCTATATTATTTAGAGAGTACTTGGAATGATGTTGTAACCCTGCTAAAAAGAAACAAACATGGGAAGGGGATGGGGCGGGGGATCACCCCTAGAGAGCCGCTCTTGCTTTTGTACCATGGGGAAATTGAATCAGATCAAAGGCACTGGCTCCCTTCACACCCCTCGTCACGTGACCACAGCAGCTAACGGGCACCTTGCATTCCATATGTTATAGGAATGGAACTGATGCCATCTTACTTGGTTTCACAAACTCATTCTCCTGCCTTTGTTTCCACATGAGTAAGTCAGAATTTCGGGGAGATTGAATTACTTTTTAAAAATTCGCTTTGGTCAAAATGGAGTAAGAAAAAAAGATTTACCTACCTAATGACTTCAAACAACAAAACATCCTGGAGAAAAACACCTACAGCTGAGCATTTTTAGACACTAGGTAATGAGGTCAGCAGCCCCTGCTCACACCTGCCCACACCTGCCCACACCTGCCCACACCTGCCCACACCTGCCCACACCTGCCCACACCTGCCCACCTCTACAATGGGAACCTGAAAGATTCCAGAGGCAGACTGACAAGGTGGAACGAACTATAACCTTCACTACAGGACATGGAGGGAAAGATGGCTGCAACTTCAAGAAGAGACTCCTACTGTCACCCTGCACCTTCAATGGAGAAACAGTAGCACACCCAAAAAAGACATCCCTGCAGCAGGGGAAGAGCCCCAGAGCAAGCAAGCAGAACACTCTCAGGCTAACACAGGTTAAGAGGTTATGAGCAGTGAACCCTAGACAGCTCATAACCCACAGAGCTCACAAGCCACCAAAGAAAATCCCAGAAGAGACCAGCTGGCCTAGCAGTCACTGCCCCAGTAGTGAGCAAAATCAACCTGTATCCAGGGATGCTCTTGTCTCACTCTGACGTTTGAAAGTAAGGTTCAGATAAAACAAACCATTTCCATGTAACTTAACAGCAACAAAGTCTAAAGGTGTTTCTTACATACAAGAACACAGAGCATACTAGAAAGTCAAACATCATCTGGCCTACCAATGTGCAAGCAACATAACACATATAAACCAAGGGCAAGCAAACAGAGCAGCATGGGGTGGTACAAAGAAAACATATGAAGAGAGGTTATAGTCAGGCGTCCAAGCAGAGGGAAGCTTGAGAGGAAGAGGAGGTTGGAAGGTACCTTTTAAGACACAAATCAAAGGTCTAGAGACAAAAACCACAATGTCCCACAGGAGGAAAACAGAGGCCTGGAAAACCAGCAAATTCCAAACTGAAGGTTGGTAAATCCGGAGACACACTGACAGAAGCAACTGAAAGTGAAAAACATTTTCAACAAAAAATCAGAGGGGGAGTAACCTCCAGAAGACCTGAATCAGAGCAAGGAGTAACCTCCAGCATACCTGAAGTCCTGCAATTGAGCCTTAAGGAGAAGAGGGCAGAAAAGCATACATGAGAGAAAAAAAATCAGTGAACAGATAGTACCCAAGTCACACCTCATGATCAGCTACTTTAAGTGTGTGCATACCATGATCTACACCTGTGTGAATGACATGTGGCACACATGTGTCAGGGCAGGGAACATTTGGAGGTAACAGGATGACCCAGGGTGTTGGTCCTTGGCATCTGCCTTTAGTGTCCTTTTTTTCTGTGTGTGTATATGTGCATGCATGCACAAGAAATGGCAGGCAGGAAAGAACTCAGCACAGGAGACTTTCACTAAGAGAAGAGTTAAAGCCTGGCACAGGAAAGACAAGGTACACTGCCATTAGGAGATGCAGCCATGACATGCAAGGCTCCCAGGGCATTCCTGAAACAGACACAGCCAGGACACAGAACACAGACTCCCGGGGCCTTCCTTTAGCATTGATGTGGCCATGAGTGTTAAAGTCACGGAACCGGCATTAGCTGGATGTCAACTGCACTTCCCTTATTTATGAATGGGACTCTGTTGTATTATTTACAGCTTTTCTGCAGATCTGATATTTCTAAATAAAAAGGCTCCACTATCAATACAGGTAAATAAACTCCACAATGAACTCATGGGAGAGGAGCAACTCCATCTTGTTGTATTTAAACAACAGTATACAGAAATAATAAGTCCAAGCCACACTTTTGGAAGGGCCTACATAAAACAAAATAAAAAACAATCCCTCCTCTCCAAAGTTGTGGTGTGTGTGACAGTAATAAATCTCCCTCAAATCCAACCACACAAGAGTGCCAAGCATGGATGCTTTCATGACTCTGCATGCTGGTACAAAACCCTATCTGCAAAGCAGGCTGTCTCCTTGGTTGGCTCCACCATCCGTGTCCACAGGACACCAGCATTTGGTTCTCAACTTCGCACACACCAACTGGGACTGTAATTGTATGGAACAAGTGGCATGAACAACCCTGAGCAGGTGTTTCTGGAAATACTCTACCCACTAGCTACCCTACAGTCCTGCTGAACCTTATCTCCAACGTAAGAATGCACCATCATGCCATCTTTACAGATAAACATGCTAGCCCTGGCTCTTCTTCCAGTTGACTGAGAAGGGTTATGTTCTAGACCCTCACCTAAAAAGTACCTCTCCTTCCTGGTTGACTTACCCAACTGCAAACTCTGACAGGATGAGGTATTATTCGTCTTGGTCTTGGGCATGTACTTGTACTGGAGTTACAACTGTGGGGAAGGGGATGGTGGGTAAGAAGACTGAACTTGAAAACAAGCCAGCCAAGTTTCTCATGGTGATGCCATCGTAGTCTCAAAACCACCATAAGGACATCCAGTGAAATAGACTAGACATTAGTAGTTTGTGGCGGGTGTGGCAAGGTTTGCCAAAGAGTGCAATCGTGGCATGACTGTTATGGAGGTAACTAACGGCTTTCCAATTGGATTTAAGGCCTAATCAACAGTGTCTGGTAGTATAAATCTAGCCAAGAACACATGGCGAGGGAGCTCACAGGCCCCGGGGAGAATTTACTACTGATATTCTGCTGAATGAATGCGGTATCCAATTGCCCTCTAAACTGCCCTGTGTGTGTCTCTGCATAGACAGGTACAGCTCTCAGATCTCACTGGAGAAGTTTCTTAGAGCTGTGGATGGTGGTTAACGCACACATACACCACGGATCAACGTACAGAGAATCAGTGTCTGAAGAGTGCTCAGCCATAAGTGGGATGTCTATGTTCTTCCCCCTTCCAGGCTCAGGGGTCACTGTGAGAGACAGCGGGGAAAGAAAGACTGTAAGACCTGAGGTTGGGGAGGAACGGAGACGACAGCGTCTTTTGGGAATGATAGGATGGCGTCACACGTGAGCTCTTGGCACTGTGGTTGCCTGCACAAGACCTGCACATGACCGAGCCAGTCAGCATTCTAGCATGGGGTGGGGAGGGCTCATGGTGGAACTGTGGCGGCTTCTGGGGGAAGCAGAGTCGGTTGTGACAGACTCCTGGTAGGTCAACCACACTCCAGTGATGGCCACATACCTATGAGTACCTGATCAGCACAGATTAAGCTTGGCAGGCGATACGAGATAAAAAGAAATGTACTGGGCTGGAGAGATGCTCACTGGTCTTGCAGGAGACCTGGGTTCAGTCCCCAGCATAGCACGGTGGTCCACGGCCATCCGCAACTCCAGTTCTCCATCATCTAACAGCCTCTTCTGGCCTCTGCAGACACCGGGCATGCACATGGGTGTACAGACACACGTGTGAGTAAAACACTCACATGTATCACGTCAAAATACTTTTTAAAAGGAGGATAGGAAGTTGGCAGGTCAGCGAGGTGGGAGGAGATCTGGAGGAGCTCGGATTGAATATGATCAAAATACGTTGTATGAAAGTCTGAAATAATTAATAAAAAACATTGTAGGTTTTAAAAGGAATGAATAATTGAGGTTGTGTTCCCAGATCCACCACTGTCTGGGTATCAGGTAACTCACAAACCCTCTGTATCTGCTAGTCTTGACCACTCCAACATAGAACATGACGCCTGCTATGCTTCAGAGGCTGCCTTGGGCCTAATGTACATCATCACACATGTAAAGTCGCTGGTACTACACCAGTACCCAAGGATACCAGGCCCCTCCCTCTCAACCAGAGGACTCCAGAAACAGCTGCCTCTTAGGAGATGGAGCCTCCCTGTCTGCAGCCTGTCAGTAACCTGGCATTTCGATTCTGAGGTTATTTCTGTGGTAACCTACAAATGTTGGTGCACAGAATGATTCATCTTACCAACTAAAATCACGGCTTATGAGGAAATGCTAACTGCAAATTACAGTGAAAAGAGAGGCTTAAAAATGTACTTGAAAATAATAAAAACTCAAGTGAAGTCACTTCATCCAATATTTTATTGGAAATTGGACCAACTCCAATTCTCTTAAGGGTACCACAGTTTGCTAACCAGATGTTAATACTGTTCTGCCAAAGAAAATGGCAAGATTTATAGGCTATTTTCCATAAAAATTGTCTTGTTTATATTTCCAAACATATATTTCTCTGATGTCCTGAGAGATTAGATTAAAAAACTAATCAGAGTATTCCTCGATTTACTCTCAGACACATTAGCAATGTCCTTACAGGAGGTGCAGGAGAGAAAGTGCCTGCTCTTTGAGATTTGGCTGAAGAACAAGAGAGATGGCAGTGGAGCGCCAGCATCCAGACTCACAGCTAAAAGGCAGGCATTGTGGACACAGCCCAGGCCCAAGAGCAGGTCTTAAATTACTCCATTATAATGAACAGCACGGACCTCATAAGTAGATCAGCAAGGGAGTCAGGAGGATACAGGACTGCTGGCATGACTCTAGCCATCAGAGAGGGACCAAGGTTCAAAGTCAGTTTCATGCACTTTCACAGAGGTTGCAAACAGCAGCACAGTGCCATGCACTGGTACAGCAATGGCAGCTGCTGAGAGTCTTACTGCTCTCTAACAGACTTGGTAAGAGTCCTGCACATCATCACCCTTCCTCAGCCTGAGAGCCGCTTCTCACAAATGTGCCACAGTCATCTTCAAAACAGAGACAGCAGAGAAGACCTGACTATGGTGGATTATCAGTGGACTGGACCTTTGGATGTCAATCCTGGCTTGGTGAGGAATCCTGGGCAAATGCCTCCAGCCACAGCCATGACCAATGAATGGACTGAGAACCCAAAGGAACAACCCAAGAGAAAGTCCACTATCTATAGGGTTTCCTAAATGGAGCTACTGTCCTCCAATGAAGTGGACGTTAAGCAAATAGAACTGGCTTGGACAATAACCCTTTTATAATTACAAAAGTGAAAATCCGGCCACAACAATATCACCCTAAGCATGTGTGCCTCGAGTAACAGAATCTCAAAAGACAAAGAGCTATGAGTTCTTAGTCGCTACCTTTTCTTTCTTTCCTATGTAAAATCGTGTGCCTGTGTGTAGTCCACGTGGGGGACTTTGCAGTACAGATGTCCCCGGAGGCCACAGGTGTTGAGTTCCCCTGGAGCTTCAGTTACAGGTGGTTGTGAGCCGTTCACTTTGGCACTGGGATCTACATGTGGGTCCTCTGAAAGAGCAGCACATGCCCTGAACCACTGGGCCATCTCTTCAGTTTCTGTCTCCCATTTCCATGAACCACCTTCAGGAATAGGGATCTGAGTATGATCACAGGCAGCAGCGTGACCCCGACTCCATTCTCAGTCCTACTTGACTGAGTGGATCCTCAGGTCCGCTGGGTCTCGGGGTCCCACACCGTCCCAGTAACAAAGCATGTCAAGCGCCACACAGGGAGGACGGTAGTCAAGAACCGGACACACGGGTGTGCACTCCTTCATTTTTTTCACTGGCTCCACCTTGGCTTCCTCTCGTTGATCTTCATCCACTGTTTGATGATGGACTAAGGAAGACCTGGTGACCAGACCTCGTGTGCCTTCCTGGATGAGAACCGTTATCAAGGAGGAAGAGCAACTCCTTTGCCTGTTGCCTGAAACTGTCCACATCCCTCCCCCAGCGCCACCTGTCCTCACAGAGTGAGTGGCCACAGCCGCAACCTAACTCTGAAATGCATTACTCCATTGAATTCTATATATGTACTCAGATAACCACTGAGATGGTTAACAGTCATCAAAAAAACAGACAATTAATTCCAGCTACCTTCCCCACAAAACTTCTGTCCACATTCTCTCTCTTTCTCCGATCCACTAGATACTCAGCCCAAATCTGAGTCCCACTCTCTCTGTTAAGACCCTGTTTAACCCTTCCAAAACTTCACTTAGTTCTGCTGTCAGAAAAACAACCGTGTCCTAGCACTCCCTAACCACCTTGGTCTATGTCATCATCTCTCACCCAGATGACATGGGCCTCTCAATGGCCTCCTGGGATCCGGCCTTTGCACACTGGGCACACTCTCTACACAGCATCCAGCTTAAATCTACCTTGGCACAGCAATACACTTCTTTGGAGCTACTCAAGGGAATACAGGTAAAAGGTTACTTACAGGAGAACAACCAACTTACAACACCAACACAACCAAGAAGAGTGGTCCTTCCCCCCACCCCCGCCCCCACACAGAGAGAGATGGAGACAGAGACAGACAGACAGACAGACAGACAGAGATGGGCCCTCCTCTCCTTCTACAAGAGAATGCCAGTGAACCTAATCCTGTGAGGGTCTCACGCAGATGATCACAGCTACATGATTTCAAGGCACCAGTGGCATGCCATGCTCAGGTGACAGTTCCACAACACCCACGACGTACACTTGTTCTCTCTCACAGTAGACGGTAAGTTACATGGACTCTCCACTGCCTTAGCGTGGCAGGCAGACATCGAGTTACCTATGTGAACAAGACAGGTTAGCTGGGCCCCAGCTGGGCAGCCCTGCTGCTTCGGTCCTGCTGCTTCTGTCCCATGAGTCTCTAGACTCTTCGTCTATAGCCATACACTGCTTTACACCACCCCGTTCCTAACAAGGCCCTCGATATCCTTCCCCCCCCCACTCCCTCTCAGCCTGTCTGACGAAGCTGAGAAGATGCAGAAGACTTGCTCCTGTGTAAGTAGAGACAGTGGCGGGTAGGTGGTTCTGGCTTTGTTCTCAGACATGACCTCATGTTGCCTGGGCTGTCCAGGAATGATGCTGGGCTCCTCATGGTCACCTCCATATCACAGGCGCTGGGATTACAGGAACGTCCCATCACGATTCCTGGCTTTTCTTCTGGTCTTAATGGATAATCTGTTGTTTTTTTTTTTCTTCAGTTTTGTTTGGTTGTTTTTGAGACAGGGTTTCACTATGTAGCCCAGGTTGGCCTCAGACATGTCATCCTCTTGCTTCAGCCTCAAAAGTGGATCACTATGACCAATTCAGTCTGTATAATTTTAAAAAAGAGTTTTAGGCTCAGAGCAAGACTGAACAAAAGGTGCAGAGTTTCCACATGCTAACCACACAATGCTTTCAGGATTAGTGTGGAGAATGAATGCAGCCCAGCCATGTGTATATCTGAGTAGCTGCAGCACCTGTTGTATGGTTTTTGCAACTTTCCAAGCTCTGATTAGGTTACCCCTCTGTACAGCTCTAACTGGCCAACCACTCCACAGAGTCAAGTCCTTTAGTCCCGTTCTCTTTTTCCTTTTTACTTGTATTAATTGGTGTCTGTCAAAGCAGACACACATGCATGTGGGTGGGTGTGAGTCCATGACATGCATGTGCAGGTCAGAAGGCAACTTTCGGGAGTGGATTCTCTCCTTCCACTGTGTGAATCCTTGGCCATCAAACTCGGGACGCCACCTTGGCAGTGAGCGCCTTTACCAAACGACCCGTCTCACTGGACCTTTAGTTTGGCTTTTAAAGAATTCTGTGATTTGTATCCAACCCGTTGCTCAGCTGTGTCTTTTTAATTAGCACTGTCTCTTTGCCTCTGTGCAATCTTAATTCCATCCACAGTTCTACTCCCTGTTTCTGATCACATTCTACATTTTACTATTTCTGCTCTATGCTCCATCTCTGCCAAAAATACTTCCCCTCCAGCATGTCTGCCAAGCTCTCCCAGTCTTCCAAAGCCCAGCTGGGACCCCATTTTCTACAGGAAGACTCACCCAACTACGCCGGTTGGCGTCTGCCTATGTTTCTGCTATACTTTCAAATGCTAACTTTATGTCTCTTTTCCAGTCCTTGCCTCGTGGGCTGAGACCGCAGAGCACACGCTGAACAATACCTGGCACTATGAAGCAGGCCGCTGAGGAACGGGATGTAACTCATCTTCTAGAGAGAGCACATGAGAGCTACTTCCAGACTTTTCACCATTTATTTCTGATTGCATCCATTAAACATCCCAGACCTGAGCGGTCTGTTCTGCTAAAATACACACTTCCACTGAACACTTAGCTGAGACCGAGAGGACGTGGACATTTCGAGTTTGTGTGGGATTTTCTTTTTCTTTCCCTAGGCAAAAGGTGGAAAACAGAATAGAATTTCAGGAAGAGCAAAACAGCTACCGCAGCTATACGGAGAAGGTTCTCACTTTATTTAAGGGAAATCTAAAGTGATCATCCGTACACAAGGTTAAGAATGATTCTCACCTCAAGCCAGTCTTCCTCCTGTTGTGGTCGCTTAATAAGGGACTCTGCTGGCTCAGGACCCCACTTCCGGCGCCCCTCACTTCCGGCGCCCCTCACTTCCGGTACGCCTCACTTCCGGCACCCCCTTCGTGTTCTCCAAGTCTGCACTTTCACCCTACTAGTTTGACACGTACATTTTCAATATCCTCTTTCACACTCGGACCATGCTCAGTTGTATGACTAGGTTGTCTGTTCTATTATTTTTATTGTTTGATTTTGTGAGGGAGGGGTATATGCTTGCACATGCGCACATGCTTGGACATGCTTCTATGGCTCAAGGTAGCATAGATTTTCTTAAAGTTCTGTAGTCAGCCTTATTATTTCCTATAAGATGTCACTTCTCAGTGGACAGTACTGTCGGATATGTATGTATGTATGTATGTATATATGTATGTATGTATGTACTCGAGTGTGTGTGTGTAATGTTATAGGAAAACACCCAGTTTTTTTTCCAGAGTCAAAAGTCTAGTACTGACTGTATTAACAATGTATGTCAATACATTCAATTTTTGAAACAACTGAAAACACTCCATTATTCTCAAGATCTTAAATTTAAAATTGACATTCATCTGGGCGGTGGTGGTGCACGCCTTTAATCCCAGCACTTGGGAGGCAGAGGCAGGTGGATTTCTGAGTTCGAGGCCAGCCTGGTCTACAGAGTGAGTTCCAGGGCAGCCAGGGCTACACAGAGAAACCCTGTCTCGAAAAACAGATAAATAAATAAATAAATAAATAAAATATAATAAAATAAAATTAAACATTCATGTCCAAATCTGGGATCTCTAAAAAGCCTCAGCCCCGCCTAAGGGGTCTTTCTCTGATCACACTGCATGTGCTACACCAAGAGCTGCGTGTGTTCCAGGAGCTTGGCTCACAGCAGACCCACTGACTGTGCACAATAATCCTATCTGCATCAATGTCAGGCTGACTTTCAAAGCCCCGGTAAGTGGTGTGACCTCTCTGCGGATGTTAAACTATGGAACAAAACCAATTGAAAGGCAAGACAAATAGGGACATTTCTGTGCCCACTCCCACAGCCGCTCAGACTGCTACCCAGCCCCCAGAGCAAAGGGTCTCCTGCTTTGTTCTGTGGAAAGCTGTGGTACGAGGAACACACAGCATCCAACATTGCCTGGATTTCAGCATGCACAACATCATGCTGTCCCCACTTGCTCAATACTTTGTCTTCTCCTCAGAAAGTCAAATCCCATGGGAGCTGGAGCCCCAACTCCTGCTTGAACCTGAATGATCTGCTTACTGTCAGCAAGATGAATAATCAGCACACTATTTTAACTGAAAGTCTCCACAGTTTACCCTTAATTCAAGCCACCAAGCAGGAGCTTGAGTTTCAGTTTTAAAACTGGGAGCTAGAATGCATTAAACTGTGTGTTCAGCCTGCCCCCTACAACGATACGCATTCACCCAACAATGTGCACGCATCTGTGTATATGTGCATGGACTCAGTAAATGATCTTCAAGACACACTAGTTTCTTCAAAGACAATCACTCAGTCAGTCTGCCTCCCCGGTCTTTCCTTTCTGCCTCCCTTGTCCTTTCCACAGAACAGGTGCTGCACTAGAAAACACTCTTGCTTTTCAAACGGCCACCACCCCACTACTCATTTCTACTGTGTGTTTCATAAGTCTGTACACACAACCCCACGTGTCTTTAGTGCTATTCCTGCCCTGAGATAGACCCTGCTCAGCCACCTGGTTATCTCATTACGAAATGCACTCAAATAAAAGCAATGGCATTTAGGGACACACACAGAGTCAAGGCCTACACTGCTGTGGTCTGTGGCTCTCCGGTCTGCAGGTGAGACAGGCCAGGAAAGGCATTGACAGACATCACCTAAGAGCCACCAGTATCTGAAAATTATTTGCAACTATGACCAGTGCAGGGGGCGGGATCAGAGTCTCAGTCAAAGCTTCTCAGTCCCAATCTCCCAGAGTTATAAGGATCAACCAAAGGGGTGCTTCCATGCTCAGACCCACCCGGTTACATCACTTGTAGAGAAGAAGCTATACCACTTGCATACACAGAAGGTAGTGGCTGGGCTAAGGTCAACAGCAGGAACAGCAGGTTCACTAATTCCTGAGCCCCTTCACATAGCTTAAAGCACATCTTCAAACAGAATTTGAAGTGAACTTAAGTGTCATTGAAAGGCGTTTCCCCAGACTTCAGAAATCTATGTGCCAACTGATCAGTACACTCGGCAGGCTTCGATTTATTCCTCTAGGTCCTTCTACATTTTTAAGTCTGAGAGGGCATCTGTCTATCTTTCCAGGAAGTTTAAGTAGGCTTTTCTATGTGTTGAAATGTGCACAGGAACTAAATGCCCCATTAAATATTGTAAGAGAGTCAGGAGGAAGGTGACTTCCTAAGAAAGCCGATTGACGGCAGTGCGCTCTGTCTGTGTGCCAGTGCTGTGATGAGCCACTGCTGCGTGTAGCCTGCTTCTGCACACAGTGGCTCTACATGTGAAAAGGGACATAAGGGTTTTTGGGGGGTGGGGAGAGCTTTGGTTTTTTGGTTGCTTGGTTGGTTTAGTTTTGTGTATCCCAGTGTTGGAAGATTAATGGGTTACATAGAATTTTCAACCCCAGACTTCAGGTGTGACTCCCAAGTCCTTTATAAACACCTAGGAATTTTGATAAGGAGGTTGGTTGGGTGATTTTTCCAGGGTCACCTTCTGTTCGGTGGTAAAATCTATTTCTGGTCCAATGTATTTTCTTTATTCTGCAGTCACATTACCCTCCAACTGCTGAAAGATGGAAAAGAGAGTATGGTACTTAAGGTAGCAATATTAAGTATCAAATATATAGTCTGAAAGGAAAATCCAACTTGGAGAAATTCTTTAGAAATAGAGACACCATTCACTGTCAAGTCCAGGCTGGCCTAAAACTCATGATCCTCCCTCTTCCAATTACTAAATAGTGACACATCAAGGTAAACTGTGTGTGTGTATGTATGTGTGTGTGTGTGTATGTATGCACGTGTGTATGTATATTTGCATGAGTGTGTGCATGTGTGTGAGTGTGCATATGTGTGTATGTGTGTATGTATGTATGCGTTTGTGCATACATGCATACGTGTGTGTATATATGTGTGTGTGCATGTGCGTATGTGTGCATGTGTGCATGTGCATATATTCATGTGCATGTGCATGTGCGTGTGTGTGTGTGTGTGTGTGTGTGTATAGCTTTGTGATCGAATGTTCACAGACAGGCAAGAGAGATTAAACTAGCTTAAAGAAAGCCAAAGGTTCAAGCCTCAGGAAACCGGAGCTTGTCGCCAGCACACTGGTCTGCCGACACCTGGCAGGCGGCTGCTCACAGTCCCTGCAGCTGCACTTGCAGGGGCTTTATTCTGAGTTATCAGTTTCTGGATGCGAGTGTTAAACAAAGCCCACGGCAGCCCAGATCATTTCCTCCCCACCTCCTCGTTTTAATGAAGCCACGAGTTCAGTGGAGTCTAGAGATTTAAATTCTAATCATTTTCCCTTTGCCCTTTAACACAGGTGCTCCCGAGGGAAACTTTACTTCCAAGCATTACCATTGCAGGCCCCTGAATCAATAACCCACAGCTCTAAAAGGCAAGAATGCCTAGTAAATGCTATTTTCTTCCTCCATCTCCATCCCAATTAAAGAAAATGAAATCTATACAGCAGCAGAGGAGCTTCCAACAGATTCACTGAGATAATAAAAACCCTCAGAATATCTCAAGCCAGAAAGAACAAAATGCTGTGCCTCTCTCCCAGGGGGCAGAGCTAGCCTAGAACAGCAGGAGATGAGGTCTGGGAGAGCACTCCTAACCCTGACTGACTTTCTACCACTACAGGTTTGCCAGAAATAAAGTGTTTGCCTTTTCCCTTAGCACGTGATGGCTGTGTCTCTAAAAGCGTGCTGCAGAAAGGCTGACTGCCTGGCAGACCGATTCACCAGTGAGAACCAAGAGGAGTTAAAATCCAAACTCAATGGGTGCTTGTGGGACATCTTCGATATACTAGATACTGAATCAGATGCTGAAACAAAGCAAAAAAAAAAATTTTTAAACTCAGGGTGAGGGAGGTGGCTCAGTCGGTGAACTGAGCTTTGCTGTGCTAGCATGAGGAAGGAATTAGATCACACATGAAAGAGGCATGGTGGTGTGTCTCTGTATTCCAACAGTAGGGAGGCAAAGACAGGTTAGCCATGCCTACACAGTGGGTTCCCAGGCCAGCCAGAGCTACACAGAGAGACCGTGTCTCCGAAAAATAATAATGAGGTGGAGAGATCGAGATAGACTCAAGACATCAACTTCAAGCCTACACACACACACACACACACACACACGAGAGAGAGAGAGAGAGAGAGAGAGAGAGAGAGAGAGAGAGAGAGAGGAAGAAGAAGAAGAAGAGGAGGAGGAGGAAATGGAGGAGGAAGAAGAGGAGGAAGAACAACAACAACAACAACAGAAATTCAGTCCCTAGTCCAGATCATCTTGCTGGCCCTCTGTACCTTATACATCCTTCACAGCCCGCTGCCCCTTGATAAGGTCCTGCAAAGGGTGACAGAGCCCAGTGCTCGACAGGCAGAAGAGTGAATTCAGTGTTGAGAACTGCTATGGATGAGAGGCAGGAGGAGCAACACCCCCAAAGCTGCTGCTCAAACAAGAGCCTGCGTTGTGTTACAGCCGAGTGCAGGTGAGCAGGCAAGGCTGGGAGGTGGCCATGCCAAAGGCCAGGGCTGAGCACGTGCTCCAGGGACTGGGACTGCTGAATGGCTGCTCGTTTGTTACCACTATCTTGATTCTTTCCCCCCATCAGTTGTAGCACCCAAGTTTTATATGACAAAATACACCACAAACATGAGAAGCTAAGAACACAGATCCAATGGCAGAGCTATAGAACCAGTTCTCTGATTGCCCTTCCTCCCTCAGGGTAATTGTGACTAACAAATTCAGCATCTCAGTGCATACATAGGAAATTCACTCTGCAAAAGACCCTTCCATGGTGCACAGTGCTGTCCAGTCCAGAATTCCCAGGAACACTTTATATACTGGAAAGCCTCATAATGACCCCAGAATCCCAGTTAACCCCAGAGTTTGTAGACTAGGCCTGGCATACTAAAGGCATGCAGACAAGACTGGCGGTCCCTTAGAGCACAGTGCAGGCAGCATTTTGAGATGACACAAGCTGCCCCAAGACTAAGTACAAATCTGTTAGGGACAGAGTAAATGCAGGCCTGCAGGACTGTCAGGCACAGGGGCAGGTGAGTACCTGACACAGGCCTCCTGTCAACTTGGAGCCAGAGTGGAAGGAGTGGTCCAAGTTGAACTCAGGAGAGATGGAGAAGGAGAATGGACTGAGACAAAAGGGAAAGAAAGCACAGCAAAACAGAAACACAGGACTGTGGGCCCGGGTATGGGAGGAAGGGGAGAATCCGTTGGGCTTCATGAAGCTTTGTCTCCAAGTCTCTCATAAGGACACACGGGCTGGCTGAAAGGTAGTCCCAGGGAAAAGGGTTACTTATCCCCAAGCATTATGGCAACCTAAATAAATACGAGCCAAGTACACCTGGAGCTCCACCAGCGGCCGGGTTTACTGATCCTAACACAGTTTCTAAAGGGCTGTTCTGAGGCCATTTTGATTATTCCCCTTTTCACTGTTGGCTCTGACTGTGGAATCACCTCCAGGGAGGCCATTTGCAGTCACCTGAGCACTGACAGTCTTCAGTCATTATTCGAGCGAGCGCATTAACCCACAGCCTCCTCCTTGCTACAATTTAGAAATCTCAGGCTGTAACAGCCAGTTCAGATGTAATGTGATTGTTAAGACACAATCTGGGTTACACACGTGAAAGTGTTTCAATTGTTAGCTGGGGAGACTTGGCGGTGATGCTCGGCGCTCGACCCCCACCCGGCTGATCCCCTCCGGACTCCCCCACTCTCTAGCCGACCCTCTCATGCCTGCCTTTGTTTGAAATTTAAATCCCAGCTTGGCTTCCCCGGCTACTTGGCTCATTTCTGAGCTCTTTCCAGTACAATCTGTGTATAATCTGAGAATAGAAGTGAATTTTATCATCGATGTTTTTATAATCACACGATTTATCTTAAGCACCGTTCAAAGATAAGCTTTTATTCTTGAAGTCTTACGCCGTCGAAGCCACTGAATTATTAGCTGGTACTCAACTGTAAAGCTCCACTACTTATCACGCCTCACGAGGCCCCGCAACGAGCTCACGAGCTAGCCTCACCTATCATCAAGAGGAGAATTTGCCAGCTATTGCTTGTGACAGATGACTGCCCTGAACACCAACACTTGGCCCTTCACCCCACGACACCTCTCACTGTTAACACTAAACTCTACTCCACTCTGTGTGGCTTCGTTTGGAAAGCCCAGACCTTCTCTTTTCCATTTCTAGAAGTCTCCATCTCACTTAATTCACACAAACTCAAACATCACAGATGGGGCCCAGCTGCCTTGTCTAAATTGGGTACCAATCTGAACCCATCATCAGCCAAGTTTCCCTTCAAGCTCTCTTCGCTGTGCCAGCGATGACCTGCTGCGGTCTTCCAGTCACCAACCTGCCAGCGCAGTCCCTTGACATCCCCAGAGCTGCCCTGGCTCCTCCCCTAAGCCCCGCTGTATATGTTGTTCCTAATAACATGTTTGTCACAAATAGAACTAAGCTGGCAGTTAGTTCATCCTCAATCCAACACACACACCCTTCCTTAGGTTTTGAGGCCATATCTTGAATGATTGAGATGTAAGTGAACATTATGATTTAATATGCAAATACTGGCTAAAATATTTAGGGTGGTCCATATGGCAAAGGAACTATGTGCCAGCTCTCCATTTATGAATGCATTTCTACTGTAACCATTTCAGCCTTACACATCTTAAACAACCACATCCAGTTAACTGAAAGTCCACAATTCTTGGACTCAAACATTTTTCAAGAGATATAAATACAGAGGCTGGAGAACTGGATCAGAGATTAAGAGCACTGTTGGAGGAGTCCCTGCACTTGTTGCCTGCCTGTCTGTGTACCCATCCCACTAAATGGACCGGGTCTTCTAGCCTCAGTGGGAAAAGATGTGTCTAGTTCCACAGCAACTTGACCTGTGGGGTGTGTGGTGTGTGTGTGGGGGGGGGATGGGAGGATGACACCCAGAAGTGGCCTTCCCCTTCTTCTTTGAGAAGAAGAAGAAGGAATTGGGGGAGGACTGGCATGACAGGGTACTGGGGGGAGAGAAAGGGCTGATATTGGGTTGTAAAGTGAATAAATAAATAATTTTTTTTTAAAGAAGAAAAAATACAAAGAGCACTACTCCCGGTACCACACAGCAGCTCACAACCATTTGTAATTCCTTTTCCAGAGGATCAACGCCCTATTCTGGCCTCCAGGGGCACCAGGCACACACGTGTTATACAGAGATACAAGCAGGCAAAACGTCCATGCACAAAAATAAATAAATAAAAATAAATCCAATAAGATATAAATACATATTCATCAAACAATGGAATGATACAATTTTTATTTTAAATCTTGTTCTGACTTATTTAATTCTTGCTTCTGTCTGAATTGAGAAAGTTGAGGGTACTGGGGGTCAGTGGGACAGGGAAGTGTAAGAAAAGAGAGATGGCAAAACACTCGTGGGGAGCAGACCGGCTGGTAAAACTATGTGTAAAGGGAGACAGAGAGAAGAGCAAAGGCTCATGGGAGTCGGTCAAGCGAGCGGTGGGAGGGGTGAGCAAATCGCACTTGAGGAGCCTTCACTCCTGGCTCCTCATCTGATAGACAACCGGGTTACCGCTTCTTAACTGATGAGTCGAATCAGATGAACAAAATGAGAAGAAAACCCAAAGTCCTTAGGCATACGGAAAAGACGAGACGTTTGTCTCTCCTTGATCACTCACTCACCCAGTGAGCTGGAGCCCCCGCTGTGGAAGGCACCAAGACCATGCCCAAGCCAAGATGGGCTAAAAAAGCCATGGAATGGCTCAGCAGGTGAAGGCGCTTGACACTAAGCCTGCTCCCCCCCTCTCTCACACGCATGGATGCACACACACACACACACACACACACACACACAATGTACTTGGAATGTGGAGGCAGGCTCAAGGGCTTCCTCAGCTACAGGGCGAGATCAGAGCCAGCCCAGGCTATGTGAGACCCTACTTCACAAGCAAAACAAAACAAACACGCCTAAGTTGCTAGAACAGCAGCAGAACACAGAGGTGAACAATTACAGGTCCATTATTGGTTATCTGAGCACCAACCTGTTGGGAAAGATCCGTAAACTTAATTCACCGTTGCTACACTTTGGACGTAAGACACGTTTGTGCTGTTCTCAGGTAAAGGCCAAGATCTTCTGCCGTCAGCTTTTGGCTCAAGGCCACCTGTCCTCAGTCCGAAATTCACGTCTGACTCCAACCTCGTTTCCTTTCAGTGTGGCTCCCACAGAGCACACACACGAAGCTGCTGGAGCAGGGGCAGCAGTGTGAGTAGCACACTCCACCAGACCCCCACACCCAGCGAAAGCCTGGGGTGGGCAGGTTCCACAGAATTCCAGTTTCCAGAAGTGGTGACAGACACACGGCGGAGAAAGGCCCCTGTTGTCCACTCTAAATGATATCTAAGGCAGCAACATGAGCCACGGGTCCATGAAAAACCCAGCTTGTTAAAAAAACCCTTGGGCTGGCATACAGAAACAATGTTAAGGCCTATTAAAACTCTAATGCTCTGCCTAGTTATCCTGCAGTTAAGTTCAGTGACTGGCTTCTAAATTCAACCCAGGTGTCACATGCTGTTGGTTGGTGACCTCTGATAACATGGGTTCTGCTTTCTGGGATTTTTAGAAATATTTAATTTTTATGATTTTAATTATGTGTAGGCGTGTGACCGCGTACAGCTCACGTGCGTACAGTGCCTGGGGAGCTGGAACTACAGTTGTGAGCCACATGATGAGAGCGCTGGACACTGAATCCAGGTCCTCCAGAGGAGCCCAGAAACAGTCCTTTCCCTGAGTCACCACCCAGGTTTCTGGGATTTTATGCATATGAGTTTTTGGAAATTCCCAAAGCTTCCCTTTAAACGTGTCTATAATCCTTCCTCATTTTAAAGCTCAAATGTCCAGAACTGTGTAGTGCACCTGATATATAAAGACTCAAGTTCACAATGTAGTAACAGTCACTAACCAACTCTCAGACTCAGTTTCCTCCCTGTAAAACAGCTCTTGTGAACCTCTCGGTGTTGTCATTCTGTTAGGTGAGACGACTCACCTAACATCTGCAAATGGCTCCTACACAACTTCACAGTTTTGAAAAGACAACTTAACCTAAGTGGCACCCATGTTCAAACTGCAGACAGCATGCTTCTGAGCTTCCTGAGGGTGCCATTAAGCAAGCGAGGCACAGAAACCCTGGCTGCCTCTTGCCAAGTTCATTGGAAGGAACAGAAAACTAGCCCACACTCTGCGACTGGTGCTGGACCCAGACCACACACAAGGAGAGCACTGTCATGCCGCACCCCCCACAATACTGGTGACGTCAGTGCCCGTGAGGTGGCCCGGCTTTAGAACAGGCAGGTGGACTCCACTGTGACTGTTCAATTTATTTGGTGTCAGCTGTTCCCTTGTTGATTACAAGTCTGAGTTCTAGATTCAAAGCGTTGCTGACATTTGCTCAGGTCCTTCACTGTTTGAGACTCTAAAATCAGGGCCTGCAGAGATGGCTCAATGGTTAGAAGTGCTTACTGTTATCACTAAGAGGCCGGATGCAGCTCCCAGCATTCAGAAGGCAATTCACCCCTGCCTGTAACTCTAGTTCCAGAGGACCCAAAGCCCTCTTCTCATGTCCACAGGCCCAGGCATGCCCATGGTACACACACATACACATGTAAATGCATTAATAGTATTTTGTTGTTGTTGTTGTTGTTGTTTTTCGAGACAGGGTTTCTCCGTGTAGCCCTGTCTGTCCTGGAACTCACTCTGTAGACCAGGCTGGCCTCAAACTCTCGAACTCAGAAATCCGCCTGCCTCTGCCTCCCAAGTGCTGGGATTCAAGGCGTGCGCCACCACCGCCCGGCTTAATAGTAATTAATAATAATAAACTAAATAGACCCTAAAAGAGATGCTACCTGAGCCAGACGTGTCTGTGAAGGCCAATAGTGCCTTCAGGATCCTTGGCTCCCAACAGACCTGGTGGTGGGCTACAGCTGTCTCTCGGCTATAAAGGGTACGCTGCCTGAAAAGCCCCCATTTAGTCTGCTCACACATGTGGGACAGGTAGAAGGCAGTTTTAATGGTCCCCTTGTTATCAGAGATAAGCAGCTTTGTGTGGTCAAAAGCAGCCATGGCTACGATCTTCTCTTCAACACCAGCGCTGCAGCCATTCACTGCCTGGTGAGAGGACATTGGTGAAGCAGGAAAGTCAACAGGGACAATGAATTGAGATGTCCCAGGCGCTTGGGTGACAAGCTCCCATTTTCAGGACTGCAGCTTGGTTTGAGGCACCTTTGCTTGTCAAATGATGGGATCCAGGAGAAAAAGACACTCAACAACATCGAAGGAACCTCCTCATTTGTCAAGAAGTTAAAGCATCACATGTGTTAATTCTCTTCCTGATGGAGCTCATAAGAAGGAAATTGGGAAGGCAGCAAATATGGACTTCAGCTTTCCCGCAGGAGCCGCCTCCCCTGGCACCCGCTCCCTCACACCTGCCTCGCCACACCCACCTCCCTCCTCCAACCCCACCAACTCTCACTTTCTCCCTCTCTCCCTCTCCCCCTCTCTTCCCTCTCCCCTCTCCACCCCAGTTCATCCATGTGACATCTCATCTAAACAGTAACTCTGCCCTTAGGTGTCAAAGCCTACTTGGGGTGAGGGCAGGGGACAGTTGTAGTTTTAAAGGCATGAACCATGGGAAAATGGGGATCAGTAACAACCATGAAGGATACAGAACATGGCCGACTGCAATGGCGGGAAACTGACCCAATCCCACAGGCCTGGGAGTGACTAAGGTCTGACAGAAGTGAAATGTGGCCAAGGTTTTGCTTTCCAGCATCTACTGAATTGTATGGTTTTTCTGTATGTGGGGCAGCTTAGCATTTAACAGTGTGTGTTCTCAAGACACACTTGAGTAAATAGCTCTCAGCTCTGAGCAGCTAATAAAGAAGTCTGCCTTTGTTCAGAGTCCCCTACAAAAGGCTGATTTACTTGGCTTTTCTGTTATAATACTCTTAATTTTCATATGCAGTTCAGCATGAGGAACTTTGTCAAAATGATCCAACTTCATGTTCTTCAGATTTTAGAGCAAGCATCCTCATACGCACAATAACAGCTTCTGGGTCACTTCTTTCCTTTCTATTTATTGGGGAGGGGGTCACATGTGCTACAGCACACATATGAAGCTCAGAGGACAATTTTCAAGAGTCACCTCAAGTCGTCAGCTTGGTGGCAAGCATGTTGGCTGCTAGCATAGCTCTCTGGCCCCTGTGGGTCCTTTGTTGGGATTCTGAAGTGATTACATTGAAGAGAGTAAAGTGTGTGGGATGGAATATGTCGGATATTTTACCTTTGCCATTTACTGGACAAACATCATGGAGCTGCAGGACTGCAACGCTGGGGCTGCAGCAACACCGGAGCCACGGTGCAGCAGCAGCAGCAGCAGCAGGGAGAAGCGCCAACATGGCACCGGCACGTTGATGGCTAAGAAAGCATGGAGCACAAGGACACAGGCAATGCACGCTCGACTCTCCAACTCAAAGTCTTATGGACAAGATAGTGTCGGTGACTAGCCAACAATCCACTGCACCCTGGTGTTCCTTCTCTGAGACTGTCTGTGGGAGCTCAGTCTCCCGGGTTCAGAGGTGCCATGCCTGCTGTTCACACTGCTGTGGGAACCTTCTTCCCATCCCCCACTTCTGTTCACAAAAATGAAAATGTAAGGGGAAAAGAGGATTTAACTCTTTAAATCATAATGAAGTTAATAAAGGGGCTGAAATATAAGCTTCATTTGCTCAGCTAAGCCTCAAACCCTTTGTATCCGATAGTGATAATCCCATGGCAACTAGAAAACACACTTATCTTATTAACGAGACTGGAATTATTTTAATTAGGTATCTCCACATGCACCAACTGTTAGAAATCAGACTGTTTTGAAACAGTTGTTAATGACTTAACTCGGCACACGTTCTCCTCAATTTCAGGCTGAAATCTATGTTTGAGACAGATGGGGAAGAGCCTGGCCCTGCTGTGTAACAGAGAAGCAGCCTTGTGGGCTTGGAGTTGCATTTCCCACTGGGATCTAGCAAAACAATCTTAAAGACACTCAGAAAGACAATCATAAACTTTCATGGCATCTGGTACATTGAAAGTCTGAAGCCTGGTGCTAGTAACATCCAATTATGAGAAGAGATACTTTATCTCAGACACAAGTCTCTGAATTTCAATATTTCACAACACCTGATGACAATGTCAGACAACCAAGTTTGGTGAATTTACACTGTCCAATAAATCCCATCTCACACAAGAGCGAGGGCTGGATGAAGTTCCATTCTGTGCATCTCTGCCTGTTAAAAGTGGGATTGTTCCCAGCTTATTATTAATTCATACAATTTCTTGAAATTTTGAAAGGACTATTAATGTCTAAGAAGTGTTTTGGCCCTCAGGGGAGCCCGTAGAAATAGTAGCCCATGATGGCAAACTAGACGATGACACACTTGAGACCTGGCAACCAGATGATGGGCACTGCCCTTCCTGATGTTTCTGAGGGAAGGGATTTTCTTCCTGATGTTTCTGAGGGAAGGTATTTTCGCCTGCCTATGAAGAAGCAGAAATATATTTGTTCTTATTTTCTGGCCTAATTTAGTAAGCAAAGAAGCAGTATTCTCTCTATATCTGCCTAACACTTTCCTAGACCAGAGACAAAGACAATTCTAGAGACAGCAGAGGGAGGAAGGAACACACAGGCAGCCATATTAATTTCCAAATCTTCCTCCTCTGGCATCTCCCTAATCACACTCTGTAAACAAGTCTTTCCCAGTGTGCTGAGCTCCTTAGGCTCCTAACCAGGAACTATGATAGACACAGACAGACGCCAACAGCAGTGCTTTATACAAGGTTTGGGTATTTGGATAGGACGGTCTTTGGATTCAGTGTAAGATTGAGACAGGCATACTTAATAACCCATTTAACTGCTTCGCTGTCTGATTACATTTTTTAGAGCTGTAGTCATTTTACAGCAAATAAAAATTATGGTTGTAGCAAGGTACAGACAGCAATGTCTTTAGCGAGACATTTGGCAGTGTTGGATACATCATGGCCTCACACACACAATGCGTGTAGGACTTCGTGACAAATTCTTTGCTATTTTTTCTAGTTCTCACATAGACAAAGCATTTTTATTGGCTATGAATGGGCCAGAAGACCACCTTTCTGGTGATAATGTCATGTTTAACACCAAGGATCTGACTAAGCACCTCACAGGCAGTATCCTATATAACACTTAAGCTGTGTAAAGAGGTTACAGTCACACAGTATCATTAATGACCAGGAGAGGACTGGCCTACTCTGTTAATTACAGAAACTAATTTTGCAAGTTCTCAATAACTTGACTGAGATTGTTAGTTACATTTTGGGAAGGGTTATTAGAAATTACCTTCATTTTTATTTTTCCATTTTGTGCACATTATTTTATACGCTGGAAAGAAGACTTTCTAAATCATTGCCGTGTAGAGAAAATGCAACTTTCAGTCCACTTCTCAATGAGTCTTTCTAGTTTCTCAGGGAGATTAAAGCCAGTATCATTCAGCTGAGGAGAGGCTGGGGGTCAAGTGCAGAGCTTTACCAGTGCCAAATAGGCACTGGTGAAGTCTGTTTTGTCTAGAAAGCTCCACACTTCTCAGATTGTTGCTTCAGTCCATACTGTGCAAAATCAGCACTCTTGGAGGACAAAGTCCTAAGTCTTACATTTGCCCGGTGATGTCCACAGGCTGTGCACAAGCTGGAGAACAACCTGCAGGCAACGGAGCTGGATGAATCCTGAAGTATCATTTCAAACTCTGAAAGGTTCCATTAACAAAGAGAGCCATCCCCATGTGGAAGGAACATTGCGCTTGCTACAAGTCACAAAGAACACAGGGTCAGAGGACTCTTTAACTCAGCTCTGGTTGTTCACTCAACTAGGAGCTGAATCCTCCGAGCTACTATAGCATAAAGTAACAGTTCTTCCAGCGTTGCTTCTCATCTGCCTCACAACGTAACATAGTGTCTATCTTCAGGATATGTGGGAGGGAGAAGAACAATTGTTAAATTACACAGTTACCGGGGCTGGAGAGATGGCTCAGCTGTTAAGAACACTGACTGCTCTTCCCGAGATCCTGAGTTCAATTCCCAGCAACCACATGGTGGCACACAACCATGTGTAATGGGCAACCAATGCCGTCTTCTGGGGTGTCTGGAGACAGTGACAGTACACCCACATACATGAAATAAATAAATAAATCTTTAAAAAAAATTACACAGTTACAAACTGCAGATGAGGTCTCTCTCAGAGTCGTGTCTTACTGCTCTCACTTCATTGAGGAGCTGGAAGAAATGCACTCTTCAGAACCAGATAAACCAGGAAGAAGACTGTACCAGTTTCCCTTCTGAAAGAGTGCATTAGAAAGCAATCCTCCTGCAACAAACACATGAGGACCACAGGCTTTCCAAAAACAGGTGGGATGAGATGATACCTGGAAGACAGTCCTGGGTCATAGCAATAGTTGTGGTGTCAGTCTAAAAGCCTACACTTATAGTGTCAGCCATGACCACAAAGACATGAAGATAATGGAGGAAAAAAATAATTCAGCAGTGGCACATGCCTGAAATACTGAAGGTCACCACGTTAAGATCAACTGGTGCTACATAACCCTGCTGCAAAAACACTAAAGCACACACACATACAAACATGTATAACATAAATACACCAATGGCAACAACAAGCCACAATCTCAAATCACTATACACTCAGCAGTATACAAACTATACAAATGTACTACCTGAATCATTAAAAATATATATATACAATAAATAACCAAAACCAATCATTCTTGTTGCCAGTGTGAAACCAAGACTACAGCATCATGACATCCAGATTTCAGGACCCTGACTTCTCAAAGCTCTGGACAAAAGTTTCCTGAGACAAAGACCTTATATAAGTATTATTTCAAAATAATTGAGTATTATAAAGCATTGTCACTCAGGGTCAACATAACCTAACAGTCTCCTGGAAGCTGGGATCAGAGACTAATAAGGAGTGTTCTGGGGCCAGATGGCAGGTCACTAACCCAACCCTATTCTCGGAGAGGGGAACTGGGACTATGTAGGTTCTCCAAATAAAAACACAAAAAGACTTTTAGATCTCTCAAGACTTGCTAGACAGAGATGAATGGATACTGAGCAAACTGGAACCATCGACTTAGTGCAGCCTTGGTTAACACTTGGTTTCAGCAACAGCCTCCAGTCACTAGGTCAGCCCCACCCCCTGTCCGCACCCACCGCAGCCCCCCAAAGCTGTTCTTTCCCAGATCATCCTCTACCATTTCGGGGGTTGGGAGGGAACCATGGTTTCCTGCGAAGTTTGGAAAATGTTGTATGTCTTCTGCTTCCTAGATCCCAGAAACTCCTCAGCTTGACAAATAGCCCTTCACAGAAGGGCTTTACAGGTTCTGGGCACCTCCAAGGAGACAATCGGCAGTGTCTCCCCACCACAGGTACGCCAGGTGTTTGCCAGCTCTGTTCTAGACTCTGCTCTCCCTCCTTCTTCCAAGCCCACCCTCCCGTAGCACCCGTCCCTCCGTTATTGCTATTCTGCTCATTTCATGGGTTTAGTGTGTACTGTGCTTTTCTGTCATTTTTCTTTCTGCATTTGGGGCTGGTGGTGCAAGTGAACTGCAAACAGACTGTAAAACAGCAGCAGGCAGACTTTCCCCACATTAAACACCTGATCTAAACCATTGCCTAGGCGCTTTTCAAAACGTGATGACTCAGGCTGCAAGGCTTGGCTCCGAGAGGCCACCCAGCCCCTCCAGCAGGACCTGAGGAATGACCTTCCCCAATGTACTCAGGCCTCAAAATCAGAGTGCTTCTGGTCACCTGAGGGCAGAACAGCGTAAACTAGATTTTATCGTCATGGAGCTGAAATGCTTCGGTGAGCAGACTTAACCGATATGACAAGTGGCCTGCAAGGCAGCGGCCACGTGGGTTAAAAAAGGAAAACTTACTTTACATGAAAACTTATTTTTAAATTATAACGCAGGAAAAGCATGCTACATGTCAAATAACCTATCTCAAGATTACTTAAAATGATAAGGAGGCAAATCAGTATTTTTAAACAATTTAAGTTGAGAATCAAGAGAAAATGTGAGAAGCTGGTTGTCCCCTGCCGCTACTGTAAACTGTAGTTTGTGTCCATGAACAAAGACAAAATAAAGAAGATTCCTTGCTTTGGGCTGTTCAGAAGCGCAGTATGACAGACAATGAGATTCAACTAAAAGAGATGTGGGCTATCTATGCTCTTGGCAGGTGTTATATACAATGGAGAGCAGAAACTCTTGACTAATTCAAACTCAGAACCCTCCCTCTAATTCACTAGGAAACCTAGACACGTGTCAGAGCTCAAGTGAGCTTAAACATCTTCTTGTTTTCCCGATTCAGTCTCTGGCATGTCCCATCGCCATCTGACATCACATGCCTTCAGCATTTCTGAAAGGAGCCTAATTTCCCAAGTTAAGTGAGGTCATGAGAGAACAAGGGCAGCCTCCAGCTTGCTCCTGGTGGTTGGAATTCACAGCAGGAAATGACCTTTTGGAAGCAAGTACCCTGCACAGATGCAACTGTGCTCCCTGCTCTCTAGAGAGCAGCAGTAAATCTGCACGTGTCAGGCTGTGGCCAGGGAAATGGCCACAGGAAGGAATATTGGAAACATCTGGGAGCTGAGCACACCCCTCCAAGACAATGATGCAAGGTGGAGGTGTGGGAAGATGAATTCGGTATTCTCCGGGCTGGGAGATGGTTCTGTCAGACAGCACAGAGTTCAGGACTGAGAACCACAGCAGAGGGACCTGCAGCAGGAGAAGCACCCTCTGGGGAGACAAGCAACCTCTGCAGGGCCACATCCTTCAGGGATGAAGGGCGACACAGACCACAGTAAGGAGCAGCAGAAGCAAATGAGTGAGGATAGGGAGGAAGTCCAAGGCAGCTCCAAGGGGAGAAAAGTGAGTATGCCGGCATCTACACACCAAGAATGGTGCTAAACTCTATTAAGTGTCCGTTAAACTCATTCAGAAGACCTCACTGTCCAATGCTGAATAGAAACACCAAAACTACCTCCCTTGCCTCTGCAAGTATTTATACATCAATGTCAAAGCTCTAAAAACTAGCGTCCATGTATGAGAGAAGACAGTAAGGGGGGCTGTTAGGGGGATAGAATGTGGGTGGGTGGGGGCTACAAGTGGAAATAGAATGCGGGGGTATAAAAGAGAAACATGGGGTAAAAGAGCAAGAAGGACTGAGTGCAGTTCGGAACGGGAGGGCAGAGTGAAGAAAGGTATGGAGAGGATAACCAACACTAAAGACCCTCTTAAAAATCACAGGAAACCTGTTACTTTAGAAGCTTACACACACACACATACACACGCATACACACACACATACACACACACACACGTATACACATACACACATATACACACACACATACACACACAGAGGTTAAATGGAATTACCCTGTTGCAGTGAACAATGACCCTCCTACATACCACAGGCTATCAAAGAAAAAGCCCAGTACCAGGAACGGTGTAGCTCTTTTTGAGTTGTTGGTCAGTGGGGGCCCATAGACCTCCTAACGTTACAGGCTACTGCCATTATTCTGGGCTAGTCTCCAGAACTTGATGGTGAAACCCTACTGCCAAAGACACCACATACGTGAGTCATAAAATGTGGAGAAATCAAGCTGGCACCAACCTGGAACCTTCATCCCTACCGGCTAGCTTTTGTACTGCCGGAAGATGCTATGCATGCTGTCAGAGCGGGAAAGTAGTCACTGGCTATGAGTACTGTCAGGTACGACAGTAACGAGCCTGGCAAGATATGCTTACTGGTACAATAATGGCCCAAACGTTATGGGGCGACCAACCACTTTCTGGGTGGATTTAAGAACCATTCCACAAGGCAAAACCCATGCCTGGCTCTGATACTTGGCTAGAGACATGATAGGCCCTCAGAAAAGAATCCACTACTACTATTCAGCTAAAGGAACATAGCATTTAAAGGTCTCCTAGTGATTTATGATTAAGTCTGTGGACCAGTACATCTTCCAACCTTCATTGGAGGAGCCTCTTTGTGCAGAAGATTGATATTACTACTAAGTTCCACAACGGTTCAACATGCAGGGTTTAAGGCTGCACAGTGGTGAGCTCTCAGTGCACAGCAGTATCGTGCCCCTCCTCCAAAGCTTCAGAGATCGTCAAAGGAAGAGAAGGCAGGATGGCTATAGTGAAACACTGTTTTCCGACTGGACACTTGCACGTGTGAACTCACAGTGGTCGTCAAAGAATGCACAAGACCTGTGCAAGATCAGACCAGACAAAATCCCAGAATGGACGGGGGAAGTAGGGTCATTGAGTCCAACTGAGGAATGGCTGAAGAACACTGACTGCCGGGGTGGGGGTTAGTTGGCTTTGGAAACAAAGACACAACAAGCTACTCGGGCTCTAGGAGATGCCCTGTACTGTGCACATACAGGCAATGCTTGTGTGCCCAGTGGGTTTAAACAGAGCAAACTGTTCATAAGAATGAGGAGTGGAAAGGGGAGGGACAGACAGAAGGGGAGGGGAGGGGCTAACTGTAGGGGAGGGACTGTATAGGAGGGGAGGGACTATATCAGAGGGGAGGGACTGTAGAGGAAAGGAGGGGCTGTAGGGAAGAGGAGGGGCTTAGAGAAAGGGAGGGGCTTAGGGGAGGGGAGGGACTTAGGGGAGGGGAGGGGCTTTAGGGGAGGGGAGAAGCAGGGCTGTAGGGGAGGGAGTGGGGAGATTGATGGAAATCCAAACTAGGTACGTATGAAAGTCTCAAACAATAGAAATGAGAGAGAAAAAAAGAAGTGCCTTCCTTTAAAATAAATGGAAAAACCAAGTGTGGTGGGCTCTACATGCCTTTAAATCCTAGGACTCGAGAGGCCTAGGCGGGCAAATCTCTATGAGTTAGAGGCCAGCCTGGTATACAAGGCAAGTTCCATGTCAGCCAGGGCTACACAGTAAGACCTTGTCTTAATAAAACAAAATAAATGGGACATTAGGTAGTAATTAATACAATGTTTATAACAGGTGATCAGTTTGGACAAAATTGATCAATTTTCTCTTACTATTTTAAGTGCATAATTTGTTTTATTAAGGCATAACTAATGACTTAAAACTATATATTCTAGTAAAATATGTACGATAAGAGCTCAGAATCTATTCACAAGTTTAATTAAAAAGTCAGCCACCAGCCGGGCGGTGGTGGCGCACGCCTTTAATCCCAGCACTTGGGAGGCAGAGGCAGGCGGATTTCTGAGTTCGAGGCCAGCCTGGTCTACAGAGTGAGTTCCAGGACAGCCAGGACTACACAGAGAAACCCTGCCTCGAAAAAAACAAAAAAACAAAAAAACAAACAAAAAAAAAAAAGTCAGCCACCCTCGCTCTTCCTGTAAGTGGCTAGAGGATGGGTCGCTACTCACTAGACCCAGGAAACCCTATAAAATCCTGCAAATCAAGAAGTTCAAATCTTCATGTTCACTTTATTGCTGCATGTGCTTAAAAACGCGGGGTAACGGTGAACATATGGGTTTAGATGTAGAGTCAGTGAGCACACCCAGGTGAACAAGGCCCCTAAGACACACTGGTGAGTTGACAGAGCTCACAGGCGGGCTGGCACAACACGGGAGCTCCCCTGGCCACACTGAGATAGATGAGCCTCACTGAAAAGGAATAGATTGTTCCAAAGCCAGAAGAGGAGGCTGCACAGAAGAAAAGGATATCCCTGAAGAAACTGAAGAAACAAAAACCCATGGCACGGCAATAAATTTGGCATAAAATAAAAGCAGATAAAAAAAAAAAAAAGACCCAGTTGTCCAGCTAGATGTTAACACTTTGGATGCACAGAGGGTTCTGGGACCACATAGGAAGAGAACGAGGTGTGTCAGAGAAGGGTCTTGGGGCACATGAATGTTTAGTGATGGCCTTAGTTTACTCGCTATGATCCTTAGATGGCAGAAGAGTAACAGATAAGGAAGATAATACCAGATTAATGGAATGCCCTGAGATATGAAGAAACCATTATGGAAGAAGTTCAGGGGCTCGCAGAGATGGCTCAGCGGGGAAAGGAACTTGGCTCATAAGCCTAGGAGCCTGCGTTCCATCCCTGGGATCTGCCGGGGGAAGGAGGGAGCTGCCTTCTGACATCATCTGTGAGACAATAAGACCCCGCACACACATAGTAACTAGATGTAACAGAAAAGTTTAAAGTAAAAGCAGCAAAGACTTCCCCCAGGACTCACATGGGTAATCAAGTGTGATTTTTATTAAGACAAATAATTGATGACAGATTTAAAGGGAAATATTAATCACTTCACTAAATGAAGGTCAAAGATTATTTTCAGCATAATTCTAGAACTATCCTCAAATAATATTTGTTAATTAAGAATTAAATACAGATTTATTGATAATACACCGTAGCCACCAAGAGGTAAATATGATTTGAAAGTGTTTTATATAAAAAAAAATGTTGCTTTATATTTCCTCGAATGCATACTGCCCCTTGAGAGCCTCATCATACACCACGGGGGGGGGGGGGGCAGGTATGGGTCCCTAAGCAACCTCAGAGAAGGGTGGGATATCCCCTGAGAGACAGCATGGCACAGGCAGGAGCTGCCTGGGATGGGACCTCAGATAGTAGCCTCGTTTCCTTCTCCAATTTCTCAGACTGAGCAAAATCCATACAAAGATTCAACTTACTAGAAGAGCAAGACTAATTTTATAAATTTAAAAACAGCAAACGAATGTATTACCCACATTTGGCAACCCTGCTTAACAAAAAGAAAATGTGAAAGTGTACAAGAGGCCTAGAGTTCCTGGACAAATCTCCTCTATGTCTCCCTGTCTAGGAAAGAACACGGTTAAAGACCGTTGTTGGGGCTGAAGAGGTGGCTCGATGGTTAAGAGCACTGGCTGTTCTTCCAGAGCTGGGTTCACTTCCCAGTTCCTGCATGACAGCTCTCAACTGTCTGTAACTCCAGTTCACACCAATGTACATAAAATAAAGTATTTAACAAACGGCTTAGAAAACAACTGCCTCATTTTTTGGGGGTGTTGTTGTTGTTGTTGTTTTAAGAAATCACACTGAAAACTTTTAAAAACACACCAAAGTGAGGAGGACAACCCGAACAGCAGCATTATGTCCCTGGCTAATTCCACTGCTGCTCGTGTGAGCAGGAGCTGAGCCCTGGACTTGTAGAGAAGGATGTTCGGTGAGCTTTCTTTCTTCATCCCTCAGGAAAACAGACAGGGACACGCTCGGTTTCCTATGGAGCCCAGGGTTGGGGCTTCCCAGTCAGTCTGAAGCTATCAAAATTACTTGAATACAACATGGTCACTGCGTACAGGGTGGTCTGCCAGGCTGTAACAAAAGCAGATCACATGGCCTCCTCCACCAAGGCCTGGCTCGACTCCATCACTCAGATACTTCAGACTTCAGATAGCCTCTGCTAACCTTCGCCTGGCCTTTAGGAAAGTACAGCCCAGTGCTGGAGTGAATGTGATATGAGTCAGTGAAGGGCCAGGGAGAGGGAGTGGGGACATTAAACCAAACAGGAAGAGGGCAGGGAAAGGGGAGACTCAAACTCCTCCGATACAGGCTTTCATTACGCCTCCCACTCAATCAACAAACGCTCGCTGGGGCCGCGATATATAAAGAGTACATTCACACTAGTGGCGTCTACAGCGCAGTCACAATATTAATTCCAGAAGGCAGGTTATTTCAAAGGAATTTCTTTTTAACATAGTCATTTTTTCCCAGTTTGGCCAAAATTCAGAATAAGACGTTTGCTTGCCCAGTTCCAAGTGAGAAGCACCTAAGGCCCACACGGACCTTTGGAAAAAGAATGAAATCACTGTGTTCTCTGTTGGACAGACTTTCCACAAAGGCAGACAACATATGGCCTGGTTAGTTGACTCAGAAGTTTACAAGGGTTAGACATCCTCTCTACCTACCCAATGCTGCGATGGGTGTGCTCACGTGGTTTTTACTGCCAAGGCATATGCACATGCATTTTCATTACTTTGGTAAGCTAGAATACTCCTAGTCAAGATTCCTGACAGAAAAATGGCACGTCTGATTGCTAATCTACATAACATAGAAAGCCAGGGGTGCGATAGCAACTCAGAGACAAAAATCTCAAGCCTTTTCGGGACAGGGATAGGGCACCTGGTATCAGTCTTAACCCAGAAACCAAAACCCGGGCATAGCTGTGGACTGTAAAATACCGCTGCCACTTCTCTGAATGCTGCTTGCTCTGGTGCTGCACGGCAGGACGGCAACTTCTCCTCACAGGGTTCTCCTCACATGCTAAATATAGGTCTCCTACCTTTTGTCTGACTGAACTGAGAAAACCCAGTTTTAAATAGCACACAAGCATAACCTACAGTGATGGCAATCTCTCAAGATTTGAGCAAAGAAGAATGAAAGGGGAAACCTTGAGAAGACAGTAATTGGACCGTTGGAGTTCCTTCTCACTAATTATCCCTGAGTGGCCATTAGCTGTGTAACCAAGGAGGAAAGTGTGTCAGCCTTCAGCGAAGCTGTCTTCAGCATGTTATGGAATTGTCCCCTAAGCCTCTGTGTAATTAACTGGCAGGAAAATGCTGAGAGAGTAGAATAGGGGAGCTATAACAGATCAAACAGACTCAGCTCCACCCTCGGTGACGTCACTGGAACGGCTTAGAACTTCGAGGCATGCATTCCCTCCACAGAACCTCCAGAAGACAGATTTTTCGATGAGTGAAGAAACAAAACACCAGGCCACAACAGAGACTTATAATTACAGGTATTCAGCCAGGCATGATGGCTTCTGCTGTAATCTTGAGAGGCAGAGGGTTGTCACAAGTTCAAGGCCAGCCTTGGCTACATGTTAAGTTCCAGCAGAGGCTGGGCCACAGAATATGACCATGTCTAAAAGAAAAAGAAAAATCAAAAACAAAAAAGTACCACCACCAAAGAGGGGTGGGCGTCACAGAAACTTTCAGCAGTATGACATTCTGTCTCAGTTCCCACTGGGAAGTTACAGGAACCTGAGTGTCACTGGTGCTCCACGTGTGGGCCACAGTACATGGCAGAGCTCCCCCCCCCCAAGAAAAAATCTAAGAGCGACATAGTCTGGAATCAAACATCAGAGAAGAAGTGAGGAAGAGAAGTAGAGAGGAGAAGACAGGGAAGCCTCTTGAATTCTGGTGGGGCATTCAGGAACTGAGCCTTAACATGTATTAGCATGTTCTTAGCTACTAGCAGTTTCTATCACTGAACACCTATGTGTGCCTACAGAGAAGAAGAAACTCACTTGAACATGGAGATTTTTAGATTCGGAAATAAACACAATCTGAGATGTGTGCCCTGAGATACAGAAGCCAAGGCTGCTTCCACATAGGAAGGAAGGCTCCTGTAGGAAGTTTCTTCAAAACTGACTGGCACCAGGTGTGGGGCCACACCTTTAACCCCAGCACTGGGGAGGCAGAGGCCAGTGACTCGCTGTAAGTTCCCGTCCAGCAAGGGCTACATTGTGAGGCCCTATCTCAAATTAACCAGCAAGGACAGCAACAACAATGACTGGGCAGTCGCAGAGAGACCAGAGGAAGTGCAACCCTAGACAAGGCTTATGGGGATAGACTCTGGGAGGAGAGTCCAAACAGGTGTATTTTTCTAAGACTGTGAAAACAACCATGCAGGTTCAGGAGATACTGTCAAGTGTTTTGTGGCTCTTAGGAAGCTAAAAGCTAAAGAGCCATAACAATAAATCCTGCATACACTTCCGGAATAAATTCCGGATACCACCTCCTCTTCCAAAGTCATTATTTGAGGGGCCAGGAGGGATGGCTGCGTAGATAGGAGAGCTTGCTCTTCCCGAGGGTCAGAGTTCAGTTCCCAGCACCCACACTGAACAGCTCACATCTGCTTTAACTCCAGTCCCAGGGAATCCAATGCCCTCTGCTGGCCTCCATGGAAACCTCCACACACATGGAACTCACACACATGTGAATGAAAATAATGAGATTGAAGAAAGTAATTTCTGTTCTAGTGTATTATTTCTCTGTTGCTGTTAAAAACACTTAGAGCAAACCCAGCTTAGATAAAAAGGGATTATTTCAGCTCACGGGTCACAGTCCCTAAATGGAGGGCACCATGGCACGGACTCAAGCAGGACGCTGGTGACAGGAAGTAAGGTACAGATTGTGGGGGAATGCGGCTGACTGGCTTGCTTTCCACGGCTCACTCAGCTGACCACCTTTCTGGTATGGCTCACACCCGCCTGCCCAGAGGTGGCACCACCCACACGGGGCTGAGCCCTCCCACAGCAATCACTAACTAAAAGAAATACCCCCCAAAGACGTGGATGGCCACAGCCCAATCTGATGGACACAAATCCTTAACTGAGGTTCCCTCTTCCAGGTGACTGCGACTTGTGGGAAGTTGACAAAAATGAACCAGCACAGTTGGAAAAATAACAGTTGTGTACAATGGTGCAAGCCTATAATCCTGGTACCAGGAAGAGGAAGGCAGGAGGACTACCATGAGTTCAAGGCCCGCCTGGGTGATATAGTGAATTTGAGGCCCACTCAGGCTACATAGCAGAATGTATACTTTAAAAAATACTTTAACCTCATGTCTACTTGTTGCTGATCTGCCCATTTTTTTTTTATGACAAATTAAAATACTTCCGTTTCTGATGAAGCCTCTCTGGGCTGTTGAGCAGGAACCAAACCCATGGTGTGTTCTATTGTGCTAATTATCCTTCTGACATCCTGGCCTTCTGCTGCAGTGGGTTGTTAGCACTTGATAAGTGGCTAACCTCTTTAATAGATAGAACCTCGTCTATGCAATCCATCTATTTCAGCACCTAATTACTTGCTCAGAGTAGATGCTCCACACAAATGTGCTCAGTTGGGCTTTCGTCTTTTGCTTACTGTCTGGGGAAGCGCTACTGATTCAGAACCGTTGCTAAAAACCTGTGATGTTCATCGGCAGATCAAGTTTTTAGTTAAATTAAAAATACAACAAAACAATGACTCGACAGGCACAGTGCGCCAGCAATCTGTCTAAGGGAGAGCCCTCAGTGAGTGAGCCAACAAGGGGGCCATGGTCTCATTCTCAGGGACGTCCTTCTGACCATCCAGCATCCCTCAGCTCCCAAGTGACCCGAGAGCTACAGTGCCTGAGTTCTGTTTATCAGACAGGAGCTGCAACTTGAAAAGACAGAAGAAACTCATAATCTAAAGAAAGAGCACAATGGGTAGACGGATGGGTAATGGGTACATAGATGACAGACGGATGGCAGATGCCAGGGCAGATGGATAGAGGGATGGAAGGTAGGTGATAGATGAGACATAGATAGATGGCAGGTAGGTATGGGAGACGGATAGATGACTTCATGATAGACATAAAACAGGTGGATGGTTAGGAGACATACGATAGATCCAACGTGTCCTGAGATCCAAACTGTAGATGTTAATTCACAAGTGGAGCGCGAGCTGAGCAAACAAGCTACCGATCTTATCGTGAAGGGCTGATTTATCTCCTAGGCGGCAACTTTGATTTTTGAAAAGTTAGATTTTGATTCTCTGGCAGCTGCTACCAGTGTTTGTACAGCCTCTGTCATCACACCAGACGGCTGAGTGACAAGACGGGAGGGTTTCGTTTCCACGGAGGAGGAGACAGACCCACACTTTTGGCTGGGTGGTGAAACATTCATCTTGGCTAATGAACGCGTCCCTCACTCTCCCTACTGATCATCTAACCTCATTTGCTATTAACTAACAATATGGGTCCTCGTGAGGAGAGTGTGGGTAGTCAAGAACGGTGGTGCACAGGCAGTGGGAACAGGAGTCAAGGTCAAGTCTGGGTTACAAGATCTTATCTCAAATTAAAAATAAAAACACAAAACAAGAAATGGAAAGGGCGTGAGCGCACTGAGCATGCACCCAGAGTCCTGGGAGTGTCCTGGGGAAGTTCTCTTCTTCTACCTTCACTACCAATAAAAATCTACACACAAATGCCACACAGAAGCTGTGTACTTCACTGGGAAGAGTAAAGCAAGAGTCAGCATGATAGCTTAAAGGGCAAAGGTACCTGTAGCCAAGGCCAGTGATCCCTGGGACCCACCTTGTGAAAGGAAAGAACCTACTCCCCTAAGCTATACATACATGCACTTGCATGTGCATACACATACATGCATACATACATACACTCCACAGATACCCCACACATACAACACACACACACAATATACCACACAACACACACACATACCCCACACATATAATACACACACACCATATACCACAGAATACACACAAAACACACACATACAACACATACCATACAATACACAACACACATATATACTGCACACATACAACACACCTACACTGTATACCACATACCACACATACATGCCACATACATATATACATTACACACACCATACATCATACGCCACAGATAAAATACACACACACCATACAACACACACATACTCTACAAATACAACACACACATACTCCACATACACATCATATACCACACAACACACACTACAACATTCCATCACAAAGTGGAAAGGGACTCACAAGGCTGCACCCTACCCAGAGGATTATATCACCCATGTGCCTATAAACAACTCTAAAAAAAACTTATTGGGATGAACATACAAACACACATGTGCTTGCACACGTGTACACAAAATGTAGTGTACAAATGTGCAAATCTGTGCACACAGTTGCATACATATAAGACTGTACACATTTACACAGAGCACACACACACAGAGACACACACAGGCAGAAGGGAAAACAGACGTGAGAGAGGAGAGGGCAGTGGGGGTGAGTATGATCAGCACACACTATCTATGTCTGGGACGTCATAATAAAACCCATTAAAGCTTCCATGGCAAGCTGCCTTTCACTTATAAAATCTAACGGTGTCTGGGTGTGGTGGCCACGCCTTTAATCACAGCACAGGAAGGCAGGAGGATCTGTGAGTTCAAGGGTGGTCTGGTCTACATAATGAGTTCCAGGCTAACCAGGGCTACAGACTAAAACTGTGTCCCCCAAAACAAAATGAGCTAAAGGCATTAATTTTTCATTTTAAAATCAGTAATATTTTAGATTTGTTTAGGTCCTGGTATCGCTGATAGTGTCTGGTTGTTGACCATGGAAACACAGTCTGTTGCTCTGTTTCTAACCTCTTCTTCAATCAAAATAGCAAAACCATGGTTTAGGTATCTCTTTTGTTTTATTTAATGAAGAAATAACTAACATACACCATGTTTCTGTAACGTGAGTTTCAAGGTTAACAGTTCAAAAAATGTTAAAGATTCCTGATATTCCCAAAGATTTATGGACATTTTAAATTGCCAAATTTAAAATTTTAAATAATAGTTACAGCAGCTGCTTCATTAAAGTACTATAAAATTTTAGGTAACTTTTTTTTCAGAATGTCTATGACTCTATAAACACTGGATTAAAGTAATTCATAAGTCCATTTAAATAAGCAAGGCCATGCAGATAGACAGACAGACAAACAGACAGACAGATATGGTTCTACTGTTCTATGTCCTCTCATAACTGTACTACGCTATCTATGTGTGAGAAATGGGAACGATGTTTCCAAATGGTGGTGGGCTGCCACAGTGCACTCCAGTGACAAGGTGACGGTCGTGCTCACGTGGCCTTGATTCTCGGTGGAGATGCAAAAGTCCCAAAACAAAACCTCATCTTTTTCTTCAAGGACAAGAACAGCTCTGGATCAGAGCAAGTGCTCGCGTGGAGATTCCAGAGCTCCCAGGCACCTCTAGCCGTGCGCAGACAGGGAGAGCAAGCTTGCCTACTCACCCTCTTTTCTAATCTTCGTCCTTAAAACGTGAGTCCCTGAAGAGTAAAGTGAAACCCATACAGGTTTTTGGTTTTGTTTTTAAGTAAAGCCAGTGGGAACGTGTTTTAAGAGCTATGAAAGTTAACTGCTAGGAAAAATACTTTGTCCCTTCGAGGTTATCTCACAGCTCTGGGGAAATGGCAAACCCAGGCATTTTATCACAGGTTCCTGTTGTACCACACAGTGATCATATTTTCTATCTTTCCAAGGCACGTATTCCCGTTGTCCTTCTCTGTGCCTGTCAGCCCTTCTAACTTGATTTCCTCCCCTTCTTCCTTCCTTCATTTCCTTCTGACCAATTTCAACTGTGAAAAGAATATTTCTATGTGGACAACATTTTCATACCTAATCCTCAAATAAAGACATGATAAGAAAGCGATTTCTAAAGCAGGCAGTTCCATGCCGCCCAAGGGACCTATCAGGGAAGCATCTGGCCTCTTGCTAGTCTAGAGTCTATTCTGGCCCTGCGGTGACCCATGGTATCCCTGGGGAGGAGGGGGGACCACATAGACCTCCTCAAAACTCTTTTAAAAGCTGGAGTTATTCTTCTCCTATAAATCTCATGGAACAAGGCTTGGAAACTACTTTTCTAAATCAAAAACAAAACAACAGTGTGGGCATCATCTATCCACTCAGGAGTTCTTAGAGGACAGTATGCTACAAGGAGAACAGAGGTCTCAGGAAAATTAGCGTCACAAAGTTGGCATTTCTAGGACAAAAGTCCAAGATCCAACAGGATCTAAAATCTCAGGATTAAGAGTGTCGACATGATACAATAGATAGAAAATTCCATACTTACTCTCCTATGGAAAGTCACCTTCAAAATCAAGTAAACACGTGTAAAATTACTTTCAGACTCTGTGTGCCTGTGCGTGTGTGTGTGTATGTGTGTCTGTGCCTGTGTGCGTGTGTGTGTGCATGCGTGTGTAGTGTGCATGACCCAAAAGAAAGAACACTGATTAGGCCTGAGTCCCATTTCCAAGATAAGTATATGCAAATATTCCAAAACCCGAAAAAGGCCAAATCCAAACTGTTTGGCATAGCAGTAGACCACCAATAAATACATACTGAAGGAATTATTCAATCTATTCATCCAAGATTGACTATGGTTTAGACCTTCATAAAAGGGGGTAGAAATTTCAAAGATGAGGCTTCTGGGTTATTTGAAGTTTCTGTCCCTCTCTGCCTCATCCTACCTAAAAGCTACGGCTTCTGCTTGGTGCTGAGAACTGACAGCCAAAATACCTTTCTTCCTCTTGGATCTCACACAGAGTGTGTCTATCCTAAAAAATATTCTGCCTGGGACTGAAGAGGAGAAAGTTTCAAACACAGCTGAGTGAGAATGGCCCCCTTGGCTCATACATTTGTTTGTCTCCCTGTTGGTGGAACTGTTTGGGAGGGATTAGGAATTGTGGCCTTATTGGATGAAGTGTGTCACTGGGGATGGGCTCTGGGGTTTGAAAAGCTCACAATAGTCCCAGTCTGTTTGTCTGTCTGTCTCTGTCTCTGTCTGTCTCTGTCTCTGTCTGTCTCTGTCTCTCTGTCTCTGTCTCTCTGATTCTCTCTCTCTCTCTCTCTCTCCAGTTCATGCTTGTCGATCAGATGTGATCAGATCTGTCTCTCGGCTATTGCTCCAGCACCGTGCCTGCCTCCCTGCCGTCATGCTCCCTGCCATGATAGTCATGGACTTATCCAAAGCAAGGCCCAAGTTAAATGCTTTCTTTTATAAGTTGCCTTGGTCATGGCGTCTCTTCACAGCAGTAGAACAGTAACTAAGACAACACAATCTTCAATTCACTATAGCCAGAAGAAACCCCTACACAATGTAAAAGACAAAAACTTTCTCTCCCCACCTCTTGTGTGTGTGTGTGTGTGTGTGTTGTGTGTGTGTGTGTGTGTAACCCCCACATGTGCATATAAAGGCCAGACATCAATGTCACTTCTGCTTTGTTTTTAGGGACAGCCAGGACAGCCTGTCATTTCCTGGAGCTCACTCTTTTGGCTAGCCTGACCCCATTATCCTCCTGTCTCCACCTCCCGGCCTCCTCCAGTGCTGGGGTTACTGAGGAACGCACATTACTATGCCCAGCTCTTATCTGAGTGCTGGCATTCCAAACTTAGGATTTTGACCAGCATTTTACCCGTTGAGGCATCTCCCCAGCTTTCAAGATATTACAGTAAATATTCCCAGACACTCAGATTCCCGAGTCACCCATTTTTGTGGACAACTGTAGTCTAACAGTAGCTTAGCTCTCGTAGTTAATGTCCCTGTCACCTACTGAGACATATGTCCCTCATTTCTTTTTCAGTATTTTTCCAGTTAATTATATTCTACTAAAAATTCACTCTTCCCACTTCAGTTACTGTATCGTCCTACACACAGTTACCTTTCCCAAATGGCATAATTAAATACTTAGAAATAAAGGAAGCCAGAGTCTGTCTCCACAAAAAATGCCCAGGCACAGATAGCATTCCTTGAACCCAGGGCAATTACCCATCAGCCTAAGGGCCAGCTAATTTTAAACATGTCAGGGAACAGTTGGCAGAGACTCTCTCACCACACTGTCGCTTCATCTGTGCCTCGTCGGGATGTATTATTCTCTTGGGATACATGTGTAAGTTCGGTCCAAGAGCTCTGGAATATGATTTTTTTAAATAAGTGAAGACTGCATTTAACCGAGATTCAAACAGAAGTGTGAATTAAAAGGGTAATTTCAGATGCAGTGAAAAGCCGTAATGTCCATTCAGAGTAATGAAGGCACACGGCATTAATCTCCTAAAAAGATTCAATGCTATGAGAAAAGCAATTCTGTTTCTTAGTGGGAACAAATTAAGATGATTTCCCTCACAGAAATTGCCATAATTACAAGTAATTATCTTGTACTCTCTAAATTCACCACTATAGCACATTCTGCAAATATCATTTCCTTCAAATGCTTTATTTGGAGATCCAGGAGCGATTGCTGCTTTGTGGATTGTGCTACAGCTCTTGAACAGATCACCGGGACCACATGACGTATCGTGAAGAGGCGCCATTCTATAGCTCAAGAGCTTGGAATTCCAAACTCACCATGCTCCCGTCAGCAGGTACAAACAAAGTGATATCGGCAAGCAGTCGACGACAGCTGAATCAAATGTGGGCTTGTGCACAGAACAATGGGGAAATCATTCTGATGTGCGCGGGGCAATCACGGAAACCATGTAAACAGCTGCTGTCGTTTGTATAAAAATCCTTCCAGAGCCAAGTAAAATCCCATCATTTGCAGCCTACTCTGTTTTTTATTTTCCTTTAATATGAAAATGTGAGAGAAGCCAGTTACAGGCTGGGCATCACCAGGAGAGTAAGCATGTGAACTCTAATTTCACCATCTTTGGTCCAATTACCATATAGACTTCAGTTGGCAACTGAAGTCTCCTCTCCAGCCAAATTGGGATTCCTTACCATAGTGAAAACCATGCCCGGAATTCATCTCTCTGCACATCACTCTCACTGCCTGGAACAGGCTCATCTCTGCCTGGTAAAAACCAACAGACCCATCCAGCATGGCTGACATGCTACTCCCCATAAAGACACTTGGTCCACGAGTCTCTTCTCCTAGCCCAGGTCCACTCTCAAGTCTCCTCAACACAGCTGTGACCTGTTTCGTCATGTTTCTGCTGCCACAGTGATGCCTGCCATGTGCTACCTGGTGTCTCACTCTCTATTTGATCTTATAAGCCGAGGAACATGTTTCACCACTATTTCCGTATCTTGTAACTACACTAACTATTTAATACTGTGGTCATTCAAACATCGACTTGATTTATAAATTGCTCCCATTTAAAAGCCTACCATTGAAGCAGTCTCTAAAAGGCTACAGAGTATAAATAAAGACATGATTCTCTTTATAAGAGCCGCACGTGTTACATTGTATTAAAAGCCCGTCAATGGTAACATGATAAACTCGGTGACTGTTAACCTTTCCTGGGACTCAGTTGCACCAAGGACCTCAAGCAGGTATACAAGAGCTGTCCTGAGATGCGCCATAGCCAAGGCCAACACAAATGTTAACGGTGTTTGCAAACCTGTTTACACAGTCAATAAACTGAATTTAAGAGCTCACCTCTAAATGTATTTATTCTGAGACAGAATTTCTCAGGTAGCCTAGGCATCCCTTGAATTAGTACGCATGTAACTAAGAGTGACTCTGACCTTCTCACCTGCCACCTGCCTCCTGCCTCCTGCACACTGCACACTGCCTCCTGCACACTGCACACTGCCTCCTGCACACTGCACACTGCCTCCTGCACACTGTACACTGCCTCCTGCACACTGCACACTGCCTCCTGCACACTACACACTGCCTCCTGCACAATGCACACTGCCTCCTGCACACTACACACTGCCTCCTGCACAATGCACACTGCCTCCTGCACAATGCACACTGCCTCCTGCACACTGTACACTGCCTCCTGCACACTGCACACTGGGATTCTAAGCATTCACCACCAAGTCCACTTAATGCAGTGCTGTGGAGCAAACCTAAAGGCCACCATGCATGTAGGACAAGCACACTACCTATCAGCTGACCTACATTCCCAGCCCTGAATAGAACTTTTCTGCTTGCTTCTCTAGATTTTCTTTTTTTTTAAGTAATGCTTTATTTATTTTTATTTTATTATTTTATGTCTATGGCTATTTTGCTTGCATGCATGCCTGTGGAGCATGTACATGCAGGGCCCACTGAAGTCAGAAAACGGCATTGGATCCCCTGGAACTGGAGTTAGAGACGGTTGTGAGCTGGCAAATAGGTGCTGGGAATTGAACTCAGGACCTCTGCAAGAGCAGCAAGTGCTCTTAACCACTGAGCTATCTCTCCAGCCTCATTTCTCTATATGTTCACCCTGTTCTAATAAACATCCCATCACTACATTCTATATATTTATAATATTTTAAATTTTAACTTTGAGAACTTTACATTTCTGGAGCTACAGAGATGGCTCAATAATTAAGAGGGGTGCTGCTCTTGCAGGGGACCTGAGTTGAGTTCCAAGCACATTTCACAGGCACATGTAACTCCAGCAACAGAGATTTGAAGGCTCTGGCCTCCACAAGCAACTGCACTCATGTGCACATACCAACCCCCAACACAATTAAAAGTAAATCTTAAAAAAATTTACACTCTCACCTGATTTATTCTTAGACTAGTATGAAGCAGTGCAAATAAATATTACAGACTTACTTTGGAAAATGAAGTCATAAAGTCACAGATTAGCCAGGATGCTTTGCCCAGTTACAGTTCTATAGGGGAAACATTGGTTCTGTACCAGCCCAGTCACTCTAAATGGTTTCTTTCATAAACATTTTATGAGATAGCATAGTTCATTAAAGGTTCCAAGGAACCACAGCTGTCACCAGAAACAGACCAATGACAGGACACTCGTAACAGACTAAGTGAGGGCTCTGAATTTGTATCAACTGCTTCCTGTCTTTATTGAGCATAGCCACTTACTGTGCCATGACTCTTGGTACACACTGACCTATGGCTGGTCTTCCCTGGCTGTGGAGTCTATGATCAACATCTTCTCTCTATCTTGGCTTCCAACTGCAACCTCATCCTGTCTGCAAAGGTGCAGACACCCTTAGTGCTGCTCTTCAGCTGCCCAAGGTCCCCAGCACAGTGTCCCCACATCTACCTCTGAGGTAGCTAGGCCTTCAGAGACTATCTTACTGGTGTTTCATAATTCTCCCAGCTACATAAGATGGTTACAGGGAACCCATTTCTAAACAAGTTTCTGGGTGACTGTCTTAGTTGGAGTTTACTATTTCTGTTATTAAAAACCATGACCAAAGCGACTTGCATAGGAAAAGGTTTGTTTCACTCAGAGTTCCTGAAAATAGTTCATCACCAAAAGCAGTGAGAACAGGAATTCACACAGGGTAGCACCCTGGAGACAGGAGCTGATGCAGAGGCTGTGGAGGGGTGCTGATGACTGGTTTGCCCTTATGGCTTGCTCAGTCTGCTTTCTGGTAGCACCCAGGAAACACCAGTCCAGGGTGATAGAGCCAGCCACAATGGGTTGAACCCTTCAGCATCAATCATTAATCAAGAAAATGCCCTACAGGCTTGCCTGCCGCCCTACTTTACGAAGGCATTTCCTCAATCAGGGGTCCCGCCTCTCCAATGACTCTGGCTTGTGTAAAGTTGACATAAAACTAGTCAGCACAGTGGCAGACAACCAAAACTAACAACAAACAAACATAACTTTGATATACATTTTGATGTGAGTTTTTAAAGCTTCAGCACAATGGAATTTCAAGAAAGTAAATTGTAAGACAGATACTCCCAGATGCTTGGAAGGCTGAGATAGAGGAAGCATGCCTTGAGTCTGGGATTTCAGGGCTAGCCTGGATGACACGTGGCTATCCTGCCTCTTAAAAAATGAAATAGAAGAGAGAGGAGGGAAGGAGAGGGGAAGAGGGAAGAGGATGGAAGAGGGAAGAGGAGAAGAAGAGAAGAAGAGGGAAAAGGAGGGGAAAATAGAGGAAGGGGAGGGAAAAGAGAGGAAGAGGAGAGGAAGAGGAGGGGAAAAGAGAGGAAGAGAAGAGGAAGAGGAGGGGGAAAGGAGGAAAGGAAGAGGGAAGAGGATGGAAGAAGCTGAAAGTAAGAAATAACATGTCTGAAAGAAGATATACATACCATCATGTTATCTATCTTCAGCGACTTCAAACGCATCACCCTGTTAGCTACTCTGCTATAAAGAAACCCCTCTGCTGAGTAGTACAGGCCAAGGCTAACCGCTGGCGCTCATGGCTTTCTGTCTAGCACCATGCTTCTTTTGTCTGGAAGTTCCTTCCTAAAACTGTTCTAGTCTAAGTATTACAAATGCTGTTTGGAAAGCCTAGATTAAAATGAGACGATTATTTGAATAAATAATATTTCTCAAAATATAATTTTAGGCCTGGAACAATGGCCCAGTCATGCGAAGCTGAGCTTGGATCTCAGCACCCTCATAAGAGCCAACCATGGTGGTGCCCGTCTATAGTCATAGTTTTAGGGGCTAGGAAACAGGTGGATTCTTGGGGCTCACTGGTCAGCCAGTATAGCCAATCAATAAGCTCCAAGTTCAGTGAGAGACTCTCCTCAAAAATAAAATAATATAATAATAATAATAATACTAAGGTAGAAGGCAACTGAGAAAAAAACTTGACATCTGGCCCACTCCTAAGCAATAATATAATTAATGCATGATTCTCATTTAAATGAAATTTTGTTGATTTGTTGGATGATTGGTTAATTGATTTTTTTTTTTTCTGAATTGGGATCTCATTATGATCCTTCTGCCTTGGTTCCCCAGAATTAGGGATTACAGGTACACATCAACGGACCTAACTTAACCGTTTACTGATAACTTGTGTCCCTTCATACGCCCTGGGACGCCAATTCTGAAGACTCAGGAACCACGGACTTCTTTCTGCTTCCTGATTTTGGTGATGTTTTGTAGCATTGTTCAGCTACTGCCCAGGGTTCTCTTGTAACCCTAGGTTCTAGCAATCCTCCTGCCTCAGGCTACTGAGTATCCAAGGCTACATGTATATCCCACTATACGAAGCACTTCAGGAGTTGTATCTTGAATATGCTGTTGACGTGTTAACGCTAGGTCAGAAACACTACAACAAAATCAGAAAAGGGGAAAACAGGACGCCATTGCAGGCATGTTTATCAGGTCGCCATTCGCCACGCGTGTTCATCACGCCATCCAGAATATGGTCAGCTCTGTGATGGTCACTGAAAAATATGCATCCTTGGTATTCACAGCAAAGTAATGTTTGCTAACTTACTGGAAGATATCTAGAAAACACCCTAAAACAAGAAAACATAAAAATACGACAAATGCCAAAGTTTGCTTTTTGTTTTTATCTGGGGGGTTTTGAGATGGGATCTGTGATGGTTTGAAAAGGCCTGGCCCATGGAGTGAGTGGCACTATGAGGAGGTGTGGCCTTGTTGGAGTGAGTGTGTCCTCAGTGGAGTAGGCGGGCCTAGTTGGAGGAAGTGTGTCACTGTGGGAGTAGACTTTGAGACCCTCCTCCTAGCTGCCTGGAGACAGTCTTCTCCTGTTTCCCTTCACAGCAAAATGTAGACCTCTCAGCAGTTCCAGCACTGTGCTTCTTTCCATGATGATAACGGACTGAACCTCTGAATAGAGAGCCAGCCCCAATTAAATGTTTTCCTTTATGAGTTGCCTTGCTCACGGTGTCTCTTCACAGCAATGGAAACCCTAAGACAGGACCTCAGACAGGGTCTTGTGTAGCCCAGCTAGTCTTCTGATTTCTCCTCCAAAATACTATGATTGTATGCACACGTGACCACGTCAGGCATGCAAGCCGTGTGCTGACTGGTTTTATGTCAACTTGACTCAAGCTAGAGTTGCTTGAGTCTCCTTTAGCTTCTGTGACTCTAGCTTATACCTCCGTAATGTGGGCCTATAGACAAGGCTGGAGGGCATTTTTTTAATTAGTAATTGATGAGGGAGGTCCCGGGCCATTGTGGGTGGAGCCATCCCTGGGCTGGGGTCCTGGCTTCTATAAGAAAGCAGGCTGAGCAAGCCATGAGGAGCAAGCCAACAAGCAGCATCCCTCCATGGCCTCTGCATCAGCTCCTGCCTCCAGGTCCCTGCTCTGCTTGAGTTCCTGTCCTGACTTCCTTTGATGATGAACAGTGATGTGGAAGTGTGAGCCGAATTAACCCTTTCCTCCCCAATTTGCTTTTGGTTTCCATCACAGCAACAGAAACCCAAACTAAGACAAGTTTTCTTTGTTTTTCACCTGGGCTTTCGTAGATTTTAAAATATTTAAACACATTTAGGACTGATTATATATTTTTCATTCATCAGTTCCCTTAACTGAACTGTTTATGCTTTTTATTGTTGCTTCTGTGGTGTAACAGGACCTCACTCCTTAGGCCAGACTGGTCCGGAAAGCCCACAAGACCCCCCAAATTCTAAAGATCATAGCCACAGACCAACTTGCTTCCTCTTATTTTGAGAGAAGTCTCATGTAACTGAGGGTAATCTTGAACTCCTCAACTCTGCCTCTACCTGCCAAGTGCCTGGGAGCACTCCTCTGCCAGGCTTCCGGCTGTGTTTCCTTGATAAACAGATCACGGGTCACTCTACGAAGCAGCAGTTTACTGAAAACACAAGGGGAAAGGGAAAACTTGTACACATTAAGCATATGATAATTTTAAAAGAAAAAGAACATCAACCTGAGGTCATTCAGCATAAGAACAAATAACCCTATGTTCCTTATAGATTCCTATCATTTTAATGTCTTAGGACAGTAAGAGTATTCCTATGTGCATGTTCCAGAGTTGTCAGTATGTTGGATTATTCTTTCGACCCTGTTTACAACAAAATATAAAATACATTTTTAGAAAATTTCATATTTAATGACTATAATTTTCAAATGTTGGCAGGTAGTGAATTACAGCTTGAGTTACCAGATAGTGAATTATGGCTTGAGTTACCAGGAAAGTCAAAAGGACATTACAGATTAAACTCAGTGCAGCGATTTCCAGTGAGACAGTGACCATGTAAAATTCACCGCATCACCTCTCACGTGGTTTCCTCTCACTCATCAATCTGTCTGACAGCACCGAACCTGCCCTCCTCCAAAACAAGAGCCAGGATGACCATGCATAAGCAACCCGCAACAGCTCAAAACTAGTAAGTCATTAACAATGATTTTGAAATCAATTTTCATTTTATCATTTCTTTCTTCGGTCTAATATCTTTTGGGAAGAAATATGATAATGAGATAACAGCCCAGTGAGGTGGTGCACAACTTTAATCCTGGTACCCGAGAGGCAGAGGCAGGGGGATCTCAAGGCCAGCCTGGTCTACAGAGTGAGTTACAGGACAGCCAATAATAATAATAATAATAATAATAATACAGAAAGGATCATGACGTGATCGTTCCTCAACTAAAGCAAACGTTTCTGAGGAGAGAGGCTCCATGCAGCTCAGGCTGCTCTCACGGGCGCACCAGAGAGCAGGAGTCTTTAAATTCCTGATCCGCCTGCCTCTACCTTCAGAATGCTAGAATTACAGGTGTGTGTCACCATGCCAGGTTGATAGTGCCCTAGGAACCCAGCCCAGGGCTGCCTGCACGCTGGGCAAGCGCTCCACTGCAGCACAGTGACCAGCAGGGAACGCAGACCCGACCTCAGTCACGCTGCAGCACAGTGACCAGCAGGGAACACAGACTTGACCTCAGTCATACTGCAGCACAGTGACCAGCAGACCCGACCTCAGTCACACTGCAGCACAGTGACCAGCAGGGAACGCAGACCCGACCTCAGTCACGCTGCAGCACAGTGACCAGCAGGGAACGCAGACCCGACCTCAGTCACGCTGCAGCACAGTGACCAGCAGGGAACGCAGATCGGACCTCAGTCACACTGCAGCACAGTGACCAGCAGACCCGACCTCAGTCACACTGCAGCACAGCGACCAGCATCACACCAGCACAGCAGCTGCACACACCACTAGGACAGGATAGAAATAAACCCAACTTATAACCACCTGATATTCACCAAGATACAAAAGACACACGTTGGGGGAAAAACAGCCTTCTCAGCAATGGTGCTGGGAGCACTGGATTTCCACACGTGACAAATCACACTGAACTCTTATCTGACATCCCACACAAAACTCGACTCAAGGTGAATCAAAGGTCTTGGGAAAATGCCTGAAACTTATAGGGGAAAAGATCAAGACATGGAATCAGCAAGTGCCTTCCGAGAGGGACTCTAATGGCTGACAAAGAATCCAGAAGCTGACAGTGTCATCCCCCACCATGACATGATCAGTGAAGAAGAGATTATTTGCCAGTCACGTACTGGGCATCTAGAGCCTGCAAATAACTCAAAAATAAATACCAAATGAATCAAATCCTGAATGAACAAGCAGTTTCCAGGAGAACTAGACAAGAAGTATTTGAAAGCCCTTAACCACTGTGAAACGGCAAATTCCATCCTTCCCATGGAAGAATGGCTACCACTGAAAACAAGTGACTGAGAATACTGGTGAGGGCACAGGTTCAGGGATCCTTACACATGGATGTTGGGGATACAGACTGGAACACCTCTGATGGAAATCAATACAGAGACACCTCAAAATAACTAAGGTAGGGCCTGGAGAGATGGTTCTGTGGTTAAGAGCACTGGCTGCTCTTCCCCAGGACAAGGGTTCAATTTCCAGCACCCACACAGCAGCTCACAGGTGTCCATAACTCTAGTTCTAGAGAATCCAACACCATCATCTGGCCTTTGCAAAAGACACCAGGCAAGAGGCACATGTACATACAAGTAGGAAAACATCCGAACACATAAGCACATTTAAAAAAAAAACTAAAATTATAACTACCTAGTTGTCAAGAAGGCTCAGTGGGTAAAGGCATTTGCCACTGACCCTGATGGCTTGAGTTCAGTTCCCAGGACCCACCCACAGGATGGAAGAAGAGAACCAACTCCCACAAGTTGTTCTCTGGCCTCTGTAAACACATGATCTCTCTCTCTTTCTCTCCCCCCCTCCACATACAAACACGAAAGAAAGAAAAAAAGAAAGGAAGAGATAAGAAAGAAAGAAAGAAAGAAAGAAAGAAAGAAAGAAAGAAAGAAGAAAGGAGGAGGAAAGAAGGGAGGGAGGGAAGAGGGGGAGAGGAAGGGAGGAGAGACGGAAGGAAGGAAGGAAGGAAGGAAGGAAGGAAGGAAGGAAGGAAGGAAGGAAGGGAGGAAGGGAGGGAGGGAGGGAGGAATTTAAAATAGCCTCTATGTGATCATATACAGTACTTCTGGCTATATTCCCAAAATCCACCCGACCCACAGATGCCAGTACATGTATGTTTATTACCAACTACTTCCAACAATGCCATACATAACCACCAAGACAGTCCGGCTACCAATGCTTGCACACAGTTATAAAGAAGAATAAGGTTGGTTCATCCACAGGAAATTTGACAAAACTGGAAATCACCATGTTAAGTGCAAATGAACCTGACAAGAGAAAGATGGAGCACTGAATATTTTCTCTTATATACAGAACCTAAGCTCTGTATGCCATGAAAGGCAAAGTGAGACTATTTGGGGGTGTGGGAACTAAGAACAGTAAAGGTAGAAATGCATTTATGAAGGTGTCATGATGTGACCCAGGATTTTGTACACTGACTAGAAATATTAAGAAAAGGAAAATAGTGTATTTTCACTTTCCTTAAAACATTAGGCACAGCAGAATAAACAGCTATTTATCAATGAAAAGCTATAATGCAACAAATGGTTTTCCTTTTATCTTACTATATTCTGCTTTGTTAGGCTTGGTTATACGTCCTGGAAGCCTGCTCTTTTCTAATGAGAGACAGAAACCCAGTGACTGTGAATGGGAGAGGAGGAAGCCGGAGGAGCAGACAGAGAGGAATTATACTGTATGAGAAAAGAATCTATGTTTAATAAAATGGGGGATTAAAAATAAATTAAATAAGAAAAGAAAATTTGGGATTATAATAAAGTTATTCAGGGTGTCCAACAAGCTTCTCTGTGATTTTCCTCCCATCCACCACCTTTCCAGGTTTACTCAAATCTGAATATTGAGCGTTTGGAGAGGATGTATCCAGACTTGGTGAGTTTCACAATGTCTTCTGGCTCCCACTTCCTCTGGGCTGGTCCTCCAGATGTGAGCTGTCCCTGCTTCATCTGGGCTGGTCCTCCAGATGTGAACTGTCCCACAACTTGGCCTTGTCTTAATAATATATGCACTTCTACAAGTCTCAGCCACGTGATATAAATCAGAAACATCACCAGTATTGCTGAACACAGCACAGGAGCATTTGTGACCCTGGTTTACAGGACCAGATATGTGCTAAATAAAACTTCAAATTGAGAGGTACCTATCAGCAGGTGGCAAGTGTGACTAAAGTTAGTGTACTCTCTCTAGAAATACTGTTTATTTCTAGAGAAAGGTATGGTAAAGGGTGCGATTTTATATTTTTTCCTTAAACTATGTGCAAAAAGGACATAGTGCTGAAAAATCACAAAGAATACTAATAGACTAATCGGAAGGACAAAAGACACCAGAAGTGGACCAACCTACAGAGTTCAGCCATGTGAGAATGTGAAAATTCTTAGCTGCTGAACCCTTACAGGGGGTGAAGAAAGAACAGGACAAATGGGCCCCATGGATCCTGAAAACGTGGGTTAAATGAAATAATCTTGAGTTTTCAATAAAACAACATGGTTTTAGCACAACAATGAGAGAGAAGTCTTACTGTCGAGGCAGACGCTGTTATTAACAACACATGCATTTGCTGTAGAAGCCGGAGGTGACAGGGCCAGTCAGAACTCCAGGCTCTCCCCTGCTCCTCCTGTATTCTCCATGGCAGATCATCATGGCTGCTGGTGCCTTCTTCAAGCTGGGTCAGCTAAACCCTGTAGCCTCTCACACTGGCATATTGACCGGCTCCTCCTGAACAGCAAAGGTGCCAACACAGACTTCCTCACCTCTATAAAGCCTGTAAAACTATCCCCCAAATGCTCCAACACTCCTAAATCTTGTTTAGGTGACCACTTCCTACCAACTATACACGATCAAAGACGCTGAGGGCTGGGGCTGGGGAGACTCCTCAGTGGGTCAGGGGCTGTACGGCACCAAGAATGGGGACCTGAGTTCAGACCCCTGCACCGACCTCTTAGCTAAGTGACTGCATGCACGTGAGTAACCCCAGTGATGGCTGAACCCCAAAACCTTGTAGTCCAATCAGTCTATCCCAATCCGTGAAAGGCTGGGTCTGCAAACACCTTGACATAGCGAGGCGGAGCTCACTGGCCTCATGTCTCCCCGAGGATTTATGTACAATTAAGGGTTGGGGGTGGAGACATTATTCTCATGGACATGTTGACTTAAACAATCTAATGAGACTCTCAGGGTCACACACACAAAAATTGCAGACACAGAAAGGAGGTGCAGATGGGAAGAGGAAAGGGACTGTCAGGAGTTGAAGGGGGACAGGTAAGGAAAAAAGGCAAGGAGAGCTATGGTTGAAATACATTACATATACACAGAAGGTGGAACAATGAAGGTCACTGTTATGAATAGTTAATCTATGCTAACAGAGCATTAAAACATAAGGCAATCAGTGATTGAGAAAGACACCTGACATATGACTCTGCATGTGTCACACCACACGTACACACCCACACAGACATGTGCACATACACAACACATATATACACATATACCGCACAGATAAAACAAACTCCGGGGACTGAAGAGAATAAAGATTTAATATGGACGTTCACATTCGTGGCACTGACACACTGATATCTTGTGATCAGCACTGAATGTGAAACAAGTCACTTCACTGTTTCCCTTTCTCAACAGAGGTGACGGTCACGTGAGATAAGACTGTTCATCAGCAATGTGTGTCGCAGTGACACCTACCACATGCACATCAGTATGAAGCTGCCGTCCCATGGGCATGACTGTGTTTTTAATAGGTGTGCTGTTCAGATTATCCTTTTAGTGACTTAGGCTCACTTCTCTGTAATATGGCATTCTCAGAAGGTTCAAACATGCACAGAGATAATCTTGTAAACTAGGTGTAAACTAGGTACTCCCTGTAACTAGCAAGTCAAAGAATCTTACGAAGTCATCCATAAGTGCATGCATTCATTCAAACATTCATTCATTCAGCTCTTCTTCACTGCCTACCTCTCAGAGATGGGCCTAGTAGGAGCTGAAGTACCGAGCCAGCACCGTGGTTTACACAGTGACCAAGGTGTGGTCAGAGGAGGGCGTGGCCCATGATGCCCAGCAACAGAACTGTCAAAGCTCCACGATGAAACCAAAGACCAGGACGAGTTAATACGAGGAAACTCAGCAGGTAGAGGCAGGCAGAACTCTGTAAGGTCCAGGCCAGCAAATGAGATCCTATCAAAAGAGGTGGAGGAAGAGGAAGAGGAGGGGGCAAGAGGAGGAGGAGGAGGAGCAGGAGGAAGAAAAACAGGAGAATGAGGAATAGGAGGAGGAGCAAGGGAACGGGAGAGTAGGAAGGACAGGAAGGAAATTCTAAACATAGAATAGAAACTAGTGAGTGATATCCAGCTAGACTGCCCAGTGTGGTTGTGCTACAGTGAAATTGCAGTGAGGACATACTGCATGCCAAGCATTCTTGTAAGAGCCAGGTGCCATTCCCACTAACATAGCCAAGACCTCCTAAGGTGACGTCACTGGTCACAGAGCTGCTCTGGAGCACAGCCGGATCCTCACCACTGTCCAGCTTCAGGGTGTGCTCATCAGTAGAGAATTCACAGTACAGCCATTTGTTTCCAGGTTCTTCCTTTTTAACAAGACTAATTGCAAGTTGCAGCTGTATGGTAGAAGCTGCAGTTTGATACAATACAACGGGGGAGAACTTATGTGAATGATGAATGGGCACCACTAAGAACCCCGGCCTCTGGGCAAGGAAGAAAGCAAATGACCAGTCATATCATGTCTTCTGTAATATCCTGACCCTGTCCATCTCGGGATGTGCTTACTCCACTGTGTTCCTCCCCCAGAGCATGGAGAGAGGTCAGGACTTTAACAAGGTCAGCGGTGTAAGCATAGATGTATGTTTTCAGCAATTACTTGATAGGGATAAGAAGAAGAAACCAGAGAGAAAAGAGGCTAAAAACTGGAAAGTCATTAGGATGCCATTTACAATAGATCCAGGATGATAAACTCTATGAGGACAGACTTAAGAGATTAAATGACTCCCAGGAACACAGGTCAAGGGAGCTGCCAGCATCAGAGCCTAGGTCTCCAGGCTGCAGGGACCATGAAAGGAGATCCACAGAAGACTCCTAATGTGACCTGACACCACTAGATAAGCCAAGTCCCAAGATGAGTGACAGTGACATCAACTGCGACGAACCCAGAAGTGACTAGGAAGAGACACCATGACCGTGGCAACTCTTACAAAGGAAAACATTCAGCTGGGGTTGATTTACACTTTCAGAGGTTCAGTCCATAATTACCATGGTGGGGAGAATGGCAGAGTACAGGCAGACATGGTGCTGGCGAAGAAACTGTGAGTTCTACATCGTTTTTTTCTTTTTTTGTTTTAATATTTACCAAAGTTTAGTTACTGTAAATTTTATTTTTTATTGGATATTTTATTTACATTTCAGATGTGATCGCCTTTCCCCATTTCCCCCCACCGGGAACCCCCTATCCCATCCCCCTCCTCCTGCTTCTATGAGGATGTGCCCCCACCCACCTACCCACTCCCACCTCCCTACCCTCGAATTCCCCCACACTGGGGCATCCAGCCTTCATGGGACCAAGGACCTTCTCTCCCACCTATGCCAACAAGGCCATCCTCCTCTACATAGACATGTTGATTTGAAGGCCACTAGAAGACTGACATCACACACGTTCCCGGTCTCTCTCTCTGTCTCTGTCTCTGTCTCTGTCTCTCTCTCTCTCCCTCTCTCTCTCTCTGTCCCTCCCTCCCTCCCTCCCTCCCTCTCTCTCTCTCTCTCTCTTCTCTCTCTCTCTCTCTCTCTCTCTCTCTCTCTCTCTCTCTCTCTGGCAGCTAGCTAGGAGAAGGATCTCTAAGGCCACTCTCTCCATCAAGGCTATACCTACCCCAACAACCCAACAAGGCCACACCTCCTAATAGCAGCACTCCTGGTGGGCCAAGTATTCAAACGCACTAATCAATGGGGCCATGTCTATTCAAAAGACCGCACTAGGTAATAAATACTAAAACACTAAATATAAAGCACAGCTGTATTAAAACTTGAAATTAACATAAATACTTCATCACAGAGACAGAGTAGGGAAGGATCTGTGACAAATCCTTTCATAAAAGTCATGACATTGAAAGAAGCAGATCTACGGGGTGTGATCCTTCAAATGAGCTTCCCAGGGGAACTCCATCAGAGAAGCAGTAAGAAGCAAGGTACTGACCGGGGGGAGGCAGAAGAGAAAGCAAGTAAGAACGACATACCAGAAGAAGAATGGAAACATCACAAGGACGCTCATTGCTCTGTGTGCTTAAATAAACCAGATAAGTAAAGCCTGATTCGTGTTTTATTAAGGTACCAACTATAACAAGATAAACACATCATAAGACTCTCAAATTACATAATTAATGTAGCTTATGTGACACATTCCTATTAATAATCATTTATTATGCGTGAACAGTAAAATGACACTAGACAAGCAATGGGGAAATCCAATCAGAGGGGCTTCCTGACGTACACACTGGAGTCTTATTGACACAGTGCTATCTAACACTAATCCTTGGATTTGGAAGGCAGAAATCTCTTCAGAGTGGTAAACAAACGCGTTCCTCCGAGACTGGTGGTATGATTACTATCACTTCGGCAAATACAAGATAAAAACAATTAAAAAGAAGAAAAACAGGGCACAGGGCACTGCAAGGCCAATTAGGCTGCATAAACCAAACAAGCACAATACTGGAGGGAGTTCGGGTACTGAGCCCAGTACCTCATCTTAAACGTGTCTGTCTTAATCATGACTTCCAGGGAGATTTTTGTGGAGAGTGGCTGCCCCCTTTCTGATGTTGTCTGTAAAGGTTGAGAGCCAATAACAAGATATTCGGGGACACTTTAATGTTCTACAAGAGTCAGACATAGGAATGGACTGAAGAATCAGGTGTAAGGACACAGCAGCAGCTACTTACTCTTATGTAAAATAAACACTTTTTGAGCATCTGTATTATTCTTGGAAACAAAAGAGATGTAGTCCCTGGGCTTAAGGAGCTACACCTCTACAAAGAGGCCAGATAAACACCTAAGTTTACAAGGAGAAAGAAAAGATCCCAGCCAACAAAATGAAGTCAGCCCCAAAAGCCAGAATCTCTTTATAGTCTGAGGCAGAGACTGTAGATGCTTACAGTTCCCAGGTAGCTTAAATCTCTGTGCTCCTCCAAGAGGAGAGGGTTTGAGGGATGGACACAGCGTCCTGGTAATGGTCCTTGAAGTGGAAGAAGAAAGCTCAAGTAAGACCTGGCTTCATCCTGTTATGACACCCCCAACGCACACACACACACACACACACACACACACACACACACGGTATCACCCCCAGTAAGTCAAATCCCTTTTCTGCACCAGTCCCCTTATTTTTGAAATTCAAGTAACACACCCTTTCCTTACTAGATAAGAACTGAACAAATGCAAACCAACCAGAGGTGCCTGGCATACAGCAGGTGCCTAAGAAATGCTGGGGGCTACCTGAATGATGTAAAATATCATTTCAGCCACAACACCAGGACAACTATTCATAATCCTACATTTTTAATTAAAACAATTAATTAGTGTGTGATTGGTAAAAAGAAAAACCTGCTCGTATTTAATATATAAAATATGACGAGTCTGGAAATAAGTAGACACCGATGCATCTTGCTTTGGGGGAAGCTGCTTAACTCTCGGTGAGAGATCTATTATGTTTGGAAGTCCCACTGAGACTCATCCTGGCCTGTGGGGTGGGGGTGGGGTGGGGTGGGTGGCCTGGTGTGGACCTGAGGAATCCTGTTGGAAGGCTCCTTTGTGAGAAGATAATCAGAGCCTAATAGAATACTGCATACTCACACATTCATAAACTTTGTCTTGAGTATTTAATCTATCGAGTTTAATAGTGTAAATCGGAGGAAATCATTCCCCTTCAGTCAATGTGGCCCCAGCTCCATGTTCAGTTAGAAACAAAGAAATCTGGACATGATAGTTACTCTTTTACCAGTGAACCCAGAAACCCAGAATTCTAAAAAGCCCAAACTAGTAGTGAGGGACAAGACCCCAAGATACCCAGCCACCAATCAGCCCTAGCCCTAAAGTCCAGTCGGGAAGGCGGCTGGCAGTACAATCTGTGGACGCTCTCCCTAGCTGTGTTGAGATCACACCAATACAGCACCACTCTTTATGTGGTGTGTGAATAGTCTTCATGGATCAGTTTGGTAAAGCACCTGATGTGCGACTGTACCACTACAAATGCGTTCCCAGACGCAGCCAGAAATCATGGCAATGGTACTATCCTTTGAGCATTCTGGTATGACTAAGAAAATAAACGGAGTCTGATAACGGTTTAATGGTGCCTACTGGAGTTGAATAGCGTCTTTCCCAAGGTACCTTTCACTTTCAGTGTACAAAAACTGCTCTCAAGCTAACAACAGATAATCACACAGAATCAGACAGCTCGGCTTCTATGAGCTCTCCAGATTGATATCCGGATGCTTACACCATGATGCCTTATGATCGTGAATACAGAAAATAAACACAGTCTCTGGTATAACCATCTAAGCGTCACAGCGTGAGTAAATACTGCAGTGGATCCTAACACTTGAAACAGAATCTTCCAGAGTCCAGAAATCCACCTGGCTGCCAAGAATAATACTTCCGTGGTTCAAGCAATACCAGTACCCAGAGGGGTTTTCAGTGACATAACCATATGAGTTACTACATGTTGGGTAAAATAGAAAAAGCAGGCATTTGTGGACGCACAGTTTGCAGAGATCTCTAAACTACTCAGGAAGATTAAACAAATGGAGAAGATTCTCGGACTATGCAGCATCTGTTTAAGATGTTTGATTATATGGGGTTCTCATGTGTTCTCATGGGAGTGGGAGGCAGCACACAAATCTCTTATAACAGTCTTGTTGAATGAAGCCCTATGATGAGAACTGAACTAATATGTGAGTGACTGTGGCTTTGGGCTGAGGTAGAAAGAACTGCCACTGGATAAAATCGAATCAATTAGATACCAAAGAAAACCTTTGCATTCGTCGGGCTATAATGAAGTGCGGTTTGCTCGGCTCCCTGGCAGTCAAACCAGCGCCGTGTTGTCTCAGTACTTCGCACATGATTTCTATTTCAGCTCTGATGTCAAACTCGGCATCGCACATCGTGGCACAAAGAAAGAACCAGTTTAGCTAGTTGAGTGAAACACCAGACAGCTGCTAGCAGAGACAGGTCACGGCTGGGGAGGGGCACGGCACATTCAGTTCGCTGTGTTTTCCTTCAGAAGAATGTCAATAAAAACCATGGCCAAATGAGGTATTGAAGGGAAAGTCCTGCTATGCTGTAAACCGCTGGCTTAACCTAAGAGTGGCAGTCAGGCAAGTTTGCAAAGGGGAACCCTGGCCAAACACACGGGGCTGCCAAGAACTTGAAGAAAGCTGTCTCTCTCCCTCGGTCTCCCTAGGAAGGGACGGGTCCCACATTTAGAAACGTTATTTCGGGGACCAATAGCAATTTATTTTGATAGAACCACTGGATGTTTTTCCTCCGGTTCTCAACAAAGGAGCCATATTAGGAAATAATCTTGCAAAAAGCAAAGTACGCCCTCCCCCTTGCCCACGATCGATGCACACACGCGGCGCACAATGGCCGGCGCGCCCGCACTCACCCACGCGGCCGC
>NW_021604728.1:1008446-1048451 GCF_004785775.1 Grammomys surdaster
CCGCAGTCGACCCGCCGCAGACCCGGCGCCGGAGGCCGGGCCGTCACGGGGAGCCGCTCGGCGCTCGCTCCGGGGCTGCCCGCCCCCCAGCGGGGCCCAGGGGAAGCGGCTGCCAGCGGCCGGGACGCCGGTCCCCGCGGGGCAGGGGGCGCTCCGACGCCCACCTGCGGGCCTAAGCGGGGCGGGCGCGCCGCAGCCCCGGGCCGGCACGCGGGGCTGAGGCTCAGCTGTCACCCCGCCGGGCCAAGCGCGCCCGGAGGCGAGAACTTGGCAGGCGGTGGGAGCACGGACCCGGATGGCCTCGGGGGTCCCACGGGGCCCCCTCCCCGTCAGCCCCGCCGCCGCCGTCGCCGCACTCACCTTCTTCCGGGGCTGCCATTTCATCATATTTGTACAGCCGACCCGGGACGCATCAAGAGGTGGGCTGGGGGCTGGGGGCAGACGCAGGGCGGCGGCGACTGCAAGTCATGCTGCCTCCTTGCTCCCCCTCGTTCTTTCCCGGATAGGACGGACAGTCTTCGTCTTCGGTTCAGCGCGAAGTGCCGCGGCCACCACACTCTCCCACGGGGCTAGGACGTCCCGGCGGCCAGCGGCGCGCCCGGGCCGGAACGGGGCATGTTCCCCGACCCGCGCCTGCGAAAAGGCTCCGGGAAGGAGCTCTCCGATGGGCCGCAAACCCCCTCAGAGCAGAGACCCACGGCACGAGCTGCCACAGAAACCCGGCGGGGCTCCTGCCATCCAAGCCCCTCTTGGCGAATTCTCCTCTTCTCAAAAAAAGAGAAAAAGATTAGACAAGCAATCAAACCCTCTCACGCAGACTGGAGCAAGTCCCAAAATTCTGGGTGTATTTCTCGTTTGTAAAAATTTAGCAAAGAAAATTCCAAAGATCTGTAATCAGAGCTTCTTTGCGCAGTTTTCTGCTTCTTAGACAACTTGGGGTCGGATCTGCCCTTCCGAAATGTCCACCTTCCCTGAACACAGTAAATAGGAAAACTTGGTTTGTGTGTTTAGATATTTTTTTTCTTAATTCCCAAGAACCTAAGTGGGGAAAGGCTGGGAGGAAATCCTGCAAGAACCTAACTCCACAGCTTGGTCTGCACTAATGACTTCCTTCCCTTCAGTGTGAGCACAGCCAGCCCAGCTCCAGCCACGCAGAGCACAGAGTTTCTGGGTCTTAGTGCCACGACATCTACTACACAGCAAAAAAGTGAAGCTACAGTTCCATAGGCGTCCACAGGCTGGCTCTGAAACCTCTCCAGAATTCTTATATTTGTGTGAGCTACATGGAGAAATAAAGGGGGCAAGAGTCCAAATCAAACTTCCACAGAGGGGCTGGAGAGATAGCTGCGTGGCAAACTGTACTGAAAACCTGCTCCCAGAGGACAAGCCATTTTCTGGGATCTGACCTCCAATGACTCCTGCACATGGCTGTGCACCTAAACTCAAACAAGCAAAACACACTTAACCCAAATAAAATAAATAATAAATGAATCTAAATAAAGCCTCAAAAATTCTTATTTAAAGAAAAGATTTGAGATCTCAATCAAGAAAAACGTTAATCAGAAACTTTACCACAAATAAACTTAAATATAAATTTTAGTTGCTTCTCTAAATTAAATTGCTTTTAAAAATAACTAAGTCTCACTATATAAGTAAGATCGGTCTTGAACTTGTGAAATCAAGCCATCCTTCCACTTCAGCCTCCTGAGTAGCTTAGCTGGAGCCATAGGCACAGACCACCATGCTTGAGTAGCATTAACTGTATTACTATGAAATATTGCAGCCTTGCAGTGGTGGCACACGCCTTTAATCCCAGCACTTGGGAGGCAGAAGCAGGCAGATTTCGGAGCTCAAGGCCAGCCAGGGCTACAGAGTGAGTTCCAGGACAGCCAGGGCTACAAAGAGAACAGCCTAGAAAAAAGATAGATGAATAGACTGGATAGATAGATAGATAGATAGATAGATAGATAGATAGATAGATAGATAGATAGATAGATGAAGATAGATAGGATAAACAGATATAGATGGACAGGGTCTTATTCTTCTTTTGTGTAATAATTCTATCTCATGGATACTGACTAATCTATGAATATAAAATACTATATAATACTATTATCATGTATTATCCAACATACCTGTCAACTGCCATTCTACCTTAAGGTTATTTTGGTCGATGCGAATATAATCGGCATTAGAGGTTACTGTTCTACTAAGGGGTGCACACACTACTAACTGCATCCCACGTTCCTCATGAGCTATCAGAACTAACTTATGCAGGGAATCTGATGCAGACAGGAGTGTCACTCACTAAAACACCCAACACAATTACAGTCAACCTCCAGTGACTCTCACTCCACCTTCCACGTGAGGTTGCTTGCTCAACTGAAGCACACACGCAGACAAAGCTTGAGGACAGGACCTTACTCCAGAGTCTACGTCATTACACACTCAACACCACAGCGACATGCCACATAACCCTGCCATGTCCTCGCACAGTTCCAGGGACTGGGACCTGACTGGGGTTGTAAGGGAATAAAGGAAAGACAGATAGATGGACACCTGGGGTCAGATGGTCTGGGATCTCTGATGGAGAAACCTCAGCTCTCCAGAAGCCCAGCGTGTTTAGTATCTGGAGTTGAACAGAGCTGAGGTTACTGCCTTCAGATGAACGAGGCAGGGTCCATAGTGTGCACCGGTCCAAGGAGACACAGTTAGCAATCTCAGTTGGAGCAGTCTTTGCAGGGAGCAGTCTTCAGGCCATAAGCACCCAGAGGAGAAAGCTATTGTGAACATTTTCTGCACACATCATAAACACTTGAACTCAAGTCTCTGGGAGAAGGCTTTGCCAACTCTCTGACCCTGAGACTCGTGGGTCCCTGACAAGGCTGTGCCCATGTCAAAGCACACGTTCACTCACTCAGGGCTCTCTCCTTCCACTACACACCCCTCGTCATCACTGTACCTCCTGCCCACCCCTTTCCTGGGCGCTACACACACGAGGAAGAGGCTGCTCCAAATCATGACTTCAGCCACAAAGAAGGCCAACGTTCTCAGTGTACTGTGACAGACTCAAATTGTTCTGGCAACTTCATACGCATATCCTACTACAACTGAAAATTCCCTATCGACTTTCCTAAAATCAGCTCTCTTCCCAACAGCCCTAGCTTCTGTCCATGATGTCACTATGTTCCCAAGATCACAGACTCCTGCCACGACATTCCCCACATCGAATCTACAAACTCCTGTAACTCCTTCCTAGATGGCACTTTCAAATTCTTCTTGCCGACACCTGTGAGTTCCAGGCCAGTTGGGCTCCAATAGGAGACCCCTATCAAAATTCAAAACAAGAATGAATGAAGAAAGAGTAGAAAAGAACAGGGAATGAGTGAGACTCCATTCTACTTAATACAGAAGACAAGGCAGTTTGTTGTTGGAATCAAAATCAGTTTACTGTATAGAACACAAAGCACTGAGAAGATTAACAGTAAGAAAGGTCACAGCTGAAGCAGTATCTCTGTCTCACTGTCTCTGTCTCTCTCTGCCTGTGTGTGTGTGTGTGTGTGTGTGTGAGAGAGAGAGAGAGAGAGAGAGAGAGAGAGAGAGAGAGAGAGAGAGAGAGGGAGAGAGAGAGAGAGTTGGGGTTCCAGGCTGATCTTTAATGCCTGTGCTCAGGATATTTTCCTGACTGAGCCTCACAAACTGTTGGTATAACAGATATGTATCATGCCCTCATTGAATTTTAGCCTACCCAATACAAAAGAAAATATTAACTCTGAGTTTATGAGGCTTTAGTAACTTTTTTAAAACTATGTGCATAGTTTAAAGGCTCATTATTGCTCATTGATGATAACAAAACTCAAGTTCAGAGTCTTTCCATGATCTGGCCACATCCGCACCCACGGCCACATCCCAAGTCTACAGCAAAGAAAGACCTAGAGTTCTGGCCTCTCCTGGAGACATGAGTGGCTGGTGGTGGCCTTGGGGTAAGGGGACATTTCCTTTGGCTTTCTATCTAACACATTTTCAGATGGGCGGGGCAGGCAGAATGCATACATGAAAACCAGGTCTAAACAAAGGGAGCTATGAGGATGTGAAGCTAGAGTCCCTGCGTCGGGGGACGGAGCAGGTGGTGAGGGCCCTTGGCGAAGCCTCTAATCTGTCAGGAGGAGCTACAAACTTCTTCATTTCCTTTTGCTCAGAACTCTCCCAAGGCATTCTAACAAGCCAACCAAAACATGCCTGTCAAAAGGGAATCAACCCAATTACATCGGAGTCATCCAAAGCTTTAAGATGTCTTCCAGTTGTTTAGATACCTTCCCTGTGTGTCACATATTTGTAATCTGTGTGGGATTTCTTCCTCTGAAGTCTAGTAACTGTTTTAGCTTTCATTTAATAGAGGACCATTAACTAGAAGCTTTTAAATAGCAATACCATACTTAATCTTTTATATTTTTTCTTCTTTGTATCTTATTTACTAGGCTAAATATAATAAACGGTGAATTGGTGTTTATATCTGAGATAGTCACAGGCTTCCTTTATGTTACTACATTAGCAACATTAGGAATTATTTATATGCAGCTATTGTTACCACAGGTCAAAATGATCCCCACACACATAATATCATTGCTTCCAAGACTCAAAACTGAACACCAAGAATACATTTTACAGATCTTAAGATACTAAAGGGCATTTTTTACACCTTCTTGATTTTTAAAAGATATATTTAATTATTTTATGTATAGACATTTTTTTTTGCCTGCATGTGTTTGTGCATCAGGTGCACGCCTGGGGTACTCATGGAGGCCAGAAGAGGGCGTCAGATCCCTGAAACTGGAGTCACAGATGGTTGTGAGCCTCCATGTGGGTGCTGGGAACTGAACCCTGGTCCTCCAGATGAGCAGAAAGTTCTCTTAAAAGCTCTTAATTGAGTTCTTAATTCAGCATTGCTATCACACTCTTCAGGATTCAGTAACGACCGACACATGTCACCCCGACTGTGGAGAGGGGCCTGTAGGGACTGGCATGTGTCACCCCGGCTGTAGACAGGGGCCTGTAGGGACCGACACTGAAATGCTCGCCTCTTGCACATCCACACTGTTTTAAACCAGACAACTAAACACAATGTTGAGCTATGTTTGGAGAATATGGACATTTTCCTAAAGACCCCCTAAAGGGGTGTGAAGTAAACGGCTATCAGTGGAAGTGCATCTGATACAAAAGGCCTAATTTCTCAGTGACAGTCCACACAATCAGATGCTTTAGGAATGTGAAAGCCTTGCTTTGCTAAGGAACTGATATCACTTGGCAGTTCAGCAGTGAGCCACACGACCCCTGGCTGCGGAAACTGCCTCTGTCCTCTAAGGTCCCTGTCTCACCTCCTCTCTGCAGCAGCCCTGGAGAGGCTGGGGTTAGCTGTACACCTCCCTCTGAGGCAGAAAGGTTGCTGGTGTCATGCTGGAGGAGGGACCAGTGAGGTGGAAGTGCAGAGCTAACAGCAGCAGCGGGCAACAGTGCCTGACCGCAGTTGGCAAGCCTAGGACACAGGGAGTCATGAGGCGCTTGTGTCATTAGGCTGGGGGAGCCCACGAATGGTTAAATCTGACTGTGGCTTCGGCAGTAGTTTCCACAGGACAGGCCACAGCATTCTTTCACAAAGCAGGAGGAGGCTGAGTGGCAGTGTGCTAGACTCAGCAAGGAGCCCATGCCTGAACGGCGAGTAATGTGGCCACATTAGCAAGTCATCCAATTGCTCTGGACCCTAAGAAGCGGGTCAGGCTGCACTGCAGTTGCATAAGGGAGACTTAAGTAGCCACAGAGCCAATGCCTTTAGAGGTCTATGTGGGTTACATGACCAAAACTAAAAAGGGGCAGGGCTGGAAGACAGCCTATGTGCTAAAGCATTGGGGCCTAAGTTTGATCCCCAGAACCCAGGTCACTGGGAGGGATGGAGCCAGGAAGATCCCTGGGGCACCTGGGCCAGCCAGCAACACTGCTTCATAAAACAAGGTGAGCGGCATCTTAAGAAACAACACTTGAAGATGAGGTCCATATACATGTGTACACACTCACACACATAAACATTTTAAAAGAAAAATCTGGCTTTTAAAAACTAAGAATGCTGAAAAGGAGTACTACTAACACCAGTTATCAGTCACCGAGTATATTCATGCACTAAAACATCTCAGGTGGTTATTTTATTTCCTTGAAACTGTATCATCTTGGTGCAGGAGAGACGGCTCAGGAGTTAAATAATTATTATGCAGGTATGGGAACCAGAGTTGACATCTCAGAGTGTGGTCCAGAGCCCCTTAAGCTCAGTACTGGGGTGGGAGAGGGTGAGAGAGACAGGAGGGTTGCAGGGGCTCACTGGTTGCCAGCCTACTGGAGAAAAATGAGCTTCAGGATCAGGAAGAGGCCCCCCCTCAAAGAAATGAGGGTGATAAAGGAGAGTGCCTCACAGGAGCACACACATACCACACACACTCACACACCACATACACTCACACCAAACATACACTCACACCAAACACACACTCACATACCACACACATACACCAAACACACACACACCACACATACACATCACACACACTCTCATATGACACAACACACACACACAGGCAAGCACACACATGTGCACAGACACAAATAACATGAAATAACCTCCTCATGAAAAGGGAATATTAACATTCCCATTTTAGGAAGAGGAAACTAAAAATAAAGAGTTACTAAACTCCCTGTGCAGCGTGCCCACAGAGTGGTGGGAAGGAGGGTTGCTAGCCAGAGCCCAAAGCCTTCATCCTGACTCCAGGGTTAGGCTACAGTGATGAGCCTGCGCAACATTTCACACAAGCTTCTGGCAAATCTATTTGAGTTTTATGTTGATAATCCTGTAAATACCCTGAAAGACAGACTAGGAGAACAATGAAGTCAGGAAGATCAAATAAGTTTCTGTGGCAATAAATCAATAAGGAGTGGAGCAGCCTTGAATTGGGGCAGCGCAAACAAAAAAGGAGATGTCTTAGGAGATCCTGATAGTGAAGGGGCCAAGAGGGAAGGAATTACGGAGTATCTCAATATGTGTACTGTCTTTCAGAAGCAACAGGCACTCTCTTAATTAAAGCATAGTTGACAGAAACAACAGGCAGACTCGGATTTCAGCTTGAGACCTGTAGAGTTCAAGGTACCAAGACGACAGATGCAGCAATGGGGGAAAAGGGGAAGAGGTATGTATGGTCTGGGTATGGACAGATGGACGAAAGGCAGACAGATGACAGATGGATGGATGGATGGATGGATGGATGGATGGATGGATGGATGATATGTTAAACAGACAAATGATAGACAATAGATGATAGATCATACATAGATAGGTATGGATGATAGACAGATGACAGACACGATACAGTTAACAGACAAGTCAGTATCCAGATCAATACATACATTCATAAACACAACTATAAAGACTATGTTAACATTACGTAAAACTTTAGGTTTATACACGTTCTCCAGGAAGGGAACATGAACCAAGATGAGAGAGTAAAGGAGGGGCCGAGGCACAGGGGAAGGAGAAAATGGGGATAAAGAAGGAGAGGAAGAGGAGAGAAGGCTTAGCATGAATCTTAAGCCATTCTTGTATGTACGTTTGCCTGCATGTATGTCTGTGTGAGGGTTTCCGGTCCCCTGGAACTGGGGTTACAGACAGCTGCGAACACCGGCTACGTGCTGGAAACTGAACTCAGAAAGAGCAGCCAGTGCTCTTAGCTACTGAGCCATCTCTCCAGCTAGCAACGTTATCTTTACCTTGGGGGAGAGGACAGGATCTCCTATACCCTAGGCGGGTCTGAACTAGGTATATAGCCAAGGATAATCGTGAACTTCTGATCCTTCTACTTCTGACTCCCAAGGGCTGGAACTACAGGCTTTAACCAGCTCTACTGGTTTTATGTATTCTTTTAAAAACTACAGCTGCCTTCACAGCCAGATAGGATGGGCAGTTGGCTCATGTCCTTAACGCAGGGGTTGTTATTTCAATTAACAGTAGCATGAAGCAAACTCACAGGCCATCATTTGGTACCTGTGTGATCTTGCGCCATTTTGCTATGTCTGAATTTTTAACACCTTCAGTGAGTTTGATTATATACATACCTGAAGATATATGCAGCAGATATCCACTATGAGGACAAGCCTGTATATTTATATCTAGCTACTGCCACTGTAGTTCACTGTGCTGCCTGCTGGGCTGTGGCTTTTGAATTCCTTTCCTGCCATGCCGTGGTTGTGTACTGATGCGGTGGTACATGGACTGCAGTGAAGCCGTCATTTCCCAGCACGATTCCCGTCGCCGCTGCCCATGACAGAACAACTGGGCCAACATGACTAAGAGGCTGGACCACAGAGAGGAAAGTGCTTTCGGAGCGTTCTAGACAATGCGTAGCACCGCACCGAGAAAGTGCATTGGAGTTTTGCCTGCATGTATGTCAGTGCCTGCATATCAGTCCTTGTTGCTCCTAAGGAACCGACATCCATGTCCATCACAGGGAATAGATAAAGAAAAGGCACTTTATACACACAGTGGAATAATTCTCAGCCATAAAAAATAGTGAAGTTGCAGAGGGAGCACAGGAAGTGAGCAGAGCTCTGCAGTCATCCTGCCTTTGGCGCTCTGCAGTGGCCCTGCCTTCGGCGCTCTGCAGTGGCCCTGGCTTCAGCCTGGGGGTTCAATCCAAGACCCCACTGCAGCCTCCCTCAGACAGACTCAAAAACCACACAACAGAAGGCAGGGCAGCTGGAATGTTCTGGCTAGACAAGGAGAGGCAGCTATGGAGACACATGGATACAGAAACCAGCTCAGAGACATGGGTTAGCTGAGGAATCCTGCAGACTGAAGGGAAGGGAAGCACTAAGCACTACAGCTGTCTAGTGCTTCTCAAGGCTACAGAGCTCTGAAGCCTGACCCTGAGGAAGCAGAACGACATCACTCTGGACATTCAGTAGTAGCTTCAGAATGTTGGGTATCTGTACATCATAGGTCCTTACTGCCCTACTCAGAACAGCTAAGGAACCAACATCCCTGTCTGTCACAGAGGAATAAAGGAAAGGCTGTTTGTACATATACACAATGCAATTTTTTTCATCATAAAGAGTGAAGTTGTGTCATTTGCAGAAAAACAGAAGTGACTGGAGACAAAAGCCACATTTTCTCACATTTATGGTTCCTTGATTTTATACTGATGCATGAAATTATGTATGTACATATGACATCACATGACAGTAAAAGTGAAATCACCTAAGGAGTGAAGGGACTCCTGGGAGCTGGAACTTGAGGAAGGGAAGAGTAGCCGGGTGTGGGGAGCTGAGCACACAGTGCACTAGACGCCTGTAAGAAACTGTCCTCCTGTGACATAATACCATGGGCACTAAAAAGTAACACAGTAACCAACCCCACCCCCAACCAACCCCATGCTCCCAGAAAAACCAAACAGACGTTATCCTGCTGGGTATGATGGCACAGGCCCAGAATCCCAGTACTTGGAGAGTTGAGAAAAGGAGATGGATGTTTAAGCCACCCCAGTTACATGAGATCCTGTCTCAAGAACCAAAAGAGTATCGCATCCTAGTAGAAGACAGTTTCTGCGTCTACGCTGAGTTCTCCAAAGCTTAAAACAATCTGTGGAAAGGTGGACATCTGGCAAGTGGCCGTCTGCCTGGCCTCCGAGACAGAGGACAGCAAGACAAGCACTCAGCAGAAAAGCCCAGTACTCGCTTCCCCTGCAGGCTCATCCAGTGGCGTGGCTGCTGGCTAGAACAGGCTTTCTTATCTCTCTGGCAAGGAGTCAGTCCACTATCATAAAGCGTTATCACCACGAAGCTGGACTGAGACCCCGGGACTGGGAGGGTGGAGACGGGATTGGAACATGGAGCCAGCTCAGGCTACATAGGAAATTCAAAACTGGCCTGGGCTAGAAGTAAGATGCTATGTCAAAATACATACATACATACATACATACATACACACATACACACACACACACATACATACATACATACATACACACACACATACACACATACATACATACATACATACACATATACATACATACACATGCATACATACACATACATACACACACATACATACACACATACATACATACATAGATACATACATACATACATACACACATACATACACATACATACACATACATACACATACACCCCATTCATAGAACTAAAACTTAAGTATGAAGTGAAAGACTTTTCTCTCCTTTATTGGGAAACAGGTAGAGTAGGCTGCTCAATTCACATCCTCTGCTTTGGGGGACTTCCACATGGTATGATTCTTGGTGGTGTGTAGGGAATATCCATCATGATAGCATCCAAAAGTTCAGACAGTGAGTGTTCCCCAGTTCCTCATGTCTAGAACAAAGGCACAACACCTAGGTTCAGGTCTCTTGCAGAACTATGGCTGTGACATGACATACAGAAGACAGATCCAGCTTCTCAGCCCTCAGAGAGGGGTCCGACTGCAGCTCCAACCAGAGCAGTTCCAGTTCTGACATCCTTGCTACAACAGGCCGCTGTGGTGTCATACATACAACAGGCTGCTGTGGCATCCTAAGAACAAAGGTATTACTTGGCCTCCCTCATTTCCACCCACTTCCTAACCCTGACTTACCAGCTTTATCTTTTTTTGGTATGGTGGTTTTCCTGCATGTATGTCTATATACCATTTGCATGTCAGAAAATCCAGAAGACAGTGTCAGACCCCTAGAACTTGATAGATGGGTGGTTATAAGGCATTGCATGGATACTGGAAACCAAACCTTGTCTTTTAGAAAAGCAGTCAGTACTCTTAACCATTGAGCTATCTCTCCAGTCCTAAGCAGCCTCATTTCTTAATAATTCAATGAGGCCATCAATAAACTTCTTCAACTAAAATAATCACAGTTGTCTTCTGTTCCTTCATAGATATTTGATTTTACCTGTACAGAGGGACATTTCCCTTGCATGAGCACACCCAGAAGTCTGCTGGGGAGCACCAAGGCACAGCTGTTACCTCTCTGTCATCAATTTCTCCTTTAGGGATCTGAGTGGGTCTCTTGCACACCAATGAACAGCCTCTCCACTTACTCATGCAGTAGTTGAGACTGAAACCTTTGCAGTTACCTTTGACCCCTCTCTTCCCTGTGCCGACATCCAAGAACTTAGCAAGGTTTCAGCAGTATTGCTATGAAATCTAACACACACACACACACACACACACACACACACACACACGGCACTTCTCATCGCTCTGCCCCTTCCTTTTCAAATGTCAGTATCATCTGGGCTCCTGACTATTGTAGCTGCCATTCTGCTGGCCTCTTCATCAGCCAGAATGACCCTGCAACATAAACCAGACCACACAATTCTCCTAGTAAAAGACAGGTGTGAATGTTCCATTTCACAAAAAAATAAAATTCGGGGACTGGAAGATGGCTCAGTGTGTAAAGTATTTGTGTGAAAGCATGAGTTTCTATGTTAGGCTCCCTGGCACTCATGTAAAAGCTAGGCACAGCGGTGTGTGCCTGGAGCCACATCATTGGAGGTGGGAGACAAACAGATCCCAGAGGCTCACTGCCAAATGGTAGATGCCAGGCTTACGAAGAGACTTGTGTCAGAGTGAAATGGGAGAACCTCCACATGGACCTGTGAACTCAGAGGCTGTTCACATGCATAAATCCTGCACACGATCAAGCCGGGCAACATACTAACACAGATGGGGAAATGGCCTGTGAGGTCCCACCGCTAGCTGAGGGACAAGCAACTGATGGAGAGTCAAGTTTTCTTAGGATATGGCCCCTGAGAGCTGCCTCTGCTCTAGAGATTGGCCTCCTCTCATGCACATGCAGGCAACACTAAGTGGACTTAGCAATTTAGAAAAACAATTCCCATGAGGAAGAAAAATAGCAAGGAAGAGACTGGGGGAAAGATCTAAACAACTACATAAGTGTGCTTAATACACACATGCATGTAACTGTCAGATTTTAAAGAAACTTGAGAGCAAGAAAGACACTCAAATGAATCTTTGGCCTACACAGACACACTAGCACAACATACACACACATACACAAACACACATGTACAGATACCATACCCATATGCATACATACACATATATATGCACATATACCACATACATATACACACATACACACACACATAAACACAAACACATACATGCATGCACACATACCACACACATATGCACACACACACATGAACACACAGACACACACATCTATGCATACAAATCACACACATGTGTACGCATACACACACATACAGATACCACACACATATGCACACATGCACACACATATGCATGCACATATACCACACACATATGTACATACAACACACAGGCACACATGCACACATATGCACAAGTATCACACACATGCACATGCACACACACTCCCTCATTCTCATGGTGCTGCCTTCTCTCTGCTACAGCTACACCAGCCTTCATGACCTCTCAGCGGCTGCAAACATCTGCAAGCGTTCTTCCTGGAAGACAGGTATTTTCTTCTCTGTATTCCAGTTTGTTTTCCCACATGGGCCACCATTTGCTCCTTCCATATACTCCTACAGTCACAGCTCTTGGGAAACTGAGGCAGGAGGGTTATCTGAGCCATGGTGAAAGTCCATCTCAAATAATAAAATAAATTAGCAATCAATTTAAAATGGTATAATTTCCTTTGTATATGTCAGCTCTATAGTTTGTAACTGTTTATCATTGTGGATCCAGACTTCGGAGTAGGTTCCAGAATAAATATTAGTTAGGGTTACTGTTGCTATGATCAAACACCATGACCAAGCAAATTGTTGGGAGAAAGGGGTTATTTGGCTTATACTTCCACATTGTAGTCCATCATTAAACAGGGCAGGAACCTGGAGGCAGGAGCTGATGCAGAGCCCACAGAGGGTGCTGCTTATGGCCTTGTTTCCCATGACTTGCTCAACCTGCTTTCTTACAGAACCCAAGACATTCTGGCTCAAGGATGGCTCCACCCACAATGAGCAGGACTCTTCCCTGTCAGTCACTAACTAAGAACATGCCCTACAGACTTATTTACAGACCTAGCTTGTGGAAGCATTTTCTCACATCAGGTTCCCTCCTCTGATGACTTGGGCTTGGACCAAGCTGACAGAAAACAATCCAGCACAGTAATCACTAAGTATCTGTTGGACAACAACAGTAACAAAAGGCTGTAATCTCAGTTACATAATGATACTAAATACATAGAATCTGCTTTAACAATCATACTTTTGGTTGGGGTGGCTTTCACCTATAAATTCAGTCCAGGGAGGCCAACAATGGAGAACTGCCATGAGTTCTGTTTTAAACACTGAGTTCCAAGCCAGTGAGTTCCAGGCCAGCCTAGGAAGAGAAGAGGGAGAGGGAGAGTGGGAAGGAGAGGGAAGGGGAGGGAAGTAGGAAGGGAGGGGAGGAGAAAAGGGAGAGGAGAGGAAAAGAGAGAGATCAAGAAAGAGAGAACCAGAAAAAGAGGGACAGAAAGAGGGAGAGGGAGAGGGAGAGGGAGAGAGAGAGAGAGAAAGGGAGAGGGAGAGAGAGAGAGAGAGAGAGAGAGACAGAGAGAGACAGAGAGAGAGAGAGAGAAAGGCCCATTATTCAAGAACACTCAGGTCTAAACAAGAAGAACTGACAGAAATGTTTCTGAAAAATAAGCAATAATTATTCTGAAAGAAAAGAAAAATAATTACTGTCTAAAACATTTTTTAATTGCAGGGATGCCAGTACTATCACGTTCTGTCTTACTTCTTATCAGGAAAATTTTGTTCTACCAAAGATGAGAAGATAAGATGTCTTCAGATAGTTTAATAAACATATTTAAAACACTTTGAAATTCTTAGATGAAGTAGAAATCACTTGTCAAAAGTACAATCTTATTTGTCAAAACATGAGACTGGAAAAGGGGAAGATGCAGAAATAACAGGCTTGGAGCTGCCAGGCTGACAGGCTGTCTTAAGTGAGGCAGTCAAAACATTCATATGCAGATTTTTAAAAGTGCTGCCACTCTGGCCAAGGGAGAACCAGGAGAGAGCTTTGTGTTCCTGCTCTAGAGGAGTGTGAACTGGTCGGATGATGAACATTCTGATTACCAAATTAAGCAACAGCAGTTCAGATCACGAGGAGCTTTGCATCCAGCTGAGAGCACATGTGGACAAGAACTCACTGACGTGTTTGGAGAATGATCCACAAGACCCTACAAAGACACACTTTCCACCTAGGCCTCAGAACACAGTCGTCGGGAGGGCACAGAATGCCAGAAGCGGCTTTCAGTATCAATGACGAGGGGTAGTGCAGTTAGATGTTATACTAAATAGTACATCTGAACCATCAAGCCATCGAAATACAGTTGAAGACTCGTGACAGTAGAGCTGTCATGAGTTTGAGGCTAGCTCAGGCTAGCGTAAAGCTCTATTTCAAAACAACAAACAAGTAGGAATCCACATCTGAAATGAATAGGGTCTTTTTCTTCCTCCGCTATTTTTCTCTTTTTCTTGGGGCTGGTCTCTGGAGCTGGGGATTAAGTAGGGGCTGTGCCTGACTGGCAAGTAGGTGGCACTGAGCTCTACACCCAGCCCTTAAAAGATCTGCCTCACCTTCCCTTCCCCAAGTGGTCCTCCTTACAAATCTAATAATTCTCAGGAGAGCAGCTCCGTGAACGACTCGCCCCACCTGGTTGGGGAGGTCACTAGCACATCGACTTGCTCACATCTCACCAGGACTCTGGAATGTAGAATGCTCAGTTTTGCTTGGTTAAAGGTGGGGGTATCTCTAGACTTAAATCCCTTTACCCTTCGGTTAAAAGGAAATGGGTACATGTTATACAATTACATGTATTCAAAATACCCAGGGAGGGTAAGTCCGTGCACGTAGAAAGTAAATAAGGACGCCACAGACTGGGGCGGCAAAGCTCATCTGAATGAAGCTTCTGGAGCCACACAGCGGGGATGAAGACACAGCTTTACTGTTTACACAATAAGCCAGGAGGTTGTCCACTTCAGGAAGCTGGATTTGACGGTTTGTGAGTCAGACCTTAATGAAGCCATAAAAACTTAGTCAGCTGTTGTAGTTTGAACATGTGATGGCCCCCACTGGCTCCTGTCTGAACATTCACTTCTCAGTTGGTGTTTGAGGAGGCCATGAAACTTTCTGGTCATCAAGCCCAAGAGGTAGAAGTAGTAAGCGAGGGCTGGATGTACACCCGGCTGTGGCGGGATAGAGGCTGTAACTGACACTCCCACCAGCACAGTGATGACTTTTTTCCACCATGGGCCACAGTAAGCCTTTCTCCCTTAAGTTGTTTCAGTCAGGCACTCTGTCACATTGACAAGGAGACTGGCTTTCTCAAAATCATTTAGGAAGGTTAAACTGAGGCAGGCATGCGGTGGCCACCCCGCAATCCCAGCAGGATAAGGAACCCAAGCCCAGTCTCAGCTACAAAACAATTTTGAGGCATGACAAAAAGGACCAAGAACAGAAATCTAGTTCACATGTACTTCTCTCAACTGAACTGTTTTTCTTTCACGAATTATAGTGTTTTGTTGGTGTTTTGTTTTGTTTTTAAGATAGGGTCTTACTACATGGCCCCAGGCTGATCCCAAATCCTGGGCTTAAATCGTCCTGACTCAGTCTTCCAAATAGCTCAGACTCCTGGTATAAACTATTATGCCTAATGTCTTATAAATCTTTGAAACCATCAATATGAACCATACGATTTGTTTTCTACACTAGGCAATAAAAATAATCGAGCAAACCCCATCAGCATGAAAAGGCCACACCGGCAGCAGAAATCTATCAGAGTGCACGGCACAGAATGCTCTTGTATAACTATCAAAACAGGATGATTGTGCTGAGCATTGTGGTTTATACCTATCAACCCTACAGCTGCAACCAGAAGAATCGAGTTTCAGCAAACAGAGAACCCATCTCAAGAAAAGGGGTGAGTGGGTACTTGGGAGATGACTCCATTGATAAAGTGCCTGTCACACAAGCATGAATACCTGAGTTCAGATCTCCAGAACACACACAAAAGCCAAACACACCAGGAGAGGAGGACACAAGCAAATCCCTGCCACCCGGAGGCAACTCTAGAAGTTGGATTCTCATTCCCTGAGTACCAGCAGTCAAACGGGCAGTCTCCCTGGGTAGCACTTGCCTTTACCTGCTCAGCCATCCCACCAGTCCTTACAAACTCCTAGAAATTACGTAATCCCTTTTCTCAGCCTCCCTAAAAAATATGTAGGTTATTTTAGGTAATTCTCAATAATTTTAACATTGTCACTTTGAAGATTACAAAAAAATTATAAAGCCTAATCCTAAAAATAGTAACTATTTTATCAAAACCAATTCTGGTCATAAAAAGAGACAAAGGAGCCGGGCGGTGGTGGCGCACGCCTTTAATCCCAGCACTTGGGAGGCAGAGGCAGGCGGATTTCTGAGTTCGAGGCTAGCCTGGTCTACAGAGTGAGATCCAGGACAGCCAGGGCTACACAGAGAAACCCTGTCTCGAAAAACCAAAAAAAAAAAAAAAAAAAAAAAGAGACAAAGACCCTTGGGACCTGGGTTGTCTGAAGCATAGCTCTGTCTTTGACATAACAGTTACTCCTTGACCTAAAAATAAAAACACATCGTTTACAGAAATTCCCATATTTAATCAGCTGTTTTCTTATATGGCTTTATAGACAATATAATTATTCAAATGGTATACTGTTTCATTATTGCTTGTTAAAAAAATGTATTTTAGGCTAACTAAGCAATTTTTTCAATCATGGAATCTGCCAATATATCCACTGCCTTTTATATCTCTAAATGAACTTCCCATTCATAATAAAATTATAGCATATAAACCCACACATGGTTCTTTTTAAGATTACTTCTAAGAAAGGTTTACTCAGTACAAATCTTCCCTTTTTTCAATTAAAAAGTATTAAATAATTTTGTTTGCATGAGTGTGTGTTTTCCCTTCATGTGTATAAGTGCTGGGAACCAAAACTGGTTCCTCTGCAAGAGCAATTAGTGCTCTTAACTACTGAGCCATGTCTCCAGCCCTCCTCTGTGTCTGTAGAATAGATGGCTCATTGAGTACGTGGAGTGCTGTAGAGCACTGAGTAGGATGGAGTGCTGTAGAGCACTGAGTAGGATGGAGTGCTGTAGAGCACTGAGTACATGGAGTGCTGTAGAGCACTGAGTACATGGAGTGCTGTAGAGCACTGAGTAGGATGGAGTGCTGCAGAGCACTGAGTAGGATGGAGTGCTGCAGAGCACTGAGTAGGATGGAGTGCTGTAGAGCACTGAGTAGGATGGAGTGCTGCAGAGCACTGAGTAGGATGGAGTGCTGTAGAGCACTGAGTAGGATGGAGTGCTGCAGAGCACTGAGTAGGATGGAGTGCTGTAGAGCACTGAGTACATGGAGTGCTGTCGAGCACTGAGTACATGGAGTGCTGTAGACCACTGAGTAGGATGGAGTGCTGTAGAGTACTATTTATGTATTGAACTCATGTTCTAATTTCTAATATTTGGATTTTATTGCATACAAAATGTTTGATGTTAGTACTGTCTTAATTTTACAAAGAATTCTGTTAAAATTTTGATCCTAGTGTATAATTCAAAATAATAATAAAATAAACAGATACAAACAATATCAGGATCCTTTCTTTTTTAGTAAATTTTATTTACTTTTATTGGCTAGGACTTAGGAGGTGTGTCATGGTACATATGTACAACTCAGAGGGCACCACAGGAGCCATTTCCCTCCCTCCACTCTGGATTCTGAGGATGGAGGCAGGTTGCCAGGCTTGAGTGGTAAGAGCTTTTACCCACAAACAGTCAAAAACAGGCAGCGCTCCTGCCACAGTACTGGTGAAATTCAGATGTTCTTTTAGCAGCAGTCCCTAACTTGTGAGTTTGTATTTTCTCTAGCTCTTTGTGTGAGTTTTCAAAGAAAAACATCAGAAAACACAGGTTGTGCTGAGAATTCCGAAAAGAGTCTCTACATGAAGCCCGCAGTACATGTGCTAAGTATTTTAGGTGTCATCTGGGCAATGAAGGAAATCAAACAACGGAGAACTGGCGCTCTGTTTCCTTTCCTCCCAAGATCCTCTGACCTGCAGGTACAGACATGAATAATTCCACTGTGGCACAGCATTAATGTGCTAGAATAATGGTACATTATTAAGGGAGGGCATAACAAACGTGTAATGTATCTTAAGAAATCATACACAGTACCAAGAATGTGCAATGTGCCTTGGCACTCCACTGGAAGACAGATGGTTTTAGAGACTGGCGCTCTCCACACACTGTGGGTCAGCACCTACATCTATTGCACATTACGAGGCCCAGACTGGAGCGGCACCGACCCTTCATGCTTCATTGGTTTCCTAACATAAACCACTTTATTCTTTTTGTGCCTACTTCCTAAAATCTGTATTATCACACTCAGTATAAATAGCTAAGCCACACCTGCTGCAACCTTGCTAAACAGTATCTCAGGAAGAGGCAAAGCGACTCCTAACACAAAACACTCCGGGAAGATCATTACTCCCGTGTCCAAATATGGCAACCATTTGCTTCTACTATTGTGAATCTTATTTCATTTATTATTTGCAGTTCTTGAAATTTTAGTAAAAAGTATAAACTCGAGCTTTTGCTGAATTTTAATAGTGGTCTTCAATATTATAACAATCTGGTGCTTGCTGACCTGTCAGCCTCTAGCTAGACTGGGCACATCCTGTGAGCCGACTCACAGAAGCAGCCGTGGCAGAAGCCTGTTCCTGGACTAACAGTATACTGTTGAATATGGTCATTTTCTTCTAGCACAAGTGTCATCAATTGATGGATCCCCAAACTAGTTTTTACTATACAACTGTCCTATTGGGAATTATGTGTGGTAAGAAAATATAAAAATATGCCTTCACTGTATAAAATTCTTGTTGTACTCGGGAAAGAAAAAGCAAATCTCAAAGGTCATAGAAGAAATCTACCTCTTTAGATAAATGAAGCTCAAGATAAGAATGCTAGAAAAAAAAATGTGACCTCATATCCAAAAATCCAGAAGGAATGTGAGCATGATTTAGGTTTCAAACATAATTCTCCCTGGAAAGAACTGAATGGCTCCCCAGGGGCCAATCCCAGCTGGCCTGCAAATGCTGGGACAGTGTCTGGAGGGGGTCTTCAGGGTCAAACAAAGGTCTGCAATTCCTGTGGAAGACACAGGCAGTAGCAACCATCTACTGATTATCTGTGTCTGGAATTCCCTCTACACTACACAAGCATCTCAGAGTTCTTTCTGTACATATAGAAGAGATTACTGCTCATTTTCCGGACTATAGAACTGCCTCTGTTTGTCATTTGGCTTAGAGAGCAAAATAATGATAATCAATAAGTGTCTTACCATTTCTTGTTAGATTCACCTTGCTGAATACAAGCAAAAGGCTCCAAGTATTCTAGAACATGTTCTTTTCTTTTTTTCTTTTTTTTTTTTTTTTTGGTTTTCAAGACAGGGTTTCTCTGTGTAGCCCTGGGCTGTCCGGGAACTCACTCTGTAGACCAGGCTGGCCTCGAACTCAGGAATCTGCCTGCCTCTGCCTCTGCCTCTGCCTCCCAAGTGCTGGGATCAAAGGTGTGCACCACCACTGCCTGGCCTAGAACATGTTCTTTAGTCTACCTTTAGTTGTAGCTGAATCAATAACCTCAGTTGTGGTCTTCTCTGCGTTTTCTTTCGATCTAAAAACCACTCAGCTTAAAAACGTTGAAAAGTGTTAACGCATTTTGAAGAATCCAGATTAGTCCAGGATTGGGTGGAAATCTGATCAAACCAAGGATTCCAAATACCTTCTGTAAGAACCTTAAAATAATGCTCACTATTGTTTTGTCAGCCTGAGACCTAACGAAAGCTTTGACAGGGAAATATTTTAAGGCTCAGAATATGATCTCTAGAATATGAAAAACTTGGGAACTTGGAACAGAAGGAAAAGAACTTGGATGTAGGGTTATCGTGACTCTATTCTGTAAGGTGGGCTATAGAAACTACAATTTATCATCCATAAGTAAGTTATAGAAACTGGATCCCAACATCTACAGACAAAAACTAGAAATGTTTCTCTAAAACTTTCTCTGTCTTCCTTAGTAAGTGCGAGCTGTAAAGAAATTCTCAAACTTAGCTCATCTGGAAATCTGAACCTCCTTCTGAGGGCCCTGTTCCATACCCAAGAGGAAGGTAGTCACAGAAAAAGGCATGCCTGGGTCCCCCAAACCCTCTCTATCCACTGCTGCTGAATCATTCCCATTTTAATCCAATCACTTGCCTCCAAGGCTCACTGGTCTTCCCTATCCTAAATGTGGAAGCAGACCGTCTTCCTTGGGCGTCGGATTCTAGTCTCTGAAGACCCCTCTGATTCATAAAACTTGAGTAAAATAAATTGATTGTGCTTTCCTTTGTCTGTCTTTGCTCCTGTTAGTCTGTCTTTCTATGAGTTAAATCACACCTGGATAGGAGACCTAGAAAGTGGAGGAAAACTGTTCTTCCCTAAAATGTTCAAGGAAACTGCACATCACACCTGAAAGAACTGGTGTTCAGGCAACAAAGGGAAGCCTTCTAAAGGGATCAGCTATGGAGACCATGGTAAACTGAGTAATGGAACTTACAAATGACAGGCAAAGTGAAAGATCTTCATAGAGACAACATTCTAGATTATCAAGGTGGGCCATAAATATAAACATGCATTTTACAGTGGAGACACAGAAAGATTTTATTTGCAGAACCAGGAGGGGATGTGGTGCCTGAGGCAAGACGCCATGTTGCCTTGAGGTTGGAAAGGACACGGGTAAAGAATGGCAGGAAGCAGTGGCTCTAGAAGGCAAGGAAGATTAGCAATCTGTGAGCTGACTTTCTCAAGAGACTCTGTGCTTAAACTTGAGGCCATACAGATTGTTTGCATTTTGCTGACTGGAGCACCAAAACCTGTGGAGATACAATGCTGTACAGTAAACAGATCCAGACGCCAAGGTTACTTGGGGCTACTTTTAGTTCATTTGGACAGCTATCGTTTTCAGCTCCTACCTAGTACTTCTGTCACAGCTGGGTGAAGTGTTTGCCAGGCCCACGAGACACAATGCCGAGAAGGAAAGTGTACCTGGATTCCAGGGGAGGCCCCCTTCTCACTTGCTGAGCTCAGCACATCTGAACAGTGCAGAAGGGTTTTGGTGGTCAGTTTACTTGATGATCCCGCCTTCCTTTCTGGAGCTGTGGCACCTATGAAATCTCTTGGCAGAATGACCATGTTTTCTGGGGATGTGTCATGGTCTTGGTCACTTGGGTTTGGCTGTGAATAACCTGCTTTCTCGTCTCAGGTGTTCTGACATAATGTTATTACATCACAGTGAACACTAGAAACAAGTACCTTCCAGAGCCACCTGAGGGACTGCAGCTTTCCAAGGGACCGAGATCTGAGCTGGAGTGACAATGATGTTGGACTTCTGAGCCTGAATCTTTGTTCTTGTTTTTGCTCTAAGATAGGGTTACAGCTCTGGTTGACCTCAAACTTGCCATGTAGGCTACATAGCTAACAAGGAACTTGAATTTATGAGTTCCCTACCTCTATCTCACAAGTGATGGGATTACAGGTTTACATCACCTTGTTAGGCTCAACCAGATCTTTATGAAACTAAGTCCCTGTTGCTTAAGCCACTAAATGTGTGGTAATATATTAAGTAAAAACAGAAAAACAAAGACTGTGTGGCCTTAGACAGACATTAGACAGTCAGATAGGTGAGGACCTGCACTCCTAGCTGTTTTCCATTTGATTCTGTCACACACCAACTTGCACATCTTGCCACTGAGTCTAGAACAAACCAATGTTGCAAATTTCAACATTCTGCTTAGTCCAACCAGAGTTTTAGCCAACGTACAAGCAAACCCAATAAAGAGAATCTACAAGAGGCAATGAAGAGTCATTAGAAAAGAAAGCATGGTCTTCAGCAGCAAAACGCATTTGTCCCCAAAGTTAAAAACTCACAAAATTTCTTTATAAGCCTTTGGGATAGGCTGCTTCTAAAATATGCTGCCTTGAAATGCAAGTCTGTACCTGGGAGAATTCTCCAAGATAATCACAACAGCTGGACATATCAGCATGAATTTGTCAGCCAAGTAATATAATAAAATTTTATATTTTAGCCCTAAAGAAACAAGATAAAGAAAAGGTAGATTTGAAAGAAAGAAACTGTAAGTGACTGGAATATACAACCACCACGATCTGAAAGGGTGAAATTCAGTAGAGAGGCAATGTAACAGGAGGTCTGTGGTCAGGATTGCTAATGCACACCTTTAAGCACAGGCCTCTCATGAGGCAGAGCCAGTGGCTTTCTATGAGTTCGAGCCCAGCATGGGCTACATGGTAAGAGAAAGAAAGAGAGAAGGCTTAAGCCAACTGGAAAGGGATAGCAGGAGAACTAAGTACTGAACGGCTGGAGTCAAAACACAGGAGGAGGGAAAATTCCTTCTTCTGATGGGCATGAAGTCAGAGCACTCTTACATAATACATATATGCATATATACATACACACATACATACACATACGTACATACATACATACATACACATACATACACACACATACACACATACATAATACACATATATACATAATACACATACATAATACATACATACATACACATGTACATACACACATACATAATACATATACATACATACACACACGCACATACACGCATACATACATAATACACACATACATACACACGTACATATACACACACATACATACACACACATACACACATACATACACACATACATGATACACATACATACATACATACATACATGCACACGTACACACATACATACATACATACATACATACATACATACATACATAGGCCTCATGGAAAGGTGTATGCTCAGCACGGGTGACAGCTTATTTATTGCTCCACAGGTGGAGCCCCCCTCTCCAGGTTCTTCCCAGCCTGTCTACTGCAGCCCCTTCTCAAGACCAGGATGCCATGTGCGATTACTGCACAATTCCTATTAGTGGTTGGGAGGCGTGGCTAATGACTCAGGTGAGGCTTCCCGACTTTTCTCCTGGTATAAAAGAATTCAACTGTCAAAAAGCCCAGCTGGGATGGTCTTTTTGCAAGCAGGTACACCTCATCTTCTGAGGCAGGTGATTAGTTCTGAGGATAACACCGCATAACAGCCAACACTGACTTAGCAGAACCAACAAACTGACTTGGCAGAAATAAAACTGGAGCTAGTGGGGAAAGTTGAGATATACCCAATATATGTCACTTCAGATTTTTTCTAAAGCTAGGAAGTGGCAACACTAAGTGCATTTGATATTTGGAAGTGATATTTGGCTTACACAGGAAGAAAATAAAATGGAAGTCTTTGTAAAACAAAAACAGTGAACACTCCTAGAAGCCGACTAGTCATTCCCTGGCAATGTTATGGAGATAGTGACCAGTGAAAACCCAACCTATCACTTGACAAGTGGGGGAAACTCAGCTTTATTCATGAGGACTTGGAAAAAAACTAGGCTTTGCAAAAGTGCAATCACATCCTAGTTTCTGACCAACTGTAGACTGAATAGCAGTATTGAAATCTCTGTCTACATAACCTTGTGAGGGCAGCCTCTGGGCTCCATGCCCACCGAGGGTGATTGCCATCATTATTCGAAACAACGGCAGGATCAAGTGGCTTTGATGAAGTGTGATGGCTAGTCTTGGTTGTCAGTTTGACTGCATCTGGAATGAACTACAATACAGAAATAGCCATAGCTGTGATCCAGCTCTTGTGACTGGAAGACACAGGCTTCTGACCTAGATCTTGACATGGAGATCTTGAGGCACAGTGGCCATGAAAAACTTAGGCTCAAGCAAGGTAGTACATGCCTTTAATCCCAGGAGACTGAGACAAGCAGATCCCTAAATTCTAGGCCAGAAGACAAAGCAAGTTCCAGATCCAGGCTTGGTGGTGCACACCTTTAATCTGGGCCACACCTTCTGCTGGAGACCTACACAAGGACATTGGAAGAAGGACATGTTTGCTGTTCTTTGCCTGCTTGCACTTTCTTGCCAGCACCTCTGTTGGAAGTGACTTCTTTAGGATTTCAGCTTCTACAGACCAGCTGAAACAACTAGCCTCATGGGACTGAACATCTACTAGATTCTTGAATTTCCCATTGTTAGGTTAGGTGGACTATAGACTGTAAGTCATTACAATAAATTCCCTTAATATATAGAGACATTGCATAAGTTCTGTGACTCTAGAGAACCCTGGACAATAAAACAGAGAGAAAGAGTGAGAGAGAGGGAGGGAGGGAGGGAGGGAGGGAGGGAGGGAGGGAGAGAGAGAGAGAGAGAGAGAGAGAGAGAGAGAGAGAGAGTTAAATTATCAGGAGGGCCTATAGAAATGCTACCAAGAATTTTTAGGATAGATCCCATTTTTAATAGGTGAATAGTATTCCATTGGGTAAATGTCCCACATTTCCTGTATCCACTCCTCAGTTATGGGACACCTGAGTTGTTTCCAGCTTCTGGCTATCACAATCAAGGCTGCTATGAACATAGTAGAGCATGTGTCCCTGTGGCATGGTGGGGCATCTTTTGGGTATATGCCCAAGACTGGTATCTTCAGGTAGGTCTACTTCCAATTTTCTGAGGAACCGCCAGATTGATTTCCAGAGTGGTTGTACCAGTTTGCAATCCCACCAGCAATGGAGTTGTGTTCCTTTCTCCACATCCTCACTAGCATGTGCTGTCACCTGAGTTTTTGATCTTGGCCATTCTGCTTCATGTAAGTCGAAATCTCAGGGTCGTTTTGATTTGCATTTCCCTAGTGATTAAGGACTTTGAACATGTCTTTAAGTGTTTCTCAGCAATTTGAGATTCCTCTGTTGTGAATTCTCTGTTTAGCTCTGTACCCAATTTTTTAATTGGGTTATTTGGTTGTTTAGAGGTTCGCTTCTTGAGTTCTTTATATATTTGAGATATTAGCCCTTTATCAGATATAGGGTTAGTGAAGATTTTTTCCCCATTCTGTAGGTTACTGATTTATCCTACTGACTGTGTCCTTTGCCTTACAGAAGCTTTTCAGTTTCATGAGGTCCCATTTATCAATTGTTGATCTTAGAGTCTAAGCTATTGCTGTTCTGTAATTGTGACAACAGAGAATTGACAAAGATTTGAAGAAACTGTAAGCGTGAATACAGACTAAATATTTGACAATTTTATAAGTCATTGCTGCCATACATGATGGTGCACACCTGTGATCTCAGCACTTGGGAAATAAAGGCAGGAGGATATGTTCAAACTTGGCTGCAGAGTGAATTTAAGGCTGGGCCACATGAGCTCTAATATAAACAAACAAACAAAAGGTAAAATGCAGACTCCTGTTACATTTTCTTATTATACTTGGTATCTTGAAATGCTTTTTGAAGAAATCTTTATCTTTCAAATATTCTGAAATATATTCAGATAAGATGATATCTAGAAAATAAAGCATTTAAATCACACAGGGACAAAATGAGTTGGAAATCCCTATAGGGCTGCAGACATGGCTCAGCAGCTAAGAGCACTCACTGTTCTCGTAGGGAACAAACAGGAATTCAGTTTCCAGCACCCACACTGGGTGGCTCACGACTGCTCAACTCCAGGTCAAAGGGATGGAACAGTCTCCTCTGGCCTCCTCAGGCACAGGCACACACACAATTTAATGATACAAACAAATCTATTAAGTCAGAAAGGTGGTTCACAGTTGTTTAAACTGGTGAATATATATATTTTTTCCATAATTAAAAAAAAAACAGAGAAGAGACAGGTGTTATCTAATCTCTGAGAGACTGCAGCTGTTACAGCTCCTTCTGCCACAGTTCACTAGGGAGGCTTACATTAATATCTTGCTTTCTCAAAGACCTCTGACGAACCCAACTAAACAAACATTCTTCCCAGGTCATGCTATACCTATCATCCTAGCTTCCTGTCTTCTTGGGCTCCCCTGCCTTCAGGCTTCCCCTTGTTGAGACAGTGTCTTAAACTGAAGTGAAACCAGCCAGCCTGGCCTCAGACCCATGGGAAATCTTATTACCTCAGTTCCCAAGTCTTGGGATTATAAGCATGAGCCACTGTGTCTGGCCCCCCAAAATATGAAATCACCCTGTTTATTTATTTGTATGTTCACCTCATTGCCACTGCAAGGGACACATAAAATCCATCCAAGCAGGGCTCAGTCTACTGTGCTCACTCACTTCTGACTTTGCAGCATCACATTCCTGGCTCCTTTATACTCTAAAGGACAAATAATAAGCCATAATAGACTGCACGAGGTAAAGCACCATCATGTTTGGACAAGGCAGGGAAGATGAAAGCCCTTCAGCTACGCTTCCTACAATGATAATACACTAAACATAGAGTGTAGGCTGACCAGCCAAGTTCCCTACAAACTCGGGACAACAGTCCCCTTGCTACATGTCGCTAAATGCAAGCAGGATGGTTTCTCACAAGGACCACTACATTGCAAAGTCTGCATCATAGATAACTCCAGCACAGTTAGCAAGTGCAAGACTTCCAGAAAGCCGCACACACTCCCAATGAACTGTAAGAGAAACACTTTTTCTTTGGAACAACAGACACTTCCCCGGTCATGTGAAGATCACGATCTGCCCTTAGAGTGATTTACATTGTCACTCAGCATGCAGATACCAGGTGGTAATCAGAAACTCACCCCACACATGATCAGGAGACAGGGGCTGTCCTATGATGTCCCCCCTCTCCTTAACCCATACCCCACCCTCTAGCTTCATCTCACCCTACCACAGACTCTCAGCACAGCCTTTCCACCACCTTTCTTCTCCACACCCATCATATCAAACCCTCTCCTCCCCCTCCTCCTCAAGGCTACTTAAAATAGAACTCATTCATAACTTTAAAAAGCTTATTGAGTAATATAAGAAATGAGAAGAGAAGCAATAAGAAACGCATTGTCACCCATGAGACTGTGCATCTTCTTCTTGAGGGAAGGAAAAAGACAAGCAGCACATTTGTGCCACAGAAGACAGGGGGAAGCCAAACAGGGCTCTCGACATGCAGACTTCCACAGCCTCAGATGTGAGGTGTCAATCACTATGAATACCACAGCAACCTGAGGAACTTGCTGCTTAATGAGAGTTGGGAATAAGCATTGTGCACAATCAACTCTCACATGTCCAGATGCTTGTTTCTTGTGTAATTGAGCCCCGTTATAGTTGAGCCCCACTATAACTGGGCTATACGATAACTAAGCTACACTATAAGTAAGCCATAAATCTTATCTCTCCATAAAGGTAAAATTTTCCAGTGGCTGGAGATGGCTCAGCAGATTAAGAGCACCAGCAACTCTTCCAGAGGTCCTGGTCCTGAGTTCAATTCCCAGAAAACAAACAGTGGCTTACAACCATCTGTAAGATCTGATGCCCTCTTCTGGCAAGCAGGTGTACATGCAGATAGAATACTCATACACATAAAATAAATAAATGAATCTTTAAAAAGAAAAAAAAAACAGTAAAGATTTTCACCATCAATTTCTGGCACCATTCTCAGAACACAAGGGCAGAAAAAAAATGCAGTTGGAAGCTTGAAACGTTCAGAAAATTAATTAGTATTTGACATGCTGAAGGAAAAAAAACTTTCTTGCTGCTTGTCAAAAGCAGTCTGGCACATTGCTCTAGCACACTGCAATCTGATGACTGCTGAGTCAACGCTTTATTTACATCTCTGCAGCATTCATTTGCATACACAGAAGAACTAAGTCCTGGGCTGGGGTTCCAGAGGCTGTGGGAGGAGCTTCCTTTCACTCAGGCTGACTGGAGTCTGCAGTGAGAACCCAGAGGGGCGTGCTGAAAGGAAGAGAAGTCTGTGCTCCCAGCTGCACACAAGAAGCTCTGTGGCAACGTTCCTCACTCTTACTTTCAAATCATTAACTTAAAAGGATGCAAACCTCTGACTACACAGCTGGCCCTACTTGAGCTCACTACGTAAGGTATGGGCCTTACTGTTTTAAGAGTTCATTGCCTAGAGAACATGTTGATCATCCTCACTTTCTAAAAGCTAAATTGAGGAACCCTGAAGATAATTTATTTCCAAGGCAATTTGTCCTGCTGACAGGACGGATCTGCAAGTCCAGATCCAATTCTTCACCCACTGTGCTGCAATCCTTCTGTCCGCCGTTAGACATTGCATCTCATTACACAATTTACTTCACATAAAGCCAGAGCTGTGTGAAGATGGGCACTATTTAAAAAGGTTCTTTGTAACTCTTGTTCCTGTCACCAACATGACAAGTGACACAGCACAGATGTCCCTGTCGCTAATTCTGCTCCTCTGCAGTTTCCACATCCTTGTTTGTTTCCAACTCGCCTGCAACGGTGAGATACTGCTAATAATTAAACACATGTGAAAACACGCAGGAAAGAGGCTTGGTAAAATGTGTATAAAAGGCTGGGCCTACGTAGGCAAACCTGTGATTTGTAATAATCCAAATGTGTCCGTACTCTGGTGAACAACCCGCAGAAAGTCTGCAGCTGCCAATCACTGGAGAGCTCAGGAAAGCTGTGGGATAAAACCGACCTAGCAGGAAACCCGCCAGAGGGAAAAGCACTGCGTGGAGTCCTGAGCCAAAGACACTGAATCTGAGCTGACACACAGCCCTGCCCTCTCCCCTATGCCCGAGGAAGCAAGCTGGTGTCATTCAACAGTGATAGCTCTAGCCAATTAAAGGTTGGTTTGGAGCTACAATGTGTCTACTGCACCCCAACCTAAAGGGTTTCAACCAGGATGTTGGCTCTACAACAGGTCAAAGTAAGGAAGAGTATATAAAATGAGCTCTGTCACATAGGCAGGCAGTCCCTTGGGAAGAGAGAACGGAGAATTAGCATATCTGCACTTGACAAGCAACGTTGCCTGCACACAGCAGTCAGGGCACCAGCAACCTTTCTCTGCTCCCCTGACGCTGCTCCAGACTTTCAGAACTATTTCTATTAATAAGTGGGTTCCAAGTCAATCGAGGATCAGCGAGAACCACAGATGCTTTCCTGTAATCGCTGCTTGCTTCTGCTCTCATTGTTCTCAGAAAACAGCTAGAAGTTGGAAATTTTATACACAATAACCAACCTACAGCAGGCTATCCAAATAAATGACCATGTGCAGTCATCTATTCTTCAACCGATCAAAACTGACTGTGGCAAAATTCATATGACAGAAAATTAATCACTTAAAACTGAATAATTCAGTAGGAGTTGGCATATTCACAATGTGAATCTACTTCTGAGACTCGGTTGTTATTCTAAAGTCAAAGGCCACGCCCATTCTATACTTTCTCCCCTTAGCCCTCAGAAGCCTTCCCCTCCCCATAGATATATATACTGTGGACAATTTAAAAAGTTAGAATCACACAACACATGGCCCTTTGTGCCTAGAGTCTTTTATTTAGCATAATGTTTTTGAAACTAATCTCTGTTGTAGCAAATATCAAAACCTCATTCCTTTTTATACTAGAATAGTACGAAATGATGTATACTACCCCATGGAACGTATACATCATAATCTGTCACAGGCGTGTGAGCAGGCTTACAGATTGTGAACGAAGCTGCTATTACTGTGTGTCCACCGTGTTTCAAGTTCCTGGTTCCATTTCTTCTAGGTATATATGCAGACGTCAACTGTGGATAATATGGTACTTCTGCTTGGCTTCTGAGAACTCACCGTGCACTGTTTTCTACAGTCACATAACCATCTATGGGGGAAGGGGAGACATGACTGCATGGCTGACGTGTGTAAAGATGCATGACTGGCTGGCGTGTGTAAAGATGCATGCATTAATACACACACATGCTCATGAGGCCATGAGTACAATTGGGGCATTTTCCTGAACTTGTTCCAATTTAGTGCTGTCAAATTGGCCAGATGGGCCAACCAATGAAGTCCGCGGACTTGTTCATCTCCATGTCTTCTGTGCCTCCCAGCAAGGGAGTTTTAGATCCAAGCCACCACTGCTGGCTTTTCAATGTGGGTTCCTGGGGACACAAACTGACATCATCCTGTTTGCACAGGAAGCATTTACCCACTCAGCCATCTCCCCACTCTCCAAACAACCATTCCAGATAAAATTCCTCCTTTAGTGAGGATTATATTTCTATAAGAAATAACAAGAAGGAAATCCTGAATTATATATTAAACCATATATAGGAAAGCCATGCCAAGTCAGATGGTATAGTGCGTGCTATGGAAATATACTTAGCGGGCGTGAGAGGAGCTTCTGCTTCCCTGATAAATGAACAGTATGAAAAAGAGAGCATCTCGGGAATCTGGGAGTGATGTCAATGAAACATTACCTAGTGTTTTGGGGGAGAATTGTTTTGTTTTGTTTCTGAGACAGTGTCTCTCTACATTAGCCCTAGCTCTCCTGGAACTCACTATGCAGACTAGGTTGACCTTGAACACACAAAGATCGACCTGCACCTGCTTCCTGGTACTGTAATTGAAGGTGTGTACCATACTCAGCTATGTGAAATATTACTTCTTCTTTTTTTTTTTTTTTAATTTATGAGTACACTGTAGCTGTCTTCAGACACACCGGAAGAGGGCATCAAATCTCATTACAGATGGTTGTGAGCCACCATGTGGTTGCTGGGATTTGAACTCAGGACCTCTAGAAGAACAGTCAGTGCTCTTAACCACTGAACCATCTCTCCAGCCCTGAAACATTACTTTTTACATGACATTTTTCAAAACACTTTCATCTTTCAAATTTGAGTGATGTTCCCTTTATAATTTTCTCTGCTGGTTCAGATTAGAGACTCCATATAGAAACTCTTAGTATTTACTTTGTTCAACATAAAATAAAAATTCTCTGGTGAATTCCGTGAGCACCAGTCCTCCTTGTGGCAAAAACTTACATTTCTAATTGGATTGCAAGCAGCATACAGGGACAGTGACTTGCAGGTCTATAAGTCGGCTGGCTCGGTTCTGTGAAGAGGTGGCTGTTGATGACGCTGCAGTAAGCCCCTTCTGAAGAGGTGATCATTTATGATCCCACAGTAAGCACTGGGAAGTGAAAGATCGCAGGACTGACCACAACAACTCCTGAAGAGGAGCGGTACAGGAACAAAACAGGCAAGATCCCCACAGGCTGCCATAGCATAATCCTGGTGCCCTGGCACACACCTGGTACAGCCAGAAACAATATAAAGTATATCTGTACCATGTATGCATGTGACACACATGGAACCACATAAATTATGAGTAAATATTCCCATTTTAAACATAAAAAATGACATGTAGAAAGATCAATTGAAACAAATGATCATACAGTTGTACATGTATACCCAAATACACATATATATACATACAGCTGTACATGTATACACAAGTACACATATGGATACACACAGCTATACATGTACATACAAATACACATACATATGTAAAACATAGATAATCTAAATATGTCATGAATAAACATTGCCATATCACATATGATCAAGGCTAGCCAGGCAGTGGTGACGCACGCCTTTAATCCCAGCACTTGGGAGGCAGAGGCAGGCGGATTTCTTCGAGGCTAGCCTGGTCTACAGAGTGAGTTCCAGGACAGCCAGAACTATACAGAGAGACCCTGTCTCAAAAAAACCAAAAAAAAAAAAAATTCAAGGCTGAGAAAGGTGAAGAAATTATCAGAGACCACACATGTACATACAGGTCAATGTGAAGAGCTGTGTGAGTTACATGCAAATATGACTCCATTTTACAGAAGGGACTTGAACACATGAAGACTTGGGTATAGTAAATGGGTTGTGATATCAATCTCCTATAGACACTGAGGAACAATGGTATACAAGTCAGCTTTCATGGACGGGAAGATCCCCAGTACCCACTGAAAACCCAAATGAAGGGACACCGATCTATATCCCAGAAAGAGGAAAGGGATGGGGAGACAGATCCCTGTGGTTTGCTGCCCAGGGAGTCTAGCATAAATGACTGTCTCATAAAATAAGATGGAAAGCAACAGAGAAAGACAGTGAATGTCAATTTCTGTCTCACTCTCTCTCTCTCTCTCACACACACACACACACACACACACACACTGCCACCATCACCACCATACATACACATACAAACATATAAACACACACACCACTAGCACCACACATGTACACATACAGAAACATACAACACACATATACACACACCACATATACAAACATATACATACCACCTGTACCAAACACATACACTACACTACAGAGACAATACCTTTCTTCCTTGCTCTGTGATATCTCTGCTCGCATCCCATGACTCCCACATCTCACTGAAAACTTTATTACTTCATCACAACCCCATGACATGTCATTACTTCATTCTTATAACTTCTCTGAATCATCCCTGCAAGTCTCAGAGACTTGGAACCTCAAACATTTCCCCTGAGACTTCCAATTCCATCGTGTGATTACTGTCCGTCATACTGCCCAGGTCCTGTACCAAGGCTCTCTCCCCATGGACACTGTGAGGTTAATACCATCAACTTGGTGAGACCTAGCATCATGCAGGAGGTAAGCCTCTGCTTACACCTGAGAAAGGGTTTCCCAGACTACTTGACGTGGGAAGACCTGCCTTAAATAGATCCAAGACTGAATACAAAAGGAGAAGCAAGAGGAGCAACAGCATTCATCACCCTCTGCTTGCTCATTATGGATGCATGTTGGCTAGCTCCTTCACGCCCTTCTCTCCACGCCTTCCCTGCAATGGTGGGCTCTATTCTTGAACTACGTGCCCAAATTAACCCATGGTGTTGGAAAGAGAAGGGCTCCCAGAGGTTCCTATGTCTGAACACTTGGTCCCAGCTATGCAACAGTCTGAAAAGGATTAGGAGACTGGGCTTTGGGAGGAGGTGTGACACTGGGGAAGGGCTCTGACATTTCCATCCTCCTACTTTTGGACCAAGAGGTAAAGTCTGAGCTGTTCCTGCCTGCCGTGCCACTGATCCACCTCCACCATCAACACCACCAACCGTCTGGACCCTAAGCCCAGTTAAGTTCTTTCCTTTATAAGTTGCCTTAGTCGTGGTGTTTTCATGGCACCAGAGAAGTAATTAGTGCTCTCTCCTTCCACACACTGCTTCTGTCTGTCCTTTGTGGGAGCAATGAGGAAAGTAACTGATAAAGACACTAAATTCATAACACGGCCATAAAGGGAAATTTCTCCAGGAACCTAGAATGACAAAGCAGACTTACCTGAGGTACTTCAATGACAGCACAACAAGTGTAGGCCAGGAAAGCATGCAAACAATAGCTGTCAGCCTCAAACCCTCACACCAGCCTCCCAAGACTCTTATTTTATGAATCCTCAAACATGATTTATATGTCTGATTTGTCTCCTCAGCTTGACAGTGCATATACCTAACAGCACACTATCTGTAAATCTCTCTAGTAAAAACATCTGCAAACAGCTCCACAGAATGGCCCTTAAAAGTCCAGTATATTTTTAGTATCTTGTCAGTTTTCGGCCATGATATTATGACAAGGTTATTTCATTTTAAAGGTTACCATCCCTTCAACTGTCAAATATCACTACTGGGGCAAATGATAAAGAGTATTTGTGTAATATGCATAGAGTCAATGTATCTAAAGGTTAGTACATTAAATGATCTTGGAAATACTAAAACCTAATCTGATAAAAATAAATAGGAGATGAATTTTCATAGGAAAGCTAAAACTCTACCATTGCTATAATTCACACAACTGAAGAAAAACAGTTCATTCTTAGTTATACTAAGTTAATATTCTTGTGTTAATGTAATCTAAAAACCACAACAATCTATAAAAACATCTTTATGCAACCTTTATTTAATTTAAATATGAATATACAAACTGTCTTAACATGCATTATTTGCTTAATTCCTAGTTAACCTCACTTCCATTCTGTATTTCCCAGACCTTTTCTCATTCAGTTGGCTTTAAATATTCTTGCCAATTCTTCATGGTCTTGCCAGCATGATTAAAACTTTTTATACAATGTTGGAATGGGAGATGACTGATAATAATCATATTCTTCTCCAACTGATTCCTTGCTGGGTCTGCGGGGTGGAAAAAACGTTACAAGTGATTTAAAAGTTAAATTTTCTGAAGTCCTATTTTTTTCAGATAAGTATTAAAAGAGAAAGAAAATGAGTATACAGTTACTCCTACCTTTAAAATGAGAAGTCTACACCATGGGAAATGTATATATAAATATCTCTCTCTCTCTCTCTCTCTCTCTCTCTCTCTCTCTCTCTCTCTCTCTCCATTATATATATGGATTTTAAGAGATTCAGTAACAAAATGCTCTAATCATTTCAAGAAAAGAAATTGCATTTCTGGTTGTAACTGCTAAAATTATAGAAAACAACCCTCTGTTCTTCAGAAACCACTCAGATAGAGCCCTAAAATCACAGGGATCATTATACAGAACGCAGAGGTAGTAAAACAGACTCAACATTGACAAGTTTAAGTGCGAGCTTCTGTGAGGCACACTCTGTGCTAACCCAGTTCACAACAGGAAAGCAAAGACTAATAAAGACAACTCTAAGAGAAAATTGATTAAAACACCTTAAGAGACTTTCGTGCAGTGAAATTCTTCAGTGTAGAATTCTCCCCCATGGGATAATGTACAAATGTCTTGTCTAAAGTGTACTAAAATTACAAATACTCATTCACACCAAGGAAAATTGCTTTTTACTTATCAGGCTGAAAGAAGCAAGGAAGGCTTGAAAAACAGCTATTTTCAGTGAGAAAAAAAGAAAAGCAGGAAAGTGAAGATATAATAAAAGGACTATAATCAGAGATATGGGAAGAAGACAAACTGCATTAATTAATTTTCTTTAAGAAATAAGACCAGCTCACACCGAGATGAATTGTCTCATTTGCAAGTGTTCCAAGTGGCAAAGTCAAGCAAATAACTCTGTAATTCTTCATTAGTATTTCATCAAGTTTAACCATTTGCACACTGCCACAGTGGGGATCAGAGGGGATCCCCTACTCTGATGAGAATTACAACTAATCACCGCTTTCATGTGCATTTTATAATAATGTCCTTCCTTCAAATAACCAAATAGAAGTTGTATGTAGATAACAGATAAAAACAGGAAGGGACAGCTCGGCAGGGGGTGGGGGCATGCTCTCCTGAAGCCAGAGGGAATCCTTTTAAATCAACTCACAACTGGCTTATAGGTTTCTTGTTTTGTTTTCTATTGTTTTCACTCACCCAAGCCTAAGGTCACTCACTACCTTTACCTCACTGATTTGGATCAAATCACAGTTTTCACATATGCACACCAACTAAGCTCACACAGGAAGAGACAAAGCACTGTGTGGTTGGGAACCAGAGCAATATTAAGGTCACACATGTCAGGGATCTACCTCTATACAATACATACAATTTCCTCTGATAAAGATGATAAATCAGGCAATTTCCTTTTTATTTATTTGTTTTATGTGAGTACGTCAGAAGAGGACATTGGATCCCATTACAGATGGTTGTGAGCCACCATCTGGTTTCTGGGACTTGAACTCAGGACATCTGGATGAGCAGTCAGTGCTCTTAACTCTGAGCCATCTCTCCAGCCCCATGGCAATTTCTTAAATGGTTGGGATTCATTGTTAAGTAACAAATTGTGTACAGTGAAACTCGGGAAGCCCATGGCTCCTCGGCACTCACAGTCTCAAGTGTGTGGGCACAGTCCTCAATGTCTACTATTTCTATGACAGAACTAAGATTTAAAAAAAAAAGATTCACTGTAAACATTAGGATTGTATCTTCAGTTAGTCCTATTAAGAGATAAACGTGGGCAAGGAATTTAGCTCAATGGTAGAACATTTAGCTACTATGCCCAAGGCTCTAAGTTAAATCCTAAAATATACCCTTCAAAAGAGATAAACATTTTGACCAAAGGTTAAGTTTTATGGTACACTGGATTTTCTTCCAAAATAAAAAGGTTTTGAATGTTATAAAATTAATAAATAATCTTTGCTTTTCAAAGTTGGGTATTACAGAAATATAATTTTAAAAAGTGTTAAGATGAGTATGTGGTATATGCCTGTAACCCCAGAATTTAGAGGACGGGAAGGAGTCAGTAGTTCAAGGTTTAACATCATCCCTAAGGCTATAAAAGACCATGTTTCAAACTTTTTAAAAAGGAAATTACTTAATTATGCTAAAGCTTACCAACAGACATAAAAAGTAGTTAAGATTTTTATATAGATATACAAACATACATCCTGAACTCTTTGTATAAATACATATTCAGTTTGTAATAAAAAGTATAATTAATGTCTATCAAATATGTCTAATGTGCATAAACTATAATCCCAGAACTCAGAAGGTAGAGGAGGAGAGGTGAAGGCCAGCCTGGGCTCCATGAGACTGTCTCAAAACAATACCCATCCTAAGCATGGCCCGTGCTGCTGTCTGAGGGCATGAACTCATGTGTGACAAACAAAAACGTTCACGATAAACAGCAGTACCAGAGTAGCCTTCCTGACCATGTTTTCAGAAGCCAATTATTTGTTTAAAGAAATGGCGCTTCACTAATAAAGATACCTGCCTTTGTTTTTCTGTTTTCGTATTATAGCTATGGATTAAATTTGATAAGACAAGAAGACTCTGGAAAGCCTACTTATTTAGGATACAACACATCTTCATTGCCACTGGGAGACAGATCATGGACAGGGACGTGCAGGATACAATCAGGTTATCACTCCATGTAATTTTATTTTTCTGTTTTTAAGACAGGATCCTCTTTTTCTAAGACTTGGTTTATGTTGGGAAAGTGATCTATTAAGTACCATTTAAAAGAACACAAATCCTTTTGTTTGTTTGGGTTTTGTTTATGTGGGTTTTGGGTTTTGGTTGGTTTGAGACTTTGGGGGATGAGCGGTGTCTATTTTGATTCGGAGCCTCATGTAGCTCAGGTTAGACTAAATCTCACTGTGTAGGCTCAGGTTTGATTAAATCTCACTGTGTAGGCTCATTCTGAGGCCCCTATCCTCCTGTCCACATCTCCCAAACACTCAGAGTACAAACTTTGTGCCATGACACGTAGATGAATGGAACAGCTGTGTTTGTCTGCTTCTTTTTGTTCTGCTCTACTTCATAAAGAATTAAAGCTTAATGCTTTCAACAATGAGTTGAGCACTACAACAATAAGTATATACTAAGCCTGGAGTTCATATCCTAGCATCTATGTGACAAGCCAGAAATTCTGTGCACATCTATAGCCCCAGCACCAAGGACGGGCAGAGATAGACAATCAGTGCAGGTTGCTGGCTTCCAGTCTAGCCAGGAAAGTAAAAACAAACACATGCAAACTCCTGCTGCAGGGAGCACTCCTGCCTCTGCAGGAGTAGATTTAGAGTGACAGAAAGCTGTCTCTGGCTCCCAGGTGAACGCATGCACGCATGCACGAACGTACACACACACACACACACACACACACACACGTAGGTATACGTAAGTCACACAGTATGACACATATTCCTACACACAAAATTTTGGTTTTCCTGTATATCTGGGCTTGTAAAGAAGGGTCAGCTCCTGGGCTTCTCAAGGAACAATGAGCTGAAAATACAAGTGGAGCATGGAGAGCTCAATTCTGACGAACCGCAGGAGAAACAGCCCTTTGCCCAAATTAACTAATGTCTGAACTGTAGCTAAGCAGTGACAGACAGCTTTGCAGCGCCCTCATGGCTTCTCAAAGAAATCAGTATAAACCCTCGGCTAGACTGGTGTCTCTGATTTTTTTGTTTTGTTTACTGTTTTTGGTAAAGCCTCATACAGGTCATATTGGCCTTGAACTGCCCAAAGTCACCAAGGATGGTTTTGAACTCCTGATCCTTCTGGTTCTATTTCCCAAGTGCTGATATCACAAGTGTGAACTGCCACACTTGCAGGCTTTGTGCATGCTAGGCATGCACCCTCCCAGCTGAGACGAACTCCCAACCCTGTATTGTTCCTCTGACTAGGAGCTCACTCTGTAACCCAGACTGGCCTTCAACTCCCAGTCATCCCTTGCCTCAGTTGCCCATGTCCTAAGATTAAAGGCAAAGTTACCACATCCAGCTTGTCTGCTTTTCTTATTTTTGGAAATCTTATCAACTTCATGCATCCAATACTATGATTTAGTTTGTATGTTTGAATACATTAATTCAGACCTCTCTCCAAAGAATATACATAGCGAGCACTGAAAAAACTTTTGTTCAACTTCCCTTAAGTCCTTAAGAAAACCTGCAAGTGTGAAAGACAATCCCAGGAAGGAACAGTCACCATGACGACCTGCACATGTGCCATGGGCTGTCTGACAATTACACTCTGTGTCTGGAAGCCTCCATTCTACCGTTTGCTGTTAGGATTTGACTGCTGATGCTTTCAGCTCACTGTGTCCATCCCTGTGTCACACGGCTTTAACCAGTATGTCCATCCCTGTGTCACACAGCTTTACCCAATGTTCTGACATAAGAATATATTATTACAGAGAGAAAATAATCACATACAGACTTAGCAGAAGCAGTATAATGTGGGTACAATTGTTCCTTGATATGCAGGTTTGTTTTTTTCTTTTGAAATAATACATAATATAGGTAGAACACATCTAATTACATTAAAGTCTACAGTATGCAGAAACCTCAACATTTATGTGAGACAATTCCTTATTACAATAATCCATAATTTTCATTACCAAGAGCAATTTTCACTTATTAACAGAAACAAATTTCTGTATAGTTGCTGATAACCTGAGCTTCGTAAAAGGATATAAAGAATAAGAGAAAATTTAGTTAATAAATGAGATAAGATGAAGAAAAACTACAATCAGGTCAGTCATTGGGGACACTGCAGTCTATGTCTACAAGGAAAACATGTCAGTCACTCATTAAATTTGCTTTTAGTTTTCTTTTAAAATGGCAAAATGGGCAAGCTTCTGTGATACAATTTTGGAGCCCAGAGGAATAATTCTCAGTAGTATAAAATAAACAACGATGTCTGTTTCCAGAGCTTTAGCAAAGAATCATATAAAATAAACTCTGAGCAGCACCTACTGCATCCCAAGTGTGAGAGCACACTTAGGCACTAAACACACACAAGTGACTAGTCACCATACGTACATGCATGTAAAGAAAACCATTAAGAATGCTGACTGAAGGAAACAATGTGGAGAATATGTCTTATGTCTGGGTGGACGTGGCACCTGTTGATAACAAATATGATGGCCTATGGCTTACGTAGGAAACAGGAGGTGGGACACTGGGGAGGCAGAAAGGATTCTGGGAAAGAACAAGGCATGGAGAGATTTTCCCACCATGTGAGGAGAGGGATGCAGGGTTACTGAGCACAGGTGATCAGCCAGGGGGAAGAATGTGCATTACAATAGATGGGTGACAATCTAGTCAGAGAACTTATGATCTAGTCTGAGTCTTATTTCTTGGAGTATGGGAGAAAGAACAAGACTTGACTTCTACAAAACAGAGTAGCTGAGTGGAAATAAGTCAGAGTGAGTACAGGCAACATTGAGATCTTAAAAGGTTAACAAATGTTACATTGAGGTAAGTTGGAACAGCATGTTGGTGAAAATTAAAAATCTAGATAACTAAGGCCCAAACCATGGATTGGAAAATTAATTATTACTGAGACTCATTCTCCTCAACTTCATATACAGAGCCAGTGTAATGTCAATCAAAACACCAGCTCAGTTTTCACAGATTTTGACAAGGTGGTTTCAAACTTTTGTGGAAAACACAGATTTAGAATAGGACAAAGCATAAAAAGAAAAATATGTGACATGGTCAGCAGGGGGAGGTCACTGTGACAGGGTCAGCAGGGGGAGGTCACTGTGACAGGGTCAGCAGGG